>NC_072487.1:29950400-30255307 GCF_027574615.1 Eptesicus fuscus
AATCAGGTGAAACTAAATTATGCTCTTTAAGAACACATACATGGGTGATAAAACTACAGAGACAAGGAAATGATTATCACAAAAGATAGAAAATTGATGCCGAAACTGGTTTGGCTCAATGGATAGAGTGTCGGCCTGCGGACTGAAAGGTCCCGGGTTCAATTCCGGTCAAGGGCATGTACCTTGGTTGCGGGCACATCCCCAGTAGGGGGTGTGCAGGAGGCAGCTGGTCGATGTTTCTCTCTCATCGATGTTTCTAGCTCTCTATCCCTCTCTCTTCCTCACTGTGGTAAATCAATAAAATATATTTAAAAAAAAAAAAAAGACAGAAAATTGATTACCTTTAAGTGAGTCGGGGAAGGGACAGAGTTGTGATTAGAATGTAGCCGAGGTAAAACTTGTATTGGCTGGCAATGTTCTATTTCTTGGCCCAGTTGTGAATAGATATGTGTATGTATTAAATATATTTGTAAAATGGAATATTTGCAGTATGTACTTTCCTGAAAGTATATTTTTACTTTACAATATGAAAGTTTAAAAGGATATTACAAACTTTATGCCAATAAATTTGACAGTGCATATGAAAAAATCCAATTTCTAGAAAAATAAAAATGGCCAAAATTACTTAGGAAGAGATAGATAATCTAAATCTTCTTAAATCTATTCTTAAAACTGAATTAAACCAGTAACACAAAAAATTCCCATACAGATAATTCTAGGTTCAGATGGCTTCATTGACAAATCTGACCACAGAGAAGAGAATAAGAACAAACCCTTCCTCAACTTGTTTTATGAGGCAAGAGTTAAAAACCAGGAGAGTAAGAAAAATTATAGGCAAATGTACTCATGAACATAGATTTTAAAATTCTAAACAAAATATGATCAAATCAAATTTGTGAATATGAAAAAAATATGCTTTTTCTTCTTTCTTGTACTAAGTTTACTTTATATTTCTACATTTACCTCTTCAGTAAAAAGCAGAGGATGAAGATTCCTCACTTTACAAAGAGATTATTGAGAGTGTAATGAAGGTGGTGATGAATTATACATGTGAATTATTTATATTAAAAAGATACTTTAACACTTGTAGCTGGAGATTATACTAGCTGTATGTTCTACAGAAACACTAAGTCTCATTTTTAGGGCAAATGGAATTTTATATTTAAGAAAGTTTTAAAGACTAAAGAGCATTATACATACTGTAAGGCATTACTGTAAGTATCTAATACAGGGTAGGGCAAGTAGGTTGCCAGTTATTCATATGGAAAATAATACAAATTAATAAAGAATAATACAAGAATAAACTGTGTTTTGTGTACTCATAACTGTAAACCTATTTCGCCACCATGTATAATCTTTTTAATTGAGCTAAAATAGCCTGACAGTCAGATATCATTGCTGTTTTCTAATGTATCCCAAGTGCTAATAACTGTGCCTGGTACATGGCACACACACAGATATGTACTGAATAACTGCATTCTATTTTACTTCTAAAACATGCATTATTTGAATTAAAACAAGAAACTGGTTTTATGTATGACCTTTAAATTTGCTCCTTAACTAAGGCATATCCACTGATTCAAGGACAATGTCAACATTGATGTCTTAAAAAGAAAAGATTATATAAAAAAGAAAAAAAAATCTTCCTGATCCTGTTAAATAATAAAGTACCTAAATTTTAACTGATTAAATTTTTTTAAACTTGTAACTCAATTTCTTACCACTGAAGAAAAGCTCACTTTTACAAAGTAAGATAATCTCCAAAATCTGCCCTTTAGATTGGTTTGTTCCAACCTAAAATACTGTTAGATTTGCCCTAGCTGGTTTGGCTTAGTGGATAGAGCGTCGGCCTTCGTACTGAAGGGCCCCAGTTTGAATCCTGGTCAGGGCACATGCCCAGGTTGCGGGCTTGATCCCCACTAGGGGGTGCACAGGAGGCAGCTGATCAATGATTCTCTCTTATCATTGGTGTTTCTGTCTCTCTGTCCCTCTTCCTTCCTCTCTGAAATCAATGAAAATACATTAAAAATAAAATAAAATACTGTTAGATTTTATATTAAGGCTGATTCATAAATTATAATGGGATGACAAACTTTACAAGTATATTAGGAACATTTTAAAAAACATTATTTTTTGCAATAACACTTAAAGTGCATAAGTCTATATCCATTACCTTGCACAACCAAATGCCATTAGTCGATACTTGTTATTTACTGCTACACAAGTTCCATCAACAACATCTTGTGGCCAAACTCCATGAAGCTGCTATAATAAAAGGAAAGCAGTTAAGGTTTAAAAAGTGTTCTCCAAAACACACTGTAATCACTATAATTCTCCTTCAATAAACATACAGTTTCATAAGGTTTTATCTTATTTGGTTTCAACTGGATAGAAAAATATTCCATCAGGACTACTATCTGAATTTTCTCCCTTAAAACATCAATTTCATTAATTCTTTCAATAAATATTCCCCAAATGAGCTCAGTCCAGTGCTGATCTATTTACAGAACACTAAATAATGGGTATTTGATCTCTAAATTCAAATTAAATGATGATGACTTTCCTGTTAGGATATAAACTTCTTGACAGCACAAACTGCATCTAACTTGTTCACTATTATTATTCTTGTGGTCAACTAGCACATAGTTTTAAGTATACAGCATAATGTTTAGACAATCATACACTTCACAAAGTGTTCCTCCTGATATTTCCAGCACCCACCTGGCACCATACATAACTATTACAATATTATTGACTATATTTCCTATGCTATACTTTACATCCACATTATTTGGTATATTCTTATAAGCAATTCATAATTTGTCAATTGCTTACTATTCTCTATTATTCCTTTGCTTTATGGAATAATGGTTAATAGCATGGTATCCGGCAGCCTGTTATCTTAGGTCTACCTCTCATTTGCTGAAATGATTATTTCACCTTCCCAAGCTTTGGGGTTTTTTTAATCTGTAAATTCCTTACCTCTTAGAGTGTTTTGAAGATTAAATGAGAGTGTACACACATGTAAACCACTTAAATCAATGGCTAGCATTCATTGAATTAAGCATTCAATAAATGAATGTCATTATTATTAAATTTATATGCTACTTTATTCTGAATAAGAAGATAGAATAGGCTCAGCTCCATTGTGCTTGTCAAATCAAGGACATCTTAGAATATAAATTCTAAGGCAAAGCTCATCATGACAGTTTAGTAAGCACAAAAAATAGCACACTACAATATACACTTTACTTTTAGATGATCCCAATAGTAAACATTAGAAGACTCAATTATGACATTTTTGAAAATATAATACTACACTTTATTTAATTACTAAATGAGCTTTATAACCTACTATCTAAACATGGAATATTTGCTTTTTTTTGGTAGGAATTTAATTTTAATAATAAAACTGGCATTATTTTAAGTTACAAAAAATGGTAAAGATGGCATTGAGCATTATTTCTTTGGATGACTGCTTACTGAAATTCATACCTGCAACAAGTATTTTTCAGGTGCCCATTATTCACCAGGCACTGCTCTAGGTGCTGAGGAAAAGGCAGGTATTCAATCACACCCAAATCCCTACTTGTATCCTGCCTTACATTTGTTAAGAGGCTGACAAATTAAAACAATTATCCAATTTATTGGAAGTTGGCAAATGCTACAGAAATAACTAATAAAGCAACTATGGGGAAGGGGGAGTATGAAGGAAGGATGTAATATTAAATGGATTTGCCTGTGAAACATGTGTTTTAAGGCAAGTACTGAAGGAGATATATCAAGTACAAAGGCCCTATTATAGATTGCATTTCTGGTGTGTTCAAAGAACATCAAAGAGGCCTGTGCAGAAGGGGTGGAGTGAAGGAAGAGGAAGTAGAAGATGAGGTAACAGCTTTTTCTCCAATTTATATATCGGGAATCTTTGGAGTGACTTTATTTTTTAACCTTTTCAATTATCCTATATAATAAAGAGGTAATATGCAAATTGACCATCATCCCTTGCACAAGATGGCCACCCCCATGTGGTCACAAGATGGCCAGCAGGGGAGGGCAGTTAGGGGTGACCAGGCCTGCAGGGGAGGGCAGTTGTGTGTGTGTGGGGGGCCAGGCCTGCAGGGGAGAGCAGTTAGGGGTGACCAGGCTGGCAGGGGAGGGCAGTTAGGGGTGACTGGGCTGGCAGGGGAGGGCAGTTAGGGGTGACCGGGCTGGCAGGGGAGGGCAGTTGGGGGGGACCAGGCCTGCAGGGGAGGGCAGTTGGAGGCGACCAGGTCGGCAGGGGAGGGCAGTTGGGGGCGACCAGGCCGGCAGGGGAGGGCAGTTGAGGGCGAACAGGCCGTCAGGAGAGGGCATTTGGAGGCAACCAGGCCAGCAGGGGAGGGCATTAGGGATGACCAGGCTGGCAGGGGAGGGCAGTTGGGGGCGACCAGGCCGGCAGGGGAGCAGTTTGGCGTTGATCAGGCTGGCAGGGGAGTCTTTAGGGGGTGATCAGGCTGGCAGGCAGAAGCGGTTAGGGGCAATCAGGCATACAGGCAGGTGAGCGGTTGGGAGCCAGCAGTCCCGGATTGTGAGAGGGATGTCCGACTGTCAGTTTCGGCCCAATCCCAAACCGGCAGTCATATAACCCCCGAGGGGTCCCAGACTGAAGAGGGTGCAGGCTGGGCTGAGGGACACCCTCCCCCCCGCCGCAGTGCATCAATTTTGTATACCAGGCCTCTAGTGAATTATAAATACATTAAAGAAAAATACACAAAACAAAAATGTACATCTCAATAACATCACCAAGTAAACACTTGTAGAATTACCACTCTACAAGTGGTAATTATGAGTACCCAAAGGTCCCCAACAGTGTCCCTTCTGATCAATATACCCTTGCCCCTATCACAAAAGTAACCAATATCCAGACTTACATGGGAATCACTTCCTTCTTTCCCTTTAAACCATTACCACTTAAACATGCATCCAAACTTTTTATTTTTCCTTTAAATTTACATACAATAGACTCATAGCACGTATCCTTTTGCGTCTAGCTGCTTTCACCCGACATGTTTGTGAGATCCATCCATATTGTTGCACACAGTCTCCTTTGTTCATCCCCACTGTTACCTCAAACACTGGGCTTAGTTCACTAGGCCTCTGGCCTCCTCCAGCCTGGTATTCTTTACTGTCTAATTAGCTCTCCAAAACATTTAAGCACATTTAAAAAATATTTTTTCTTCAGCTTTTCTAGTTACCCTCAGCAGGTTTTGTCCTAATTATACAGTCCTACGGAAGGGGTTTTGAGCAGAGGTGTGGCATAAACTGACATATTTTAATTTATTTGTTAAATATATTAAACAATGCTGAACAGAATTTTTATAAAGCATTTAAATAATGTCTAATATAGCCTGGTTGGTGTGGCTCGGTGTTTGGGCATCAACCTATGAACCAGGAGGGCACGGTCCAATTCCCATATGCCTGGGTTGCAGGCTCGATTCCCAGTAGGGGGTATGCAGGAGGCAGCTGATTAATAATTCTCTCTCATCATTGATGTTTCTATTTCTCTTTCCCTCTCCCTTCGTCTTTGAATAAAAATATATTTAAAAAATAATGGCAAATATAAAGATGCCACTGTGTTTCCTAACTACCAGTAATACATATGTTAATCTGTAATTTATATTTTACAGATTTATATTTATAAGAATTTATAAATTCTTGTAATTTATATTTTCTATTTATAACATTTAATAATGCCCATCTATTTTCCATTATATTTTAAACCTTAATTGACTAGAAAAATTTCTTTAATCAAATACTAATAAAAATTGATACTCTGAAAAGTCACTTTTTCAGCTCTATTATTTTTGTTTTCAGTAAAAAACATTTAAATCCCAAACATAATTACAAATATATTTGTACCTTGTAAAAAAAAAGGTTCTTCAAAAGCTTATTTTTATTCTAATTTACATACTGACATGTTATTACAAATGTATTATTTAGTACCTTACTACCTGAATAAAGTTGGTAATAGAAAATGGTTATTAGAAACCTTAAAGCTGATACCATGTAGAAAAAATATACCCTCAAAAACAAACAAACAAAAACGCACCTTAAAATCCTTTCCAGTTAAAAAGAGCACATTGAACATTAATATTTATCTTCTCCGACTACTGTAACAGAAAAGATTTTTTCAAAAAGCATAAACCGCAAGAACAAAAAATGGGAGATGAGGTAGTATCAGAAAATCCTGGAAGCTGGAAAGTATAAGGGTAGAATCCTTAACTGGCAGTAAAGAATGTTGAGAAGCAGCTAAGTTTACGTTATAGGGCACACAAAGGCTTGGAAAGTTAGATGTCTCTGAAAGGCTGGACTCAAAGCAGGACTGGTTTAAAGCCTGTGTAAGCAGCAGCTGGGTCTTCCAGGAGTACTTTCCCAATTTGAGCTGCTAAGAAACACCCCACCTCCACTCTAACAGAAAACTGGAGGTTTTTCTTCGGAGAAAAACAAATAAACAAACAAACAACCTCCAGTGATCTCTGGACCACATTGAAAACAGGGGTAAGTAAAAGTTATTCTGAATCTGGACCCTCTAGTCTAACTCTTCCACAACTCAAATCCTAGAATACTTGGTCAGCCAGGTATATACTTTCTGGAAAGGACTGCAGGACTCTCCTCAAATGCACTTTAGATACAGAAATGGGAGGAAAGGAAATAATCCAGTTAGCTCACCATACAGTAAAGATCATAGTCAACCAAACTCCACAGAGCTTATCAACGAACCCAACATTTTATTTTGGGGCTCTATACAGCAACCAAATTCCTAAATTAACTAATCATATATGAATTAACCATTCATTGTGAAATAATCACATACAAATAAAGGAGTAAAGGATCCTCTGGATGATGATGGAGAGCCCCAATACACCTGTGTTAAGGCGTGTATAGTGAGCAATACTATAGACTAGAGCAGGTCAGAGGCTCCAAGAGAAATTTCTTCAAGAATATGAAATGGTAGAACACCTATGTGTTTGAAAAAACTGAGAGGATATTTACACAACCAGCAGACAGTTTGGGGTTGAGTTACTGGTAAATACATAGAAACTAAGCAAATGTAAAGAACTTAACAATTATCAATTCCAAGTAGGAGAAAAAATCTACAGGAAAAGAAAAATATAACATCTCACATGGGGCAGGTACTAATATAAGTGTACAAAGCAATATTAATGTAAACAATGAATAGTAATCTAATCAAAACCACAACAGCTATGCTGGAAAGTATGTGGTAGAAGCTTGGAAGAAGGAAGTACGTGGTCATTTTCCATAGTTGGAGGTATATAAACACAGCCTAAAAACTAAAAATTAAAGGAAATACAGAGTAGTGAAGATGAACAGCAAAATAAACAGCAAAGGAACAAAAAGTAGCTGCCTACAAGAATGAAAATTGGGTGTGAAGAGAGCAGAGAGGGCAGGAAATCTCATTTTTCTTTAGCATGTCTAATAGATAATTATTGGTCTACTTATACTATATATATGTGTGTATATATACAGTTTTTATTTTAAAAATTCACAGGTGAATGGGGTGGAGGAGTTAGGGGGAAGGGGACCTCTGTAATACTTTCAACAATAAAGATACTAAATAAATAAATAAAATTATTTAACTACAACCCATAAAATCATAAATTAAAAAATGGGGGAGGATTTTAGTAACAGACTAAAATTATTCAATGCACAATAAATAAAACAAACATGCAAAGTAAGCCAGTCATACCTCTGCAGTAAATCTACTGGACACTGGTGTAATAAATCCCACTTTACCATCATTAAACACCACAGCAAACCCATCAAGTGTGGCACAGTATTCCATGTCTCTGATGTGCACATCTGCAAAGCCCAGGAATGAACCTGCTGATAAAAAAAAAAAAAAAAAGTACATGAAATAAAATAAATAATTCCCTCACATTCTTGCTTAAAAACCCTGTAAGGATAGTTAAAAAGGCAACAATAATGACCTAAAAACACTAAACAATGCAACTACTTCTTCCTACTGAGACATACACAAACTCCCTTGCATAATTAATTCCAAAGTAGAAAAATCAATGTTCATCCATTGCAATACCTAACTAGGTTATGTAAAATATTAATCATCTGGTTCTACCCCATGCAGAAAGTATAACTACCTCTAGATGATTGTAGATCTAGTGAAAAGGGTACTGTGGAAAGATTAATAGCTTTCTTTCCATTTGTCATTCCTTCCCAGTGAATAAGATGAAGCTGTCCATCAGAAGTAGCAACCAGGAGATCTTCCAGCACAGACTGCAAACTGTAGGGAAGTAAGCAATTTATCATCAGTTACCTTTTAAGAGAGCATACTAGGAAATCAATGAGTATTAATATAATTGCCCTAGAGAATATTCATTCAGAGAAGATAATGAAACCACTTACAAAACTGTCACTTATTTACAATTTAGTTATATAGTAACTTTATGTGTAATTCAATATAGAATCAGAAATTCTGGAAGAAATGGAAGACTATGTATGGGCAGCCACAGTCACAAATTTGATGAACTGAGTTAAAAACTAGAAATACTGGAACAACAAATTAGAAGATGGAAGGATAAGTGGTAGCTAACATGTAAAGAGGCAGAGAAAATATAAAAAGAACTAATGAAAGGAGGACGATCTGGAGCCATCGAGCACAGAGTAACAATCCGCTCACCCTGTCCAACAGAACTTTCACCAGTGATAAAGTGTTCTGTATCTGCACTGTCAACCACAGTAGCCACTAGCCACACATGATAACTGCACTCTTGAAATATGGCTAGTGTGACAGAACCGAATTTTAAATTTTGCTTACTTTTAACTAAATGGAAATGAATTCATTTGATTAGTGGCTACTGTACTGGAGAGCACCGTTTTAGACCACTGTGCTTCCAAGGTTATCATGAGTCTCAATTTGTTCATTTACTGAACAAATATTTATTAAACCTATGCTCTGTAGCAGGTGCTATGCTCTCTGTTGGAGATTCCAATGTCAATAAAATAAGTTTCTCCCTTCAGAAGAACTCCCAGTTTATTAAGTATTAAAAAAGTAATTATGTAGTATGATCTCAGCACTTACTGATATTTGCAAAGAGATTTTTTTATTTTTATTTTTTCTAAAATATATTTTTATTGATTTCAGAGAGAGGACACAGGAGAGAGAAAGAGAAACATCAATGATGAGAGAGAATCATTGATTGTCTGCCTCCTGCACGCCCCACACTTGGGATCTAGCAGGCATATGACCTGACCAGGGATCGAACCGTGACTTACTGGTTCATAAGTTGATGCTCAACCACTGAGTCACACTGCAATGTGATTTAACATTTACTTACCAGTGGCAAATAAATGCCTACTTGGTTTACTCTTACATGCCCCGTCCCTAGTGCAGTGCTAGTTATATTTGGCAGTAATTGTTTGTGGAAGGAAGAAAAGAAAGGAGAATCCATAAATGAAACTGCAAAAGTACTGGCAGGAAGAAAGAAAAAGAGAACAGGGAAGAAACAGCAGAAATCAGTACCAAGAAAGCCTAGGAAATAGATGAATTTAAAAAAGAGAACGCAAGAGTATCAAAGTAGAAAAAAAATGATAAAATGTTGTGTGTTTATAATATATACTCTAATATACACTATTAAAAAGAGTATAGTTTGAGAGGAGGTCCAAGATGGCGGCGTAGATAAACATCTCGGCTGCTGCCATCCACAACAATTTCCAAAACTACAACTAAAAGACAGAACGTCTATCACCCAGAACCACGGGAAAGCTGGCTGAGCGGAACCTCTACAACTAGACCGAAAAAGATGGGCGCAATCAGGGCACAAATGCTGAAAAACTGAGGTACAGGGGAGTGCACGGGTGATACGAGCTGGCGGCGGAGCCCAGCTGGAGGCGGGCGTTGCTTTCTTCAATCCGAAGAGAGACAAGCCCCCAATCTCTCTGAAATCCAGTTTCTGGGGAGAGACTGGGCTGTCTGCCATTGGGTCGGAGTGAGGGTGGCTTACTAGCAGAGATACGTGGAGGTAGAATTGTTGGCTGCGCCGGGGCGCGAGACAACAGGGACGCAGTCGGAGGCGGCTCATTGCCAGTCATTGCTGTTTGCCACGCCCTAGCCTAGTGACGCCCTGAGACTCCGCCCCGCACAATCTACAAACACACCCAAGCTCCTAGTAGCGGCTTTTGCATATGAATGGCCTTCTCTATTGCAGTTTAAACTAGTAAACTTGCAACCAGGTACAGACAGCTCTAAAGCCTCCAAGCTCCAAGCAGGGAGGTGAGGACGGCAGTTCTCGCTGTAGCTCCTGCAGGGTAGCCTCAGACAGCAGCTGAACTGCACCCCATTGGAGATTCAGAAGCCAATGCACCTAGTGGCCAGTGTGAGGCACCAGATTTCAACTCCTCACATCCATAAGTGACACATTCGGGAGGCGGACTCAGTGAGCACCAAAGCCCCACTCAAACAAGCCCTGTATCACAAGCGTGTCTCAAGCGCAGCAGTACTTCCATTATAGACACAGCAGGTCCTCACAGCCAATTGGCCTGGAGGTCAATTCTTCCCAGTGTACCAACAGCAATCAAGGCTTTTAACTACACCAAGACTTTCCACTCAGCCCACAAAGGGGTGTACCAATAGCGACCACCTAGGGTGATTGGGGAAGCTGAGCTACCGGCCCCTATAGGTCACTGACCACACAAAGCCACTCCATCAACACAGAGAGGCAGGCAAAATGCGGAGACACCGAAGTATGTCACAAATAGAAGAGATGGAGGAAAGTAAACTAATGGACGACAGTGTTCAGAACCACATTTATAAGGTTACTCAAGAATCTTCTAAAAACTGCTGAGAAACTTGAAGAGACCTTCAAGGACCTTATGAGAATACAAAAAAAAAAAAAATGGAAAAGGACCAGTCAGAAATTATGCATACACTGTCTGAAATAAAGAATATACAGAAACTCAACTGTAGATCACCATACCCTAAGAGTCAAACCAAAGATCGGGAACATGAGGAAGCAAAAAACACCCAACCAGAGAGGCGGAAAGAAAGAAGAATCTAAAAGTGTGAGGATAGCATAAGGAGCCTCTGGGACGGCTTTAAGCGTACCAAAATCCGAATTTTCAGGGTGCCAGAAGAAGAGAGAGAGCAAGATACTGAAAACCTATTTGAAGAAATAATGACAGAAAACTTCCCCCACCTGGTGAAAGAAATAGACTTACAAGTTCAGGAATCGCACAGAATCCCAAACAAGAGGAATCCAAAGAGGACCACACCAAGACACATCATAATTAAAATGCCAAGGGCAAAAGACAAAGAGAGAATCTTGAAAGCAGCAAGAGAAAAACAGTTAGTTACCTACAAGGGAGTACCCATATGACTGTCAGCTGATTTCTCAACAGAAACTATGCAGGCCAGACGGGAGTGGCAAAAAATATTCAAAGTGATGAACAGCAAGAACCTACAACCAAGATTACTCTACCCAGCAAAGCTATCATTCAGAATTGAAGGTCAGACGAAGAGCTTCACAGACAAGAAAAAGCTAAAGGAGTTCATCACCACCAAACCAGGATTACATGAAATGCTGAAGGGTATTCTTTAAGAAGAGGAAGAAGAAAAAAAAGGTAAAGGTAAAAATTATGAACAACAAAAAGACATCAAATACATACCTACCAACAAGTGAATCTAAAAATCAAGTGAATAAAAAATCTGAAGAACAGAATGGACTGGTGAATATAATAGAATCAGGGACATAGAAAGGAGATGGACAATTATCAGGGGGAAGGGGTCCTGAGGGGTGCAGGAAGAGATTGGACAAAAATCTTACACCTATGGATGAAGACAGTGGCGGGGGGTAAGGGCATGGGGTGGGGTGGGGATCAGGTGGAGGGGAGCTATGGGGGGGGGGGGAGGAAGACCTGTAATAATCTGAACAATAAAGATTTATTTTTAAAAAAAGAGTAGAGTTTATAAACATTTAAATCCATAATGGTAAAAATGTTTTAATTCTTAAATTAAACCTTCAATTTTTTGGAAAGTTGAGTTCAATGACTCATTCCCCAAGGATTTGAGACAATACTGAAACAGAGTAGAACATGTCCCCTCAAACCAGATCCATCTCTTGAACACCAGAGCATTTGTAATCAAGTAAAATTCCCAGTTTTAATGTTCACCTTGTAAAGTATTATATGTGTTCTTTCATTTCAAATTTATATTTTTTGATAAAGTTTATATGTAGCATGTGTTGAGCAGAATACAAATACTTACGTTTTAGATCTGCTACTACATGTCAAAAGAGGCGAGTGAGCAGAACAGTCATTGTTTTACCAGTGATTTTCATTTAGCAGGACTCAGCCTAGGTTTTTTTCAAACTATATTTTCTCCCTCTCCCCTGCTCCTATCTTCCTAGAATTACTGCATATGACCAGGTTATCCTGCAGCATTTTAACTGCCTGCTAGGCAAAACTCTTCTGACAAAGTTAACGGAATTAAGAATCTCTACATCATCACCCACAATGCTGTGACAAAATATGACCACACATGTGAGTAAACAGGAAAATGTCAAGAGGAAAAAAAATCAATCAACATAAATAGATACATACAAAATCCTGATGTTGGATATAAAGGTAACGACTTTAAAATAATTGTGATAATAATTTTTAAAATCTATAGGAAAAGGCATATAGCCTCATTTTATTAGAACTAAACAAACTCATTAAACAAAGGCTGATGTCAGTTGTTAAAGTACTGAATAGTTCCAAAGAAGTTAAACAGGCCTTGTTCCAAGCCACTCCAAGTGCCTGTCCATCACTGATTGCCTCACTCGCAAAGATCTAACTACTAAAGGATTAATGCTTGGCATCACGGGATATCAGGACCCTGTACCAGTAACCAATATCCCATGTCTTTACATTTATACTGGGTTTTTTTTTTTTAATATTTTGAAACCACATAAATATACCCTATATCCTCAGTGAGCCTCTCTAATTACTAACTTCATCATGGGCTTTATAACAGCTACCTGATATTCCAGAGGTGTTTTTTAAAAAATATAACTCATAATTATCAATTCTCAAATATGAAAATATATTTAATACCTAACTAATATTAAATACTATATACTACATACAGCTTTCCTAAGTGCCAAGGATGGAACAAGATATGGAATAAACTATGGTATTTATTATCATTTATTGTGTGGTAATGGTTAGTACTTTTTACCTTTCTATCCTCAATAACAAAGTTTGGATGCTTAACATTAATCCTACACGTTTTTTTCAACAAAAAAAATTAAAAGATGGCAGTAATGTTTGGGGAAAACAAATTAAAAAACACTCAGATAATAAAAAATAAATTAATTTTAAAAAGATGGCAGTACTTTTGCCAGTTATGCCTAAAAGCAACAGTGTAACCCTTACCCATAACTGTATATGACATATTTTTGGTAGTGGGAGGGATAAGTTGTACAAGATGGAAAGAATTATTTGTTTAAAGGCTCTTTTTCTATGCTATTTCCATGAACCACACAATTGTTACCACCAGGTGGAGATAGGACACCATGCTGTACAGTTCCACCCCGTTTGGTACTTACATTCAAAATCTCTTTTCAAGAAATTACATTCTTGAAAAGAAATCTATACGCTGAAATAAAATCTGAAGAGCAACTTTTTGACCAAGGTGATGAATAATGTGTATTCAATCTTTTATAACCCTGATCATATTTAAGCAAACAAAAACCGAAAGCATTTTTTCCTATAAGGAGAGTATATAAAAAGGTAGATTAAACAAGGCAAGACAATTGCCAGCCACCTATATACAATTTCACTTAATATGAACCAGTATCTGTACTATATGCTAATAAAATAGTGAAAGAAGCTGTTCATTAGAACTGTGAATCAGAAGAATTTTTTAAAAAATAGGTATTACATTTTTATAGTTCAATATATTTACACTAGAGGCCCGGTGCACGAAATTCGTGCATGGAGGGGGGTTGTCCCTCAGCCCAGCCTGTACCCTCTCCAATCTGGGACCCCTTGAGGGATGTCCGACTGCCCGTTTAGGCCCGATCCCTGGGATCGGGCCTAAACGGGCAGTCGGACATCCCTCTCACAATCCAGGACTGCTGGCTCCCAACTGCTTGCCTGCCTTCCTTCCTGATTGCCCCTAATCGCTTCTGCCTGCCTCTCACAATCCAGAACTGCTGGCTCCCAACTGCTCGCCTGCCTGCCTTCCTGATTGCCCCTAACCGCTTCTGCCTGCCAGCCTGATCACCCCCTAAACCACTCTGCTGCCAGCCTGTTTGCCCCCAACTTCCCTCCTCTGCTGGCCTGGTCACCCCTAACTGCCCTCTCCTGCAGGGTTGATCACCTCCAACTGCCCTCCCTTGCAGGCTTGGTCCCTCTCAACTGCCCTCCCTTGCAGGCCAGGTGCCTCCCAACTGCCCTCTCCTGCTGGCCATCTTGTGGTGGCAATCCTGTGTCCACATGGGGGCAGGATCTTTGACCACATGGGGGCAGCTATATTGTGTGTTGCAGTGATGATCAATCTGCATAGTACTCTTTTATTAGATAGGATAGAGGCCTGGTACAGGGGTGGGGGCCAGCTGGTTTGCAGGGTGGGGTGTCCCTGATCAGGGTGGGGTACCCTTGGGGCGTGGGGCGGCCTGAGTGAGGGGCCTGTGGTGGTTTGCAGGCTGGCCACGCCCCCTGGCAACGCAAGCGGAGGCCCTGGTATCTGGAATTTATTTTCCTTCTACAATTGAAACTTTGTAGCCTGGAGCGGAGCCAAGCCTGGGGCTCCCTCCGAAGCCCGAAGCCATTTGTGTTGGGGTTATAATTGAAACTTTGTTGCCTTAAGCAGGTGGGCCTGGCCAGGGTGTGTGGAAAGCTTTGCTTCCCCTGTTGCCGGCGGCAACCCTGGCCTGCTCTCTCAAGCTCCATTCTGCCACCATTTGTTTGAATTTGTTTACCTTCTATAATTGAAACTTTGTAGCTTGAGTGGAGGCTTAGGCCTGCAACGGCTGGCAGAAAGCTTGGCTTCCTCTGTTACCTAGGAAACCTTGCTCTCTGTGGCTGTAGCCATCTTGGTTTGGGTTAATTTGCATGCTCGCTCTGATTGGATGGTGGGCGTGGCTTGCGGGCGTGGCTTGTGGGTGTGTCGGAGGTATGGTCAATTTGCATATTTGTCTATTATTAGATTAGATATTACATCCATATAGTTCAGTATTTAGTAAGAGTACATAGTAAAAAGTCTTTTTCCCAAAACTGTCCTCCGGCCACTCAGTTCTCATGCCTAGTCTCATGTATTCTTCCAGAACAATACAAAATCTAACACCACCAGCTCCTTTGAAAAAATGAATAATAGCATTCTTGTATACAGCACACCTTGCTTTTCACCCAAAAAACATATTTGGGAAGTTTTCTTCAGTAAAGAATACCCTCACTGGTTTTACAGATGCATCTTATTCCCACTGTACAGATGTAAGAAAATGTATTTAAACAGATCCCTACAGATAAGATATTTAGGTAGTTTTCAACATTTTACTACTGTTAACAATCCTATATAATAAAAGGCTAATATGCAAATTGACCGAACGGCAGAACGACTGGTCGCTATGATGTGAACTGACCACCAGGGGCAGACGCTCAATGCAGGAGCTGCCCCCTGGTGGTCAGTGCGCTCTCACCGGGGGAGCGCCACTTAGCCAGGAGCTGGGCAGTGGCGGTGGCAGGAGCCTCTCCCACCTCCATGGCAGTGCTAAGGATCCCCCAAGGGGTCCTGGACTGTGAGAGGGTCAGGCCGGATGAGGACCTCCCCCTGCCCCCCGCCCAGTGCATGATGTCATGCACTGGGCCTCTAGTGTACAATAAAAAACCTTGTAAGTATGTCATTCCCAATACGTATTATTATATTTGCAAGATTAATTCTTGCGAGGCAAAGGCCATGAACATTTCTAACTTTGATAGATATTGCTTAATCAACTTCCATAGAAATAAAATGTCAAATATAAAGCAAATAAGGAAATAAATGTACAGTCATTTGTTTTTCTACCAATGAATGTAAAATAATTTTTGCTATTTTGGTACTCTGATCTTCTTTTTACAAAACCCTTACTGACACCTGGATCAGAAAGCTCAACCTTCTCCCAAGTACAGACATAATTCTCCAAAAGTTGTAAAGGCTATAAAAACAAAGGCACTTTCTCTTTTTCTCAACCTTTTCTCATTAGTATCTTTTAAGGAATATGGACTATGACATATCGTTCAAACAACTTATAGATCTTACCATAAATACAAATTTCTAAAATAACATTATAGTTAGTATACCCAATTTATGGGCTTTATTATAATGATTTAAGTATAATAATGTACCATCTATAAATTTTCACATTTTTATAAGGGTTAATCAAGAATTTCTAGGGTTAAAAAAGTTATCCTCAATGAAAAGACATGAAATCAACTTTCTTATTGATCAGATGATTAACCAACTACATTGCCTATTATCACAAAATGCTATATTTAACCAAAGTACTGTACCTTGTAATGGGTGCTTGCAAATCCAATACTTTCCTCATCTCTAAAGTTAATGCGGGAGCACACTGTTCTTCCTTAAAATGGGGTGTCCCCTTCATTTGTGGGCTTCCTCTAAAACATAGCAAAGATAAAGGATTAAAGAGAAAGAAACTGTGTTCATTCTTTAGGTTCTCAGTTGAAAAGCAGACCTAAATTCTACTATAGCAGGCATATCTGTTTATCAATTAGAAATAAATGCGTTTCGCCAATGTAACTTGTGTTGGAGAGGTGGGAGTGAAGGGAGAACAAAGAATCTTAAGAAAAAACACAAGATAAAAATGAACTTGCAAGAAAACCAACAGAGATTTTGTTTTAATTATCTGACAGCCTTTACTGAGATGAGCAACTATGGGAAGATATACACCATTCTATATAGTGCATGTCCAAAGTGATCCAAATCATTGCCTCATCTTACCTTACTCCATACCTCATCCTTCATTTCTATCCTTTGGGTATGTATTAGAATTAGGTCCGATTCAGGGACACAAATAGATGTTTCACAAAATACTTGGTAATAAATAGCAAAATGGCTAAATTTGAAAATTTTGTGGCATCAAATGGCTGCAACTAGAGTGGCTGGAACAATGTCAACATAACCAAGCTGTACCATGCAGCCACTTAAAAGGATTATAAAGCTGCCCTGGAATCCTTATCTCCACATGACATAGGACCATCTTTCTCAATGCCTGTGCTGGAATTTAATAGCTGTCTCTTTTCTTACTATCAGCTATCACGTACTCTTGGCAACAATTAGCCTGCCTAAGTCATCTCTCTTTCTCTAGTCATCTATAACCCTGGAAACCAATTTGTTAATACTCTTAAAACTATGTGCAAGGAAACTAACAAGAGCAATAGCTTTCAAGGTACTTCACTTTGTGAAAATTACTTGGATGCTCAGAAAGCTTTTTGCTTACTTTTTAGACTCAGATTATTTTCCATATAGAAGCTTGGTGACAATCTAGTGACTGATGTGCTTAGTTTAGGTCTAGAAAATTTATGATTTATTTCCTTAATATACTAATGAGGTTCTCCAATTCTGTTCTCTTTTTCTGGAACTCCTATTAGATTAGATAGTGAAGCTTAAATTAACTTCTAATTTTCCCTTGACTTTGTCTTTTGTTCTATATCCTGGAAGAGTTCCTGAACTATTTTTTCCAATTCTTTTATATCAGCTTATTGTACTTTTTATTCCAGGAACTTTCTCACCCACTCCCCTTTTTTCTTATAGCACCCATGGTTTTTTGTTGTTGTTTTAATTAATATCTGAGGTTGTTTATCATTTCCTCAAAGTGTTTTTGTTTCATGCATTGCCTATTTCCTTTGAATTTCCCTTTTTTTCTGTAATGCCTCTTTTTTAAATTGGACACTTTCCTAAAACGGCTAACAATCTTTGGCCATTAGTTAACAAGAACAAGTTAACAAGAACAAGCTAATTATAAGCTGTGTGTGTTCAAGTTGGGTTTGAATTTTAAAGCAAATTTAGGTAAACCCTGGCTTTTCAATTTTAGAAAAGCAACAGCATGTTTGGGTTGGTAGAGAGGAAATGAGTTAGGTTTAAAACATGATGAACTTGACATTGCCTACAGGGACATCTAAATGGATATATCCTGCAAGGTGGGCCTGGAGCTCAAGAAAGTGGTACTACATTAAGGAATAATTAAAATGTAGAACAGAAGAGAACACAGAACAAAACCCTAGGGAATAAAGCATAATTTAGGTACTATATAATAATCTAAGGTTTTGATTTAAACCTAATGAATAACATCTTTATGAAGTAGATGGCATTAACTTCATTTTTCAGATGAGTAAAATAAAACTCAGACAAAAGACAGCAATGTGATTAATCCTGAAAGCTAAGGAAAGCCACTGAAACATTTTATGTAGGGAAACAGCATGTAAATTTTATGTCAGCAAACACATTTAGGGGAAAACTATAAAGATGGTTTAAGAAGATATTACAACAATCCAGGAGAAAACTAAAACTAAAGTAGTGTTGCTAGGAGAAGGAAACACCACATGGATTAAATCCAAGGTAGAACACACAGAATGCACAGAAGGTGGACTAGAGAGGACTTGCTACAGACTGGCTAGTAGAGCCATGAGGCAGATAGGACAAATAAAATCAAGCAAATGGTGTTGTCATTTACAGAAAAAGGAAACTGGCCATAGGCTTTCCCGAGATTAAGTTACTTAAAAATAAGAATCAATTTCTTTCTTTACACTTAAAAAATTTCTCCCTTCTGATTTTCAACTATAAGTTAATAGACAGAGCCTAAAACTTATTTCAATAATATATTCCAGAATACTCTTCCCCCGGGTGTATGTTTTAGTTCCTCACCTCTGAGATCTTTTTAAATGTCATGTTCTCAGTGAAGATCCTGACCACTCTATTTCGAGTTGTGTCCCCACTCACTATCCCACTCTATTTCGAGTTGTGTCCCCACTCACTATCCCACTCTATTTCGAGTTGTGTCCCCGCTCACTATCCCACTCTATTTCGAGTTGTGTCCCCACTCACTATCCCACTCTATTTCGAGTTGTGTCCCCACTCACTATCCCTTGCCCCACTTTATTTTTCTTCCTAGAATGTATCTCATTTGCAATGTATTTTACTTATTTGTCACTGTCTACTAGAACACAGCTCTCTGCATAGTTTTTGCCACCCCCGACCCCCTTTGTTTCACTGCTGCATCCCCTAGTACCTATAATAGTCATGGAGCTTGGAAAAATTCCATGCTTAAACAGAGAGATGGATGCATGAAAATAAGTTTTCAGAAAGAGGTAGGTACCCTTATCATCAGGCCTTTATATATTATGTGTGTGTGTTTTTTAAAAGCTTTTTGTTTATATTATCACACATCCAGACAGCCTTCAATCTGGCAAGAACCATGTGCAGGGCTCTCTGAATTGGGCAGATCTTTGAACATGTCTATCATTCTTTGGGTTTAGGTGCCAGTCTCATATCTGTAGTCAACAGGGTATTTATACAATACCATCCCTAACATTCTTATTAGTAAGTGGCCATGCAATTATGATGTAAGCTATTGGATACATAAAATATACAAAGTTCAATAGCTAAAGGTTACACATGTACATTTACAGATATATACATATTGAAATCAAAGTACATATGTGATGTTTTGAGAAGATCAAGGAAATAAAGAAGTTAGTTTATTCTCCAGAAAATTAACACAAAAAAAATGTTGAGGGAAACTTTCACATTTATAACTAATTTATACCTCCTTTTCCCTCTAAACTTGATGTAATTTAGTACGTTTCTGGATGTTTTTAAAAAATATATTTGATTGATTTTTTACAGAGAGGAAGGGAGAGGGATAGAGAGTTAGAAACATCGATGAGAGAAAAACATCGATCAGCTGCCTCCTACACACCTCTTACTGGGGATGTGCCCGCAACAATGGTACATGCCCTTGACCAGAATCGAACCTGGGACCCTTCAGTCTGCAGGTCGACACTCTATCCACTGAGCCAAACCAGTCAGGGCTTTTCTGGATTTTTGAAAGAGTAGCTGTGTTAAGGTTAGAAACCTCAAGCTTTGATTAGTTATCCTTTTCCTGCTTTCCACCGAGCACTAATTCAATAACAGTCTGCTAAATTCTCAAAATCTAATGAAATATACTGGAGTGGGGGACAGGAAGTTTTGATAGTTGTTTTAGAGATAATATCTACATTTTAAATATTTGGTAATTAAATGTACTGGATTTTAGAATGTACATTTTTTTTAAAAAAGAACTATGGCATCAATAGGCTAGTCTTTTAAAAATATGAGGTTAACAGAAGTGGAAAGATGAATGGGGGGCGCGGAATCTCTGCATTCAACAAAGTATACAATAACATATTTGTTGAAATTATTTTCATTATAATGAAATAAATTTGATTTGCAGTTTCAAGATCTACTAAACTCATATTTAAAGATAAATATATGAATGCGTTCTAAAGCTAAACACACATTCATTTTCTGCTTTATCCCTGATTTGTCTTTCATTAATTTCACTGCAAGTTCCAAGACACAAAAGAAAAGCCAGACGACCTTCAGTAGGTAAGTCTATCCATGGTCTGAAGGGATAGTTTAATATACAGCAGAATTTATAAAGACACAAAAGATAAAAGCAAAACATGCATTAATCAAAGAATAAATGACCTTTAAGGCATAAAAAGTCATTTAATAAGACTGCCATCATTGTTGAAGGCTGACTCCCAACATCAACAGGAAGAATGCTGGAAACAGCACTCTGGAAACTACGAAAAGATCACGGAGGCATCTGACCTGTCTCAGGTGGAGCACACTGGAAAATGACATGCGGTCTGAGTTAAGATGCTGTCACATAATACAGGGAAGCGGAGGTACTCTAGAAAAACTCGAGTGATGGACTCATAAGATTTAGAGCACAGAAACAAGAGACAATAGTTTGCATAACTGAGAAGACAACTACTAACTATTGGCCTCGATTATGATGCTTCTATTCTTCAGAACTATAATAAACCACTCCAGATCATTTCTCCTCTTTTTTTATTCCCTAATTTCTAAATAAATCCCAAAGTAGACAGCTAGATAGGAATAAATATAGTTGAGGCAATGTAGTATTAGTGATAAAGAGCACAGACTTTGAAGATACAACAATTATGTCTGAGTCCTGTGCCACTTAGTAGTGTGACTATGAATGAGTTACTTGGCCTCTCTCTCCATCTCTGGTGTGATTTGCAGAGTAATTGTACCTAACTACCTTACACGGTTGTTACAGGGATTAAATGAATTTGAAAAAGTGCTTAGAATAGCATCTTGAACTGCATAAATATTTACAATGACACAAATGATGACAATGATACACTGTCAAAAGTAAAACATCTCTGCCTGGCTTGAATGGCTCAGTGGTTGCGCATCAACCTATGAACCAGGAGGTCCCAGTTTGATTCCCAGTCAGGACATATGCCCAAGTTGCAGGCTCCATCCCCAGTAGGGGGTGTGCAGGAGGCAGCCATTCAATGATTCTCTCTCATCATTGATGTTCCTAACTCTCTCCCCATCTCTCTTCCTCTCTGAAGTCAATAAAAATATATATTTTTTAAAAAGTAAAACATTTCTAAAACCCTCCTTAAACCAATATATGAGCCACCATTTTCCAGGTTTTAAAAACCTGAACTTATATAATCCTCCAAACAATTGAAGAAGGAAATATTTTTATTTCAATTTTACAAATTGGTTCTACAGAAAAACTACCAACTCGGACTAAGTAACTCAACTAAAAAGTGGTTTAGCACACAAATACAAAACAGGCTGACTCTAAATCCTTGCATTCACTCTGCCCTGAAAAACTGTTTCCCTAGAAGAGATTTTTAATAAAGTTTATGCAGCAGTTACTAAGAATAAAACTCTGGGGGAAAATACCTTATTATCCAGTCAAACATAAAAAAAATAATTACTTAATATGTAATATATATTATTTATATAGTATATAAAATCATTTAAAATATTAGCAATGAAGTAAGAATTTAGTGAAGGAAAAAATACATTAGTGATAACAGCAGCTATCCTTTATTGATTTTCCCATGAGCAGGGCACTTATCTGAACATTTAATATGCATGATCTCACTTAATCCTTGGAAATAATTACTACTGTGATCTCATTCTATGGATGAGGAAACAGGTTTTGGAGGTATTAAATAACCAAATAGAAGTCATACAGCTGAACAGAAACAGAGCTGACATTCAATTCCAAGTCTATCTGATGCGAAAGCCTGTTCTTTTTACCACTAGTGCTGCTCTAAGGTTATACACATTTTATTGAGCTCACGTACTCAAACTGAAAATCCCAATATGATATGTAGAAGAACACTCAAATAAAAAATAAAAACAATGCTCTTTATTAGTTCTCTAGCCTAACATACACAGTCAAATACAGCCAAGTTCAAGCACTGTCAGGACTACTAGTTAGTTAAGTGGTCTCCCCCCAAGTCTTAGAAACAGAAGGCAAGAAACTCTAAAACTTTTCTGGAACACAAAAGTGATTCTTAAAATACTATTCCAAAACACTGAGCCTATACAATAAAGCGCTAATATGCAAATGGTCATCACGCCCTCACACACTAACGGCTCAGAAACTCAACACTGGGGAGAGAGGAATGGAAACCAGCCAGGCACAAATGAGCTCGCGAGAGAGGAATGGGGACCAGCCATGCTGCGGCCCGGGAGAAGGACAAAGCCACCTGCCCCATGGTCCCGGGTACCAGTGGCTGTGACTGTGGCCCAGGAGAGGGACAAGCCGCCTGCCCTGCGGTCCCGGGCGCCAGCGGCTGGGGCTGCAGCCCAGGAGAGGGACAAGCCACCCACCCCACGGTCCCAGGCGCCAACGGCTGCGCCTACACCTGTGACCCGGGAGAGGGACAAGCCGCCCACCCCATGGTCCCAGTCCCCTGCGGCTATGCTAGCCCGGGTGAAGCCAGCCTGGGTCCTGGGTGCCTGTGGCCAGCCAGAGGGAGGAAAGCCCAGGTCCCGGGTTCCTGCAACCGGCCGGAGAAGGGAATCCTGGGTCTCGGGTGTGGGGCGACGCAGAGGTGGTTAGGGGCAATCAGGCCAGCAGGAGAGCAGTTAGGGGCAATCAGGCCGGTAGGGGAGCAGTTAGGGGCGATCAGGCAGGCAGGAAGGCAAGCAGTTAGGAGCCAGTGGTCCCGGATTGCGAGAGGTAGTTGGACATCCCCTGAGGGGTCCCAGATTGGAGAGGGTGCAGGCCAGGCTGAGGGACCCTCCTTCCCCCCCCCCCCCCCCCGTACACGAATTTCGTGCACCGGTCCTCTAGTAAGTATATATGTAAGTCATGTTAGTGAGCTGGAATAAAGAAAACAGTATTTTCACTGTTTCAAGACCCAGCCCATCTATTATAGTATAAATTATTCCAGTTAAGTTCAGATTATCCTGATTATTCTTTTTATTGACAAGAGCATGTCTAAAATCGACTTAGATGCAGTAGCTCAAAATGCACAACTAAATGACATTTTAGACACTGATTACAAATTCTTAATAAGATTCACAAAATTACTACTTAGAATGAAAAAATAAGCTTTATATTTAAAATTTCTAAATGTATCAACTACCTATTACAATGTCCATACTATTTTAACATTATACTTTTTCTGCCAAAGGGTCTTTGCATTAAAGATTTTTATTTAAATTAAATTCCATCATCAAAAGAATTTCTGTTCTTTACAAAAATTTCCAAAACTCAGAACAGCTCAATTAACACTATATTTCTTACAAAAAGAAGTGACTAATAGCATCAAGGAAAATCTAGTTTCCTAAAAGCTATGAGCTACATGATGTATGTTAGCCTTTCCCAAAATGTATTCTCAATAATCTTAACAAATGTTATTTGAAGAAACACTTTCACAAAGCCATTTTTTAAAAATTGTGGCCTTTTTTAGATTTTCAAATACATGGATTTTTAAATATAAAAAATTTTGGAAAGTTCAAGAGTTGAAGGAAGCTGGAAATTCACTATACTTCTACCATTCAGGAGCAATAACAATATATGTATTATTCCAGCGTTTTTCTTTAGGTGATTTTTTATGTTTTGTTTTACAAAGTAGTGGTCATATTACGTATATAATTTTGTATGACTTGTTTCACTAGGCATTATATGATCAGATTCTCAAGTTTATAAATTTTTCTGAGACATTATATTTAAAGATGCATATTATTTTAGGAGAATATACCACAGTTGACTCCCACCTTTGTGTTTATCTACTAAAAGCGTGCAAAACACATTTTACTATTCTTCCACAACTATTTTTATATACTGAAATGTGTCTTTTAAAATTGTTGTATTTAATGTTTTGTTTTGAGTTATTGTTTAGAGTTACTAATTAATGCTGGTTAATTATATTTTCTTTTGAGATTGCTTTTGCCTATTTATCTTTTGAAATCTTTGTGTTTCTTAGCAATTTATATGGCTCCTTTATAAAAATAGTAAGCCTTGGTCTTATTTACTGCAAAATTTTTCCCAGTTTGTTACTTGCCCTTTTAATGTTGTTCTTTTTTTCCTATTCTCAGAAATGTAAATTTTCACATAATAAAATCAATTTTCCCTTTAATTTCTTTAATTTCTTCCTTATCATACATGATAAACTTTGGCCATCTTCCATCACCTAGAAATGAGATACTTATCTATATTTCCATAAACGTTAATGACTTGATCTTTTTAAAAAAATATGTTATTCTTTAAAATTATATATTCTTTTATTTCCAAAGTTCTTTCAATAAAACATTCTTTCACTTCAAAAGGTTAAAAAAAGATAAGAAAAAAAATGCAAAATATACAGAATAACATAGTTTAAAGATCTAAGTCCATGTTCCCTCAAATTCTTTTCTATTCACATACAAAAATTTATACAAGAAAAAGTGCCCTTTCAACTTACTTAAGACATTTCACCGCTCCCTCATCATGATCTCTTAGCAGCTCCTTGTAAGGATGGGAGAATGCTAGAAATGGAGTATATTAATAGTAATTCTGATTGTCTAAGAAGGGATATAGTACATTCACCCAAGATTCTCAGACTTATTTAACTACAGAATTCTTTATTCAAGTAATGACAGTTCAAAGACCTGGTAATTTTTTAAACACTATTTTGGAAATGCTAGCTTAGCTTATTTTAATCACTTCAGACAACCCAGAATTGTAATGTTTTTTGTAAATTCAAAATGTGCATATCAAATATTAAAATGAAAAACGAACTTACTTGGGATACACTGGTTCATAAAGGTACTTGTCCCCTCTTGTAGATGTAATGTGAAAAAACAAGATGTAGCCATTTGCCGTCTGAAAGATAAATTTTATTTACAATAAATTAAAGGGTAAGACTATGAGAACCAGCAGAATCACACAATAATCACTTCCGAAACAGTTCTGTCATACCAAGATGAAGGGAAATGAGATGAATGTGTACTGTGTACAGGATTGCACTGCTCTGCAACTTGCTATATTCCACTCCTTTAGAAACTGCTCTCAGCTGTTATTTGGTGATTCAATATCTTAACATGCTGGGAGGAAAAAAATATCACAATGAAACAAAGGAATTCTAAAGTAAACTGACATCTTTCCTTTATTCCCAAACAAATTACATTCTAATTCATGTTACAGTGACTCTCAGGTTGCAGTAGAACAGACTTCCATTTATCTGGGTGTGAAGGGGAGTATTAAAGGTAGCAGTGGGAGTTGGAATGGCAGGATGGGGCCAGATAACAGGAGACCCTGAATACTAGGCTAAGCAGTTTTAAACGTATTTTGTATGCAATGGGAAGCCAATGCAAGGTTTTAAAATAATAATATAAGAGCTGTGACTTCGCTATGCACAATTAAGATGCATTTCAAGTGGAGAAAAATACTAGCTAAAAGTTTTGAGTTCTAGGCAACCTACATAAAAATGATCTCTACTAAGGTCATGACAATGAGAATAAAGAGAAAAGGATGACAGTAAACTAGAGATAGGACTTAGCAGCATATTGGTGACTAGATGGGAATGCAGAATCAAAAGATGCCAGAGTGTTTTCCTATTATAAGCAAGGTTACAATGAAAATACACATATGCCTAAATACACCAGTGCTGTTCTGGCTGGTATGGCTCAGATGGTTGGAGTGTTGTCCCATACCGCAAAAGATGGTGGGTTCAATTCCCAGTCAGGGCACATACCTCGGTTTCTGGTTTGATCCCGTCAGGGTGGGTGTGGGAGGCAACCCATCGATGTTTCTCACCCACATCAATGTCTGTCTGTCTGTCTCTATCTCTCTCAAATAAAAAAACACAAAATAAAAAGATCAATGAATACAATGGTGTATTTGTCAGATATAATCATAGAAATGAGACAGTACTTAAAATTGATTTCAATGCTCCTTGTGCCTGAATATCTATTCATTGTTTAAAATTTAGAAAAACTGCCCTAGCTGGTTTGGCTCAGTGGATAAAGTGTCAGCCTGTGGAATGAAGGGTCCTGGGTTCAATTCCGGTCATATTCCCTCTTTATTAGATGGGATAATTATTCTCCTTTTGCATTAATCTACATTATAATGTTAGAAAGAAAATTTTAAAACAATTTCTTTTGTAGGAAGAGGCAATTAAGTTGAACCCATAGAAATGGTTTACTTTAAGTTGAGTTTTTGGGTTCTGGTGAGATGGAAAGACAGAGGACACATTTCTAACCTTTTCCTTCTCAGAGTACCTTTACCAAAACTTGTGTGGATGGGCCTGGAGGATGCTCTTGAGTTCCCTTTGGGGAGAATGGATGCTTTGGGACCAGGATGAGGGAAAGTTCTGCTTTGCCACTCCTCGAGGTTCTGGTTCCCTAAGTAAGACTTAAAAGCAAAAGCCCATGGCTGAATGTGACTGCTCCCAGAAGTGGATACTGACAGAACCGTCCACATAACCCCATGACTCCAGCCAGCATAGAGGTTGCAGTGGTGAACTACATTTCTCCCAGACCTCAGGGTCTGGAGGAGCCTTCAGTTTAAGGTCCTTCAACTAGAAGAAACTGCCTGAGAGTAGAGGAGACGCATGCTAAGCTTCAACATAGGAGAAGAGTTTGTAAGCTGTCTGCCTCTGCAAACTACCATTTGAGCTAACTCCTGTTGGTTTGCATGGCCAGAAAGACCCACAGGAAAGCCTGACCTCTATGGGTAGCAAACAGAATGCAAGAAAGGAAAATTCCGCTTTATGGGAGCTCAGTAACTTTACAATGGAAGACCTAACTAAATGGCTAAAATATATGGATCCCACTAATGAGTTACATAGATGAGAGAGAAGAATGCAAATAAATTAAGAGAAAAAAATATTTAGGATTTTCAAGAGATATTATCCTATATAATCCTTTATTATAAGAGAGGAATATGCTAATTATCCGTTACACCCTGAGTTGTAACCACCAACCACCTAACAACCTGATTACGGATCTGTAGGAGGGTGGGGCAGCAAACTACAAGAGGGCAGTGGAGAGCTACAGGACAGGGCAGGGCAGCAAGCTATGAGGGGGGCGGTAGGGGGAGCTACAGGGCAGGGCAGTGGGCGGAGCTACAGGAGGGCGGCATCGACCTACTGGCGCACAGATTCATGCGCAGGGCTACTAGTTAGAACGTAAGAGTTTTCAGAGCTAAACATTTCCTAATAGAAAAATTCAACAGATGAACTGATAAAAAATAATTTTTTTGTGGGAGGTGAACCTTTTACTCCAGAAGATTAAATGAAAACAATCTCAGAATATATAGAGATGAAATAATTACTGAAAGTTTAGAGACTTGAAGGAGAAATTTGGGAGGTTTACAAATAGTGAGTAAAAAATCAAGAAATAACATAGGACATGACAAATCTTGTTCTGTTCTTCTATTATTTAAAAAATAATAAAAGACAAATTCCCTAGCTGCAGAAACATTTGAATCTTCAGATAGAAGACACTGAGATTCAGTTTTAAGAGGGGGGGGGGAAGGCTGTAGAAGGAGAAAGAGGGAGATTAATTTAAAATAATCTAGTGATAATAAGCAGAGATGACTCAATTTTAATGATAATGAGAAAAATCATTCAGAAAAAAAACGAAGAACAGGTTGCCTGCAAAGGAAAAAGAATCAGATTAGCACTAGACCTATCATCACTAACAATAGAAACCAGAGGGCATTAGAACAGTATCTCATGGCTGGAAAAAAAAGAATCTCAATCTAAGAATCTTATACCGAGACAGGATATCCTTTACCATGGTTACAGAATGGTATGTTGAGACATTACTTATTTCATTTAGTCTGTGAAGGACTACCATATGTGCAGAAAATTCTCCTGGCATCGGAGGCACAGTGAAGAAACCTAACGTGGAACTAGGTTTGAAAAATAAACAAACACAGGCAACCTGCAGAACAACTGCAAAAGGCCAATAAACATGTGAAAAATACCAAACCTCACTAGCAATAAAACAAAAGAAAATTAAAATGAAGAGACCATTTTTTATGAATCGAATGCAGGCATAAATGCAGGGTAATGGGAATCTTAAGAACATGGAAGAAGTAATTCTGGAACTGATAAAATTTTATTGAAAAATAATTTGGCAATATTTATTAAAAAGAAGATACATGCCCTAACCGGTTTGGCTCAGTGGCTAGAGAGTCAGCCTGCGGACTCAAGGGTCCCAGGTTCGATTCCGGTCAAGGGCATGTGCCTTGGTTGCAGGCACATTCCCAGTAGGGAGTGTGCAGGAGGCAGCTGATCAATGTTTCTCTCTCATCGATGTTTCTAACTTTCTATCCCTCTCCCTTCCTCTCTGTAAAACTCAATAAAATATATATATTTTTAAAATTAAATAAAATAAAAAGAAGATACATAAATACTTTGCCCCAGCAATCCCACATAGGGGTAAGTGTACTAAAGAAATAAATGCACTAATATAAAAGGATACATGTATAATAATGTTTACTGTAGCACTGTGCATAGTTGCCAAATGTCCAGCAAGTAAAAAGTAGCAAAGTAAATAAGAAACTTCCATACTATAGAATATTTTACAAATACTAAAATTAAATTAGAAGTATGTGTGTGTATATATATATACATACATATATATATATTAATCTAGAAGGATAGTTATAATATACTAAGTAAAAAAAGAAAGTTGCAGAGTAATGTGTAAATCAGTGATGGCGAACCTATGACACGCGTGTCAGCACTGACATGCGTAGCCATTTCTGATGACACGCGGCCGCCGCATGCCAAGGATGAAACATTTGCAAAATAATGTTTTTTCCTCAAAGTGACACACTACCCGAGTTATGCTCAGTTTTTTGGCGAAGTTTGACACACCAAGCTCAAAAGGTTGCCCATCACTGGTGTAAATTAAGATCCCAATTTTGTGTGAAAAGTGATAAAAATTCCTATATCTAACAATTTAAAAATACACTCATCTGTAAGTCAGAATCCTATGCAGACATTCAAAATCAAGTGACAGAAGAATGCTGAAATGAAACAATGTTCATAATATAAGTCAAAAAAGCAAATTATGAAACTTTGTGATAGCTTTCTATAAAGAAAAAAATTATGTTTCAGATAATCTATTTATAAAACTCAGAGATTTACCAAATCTTCTCGCCATCAAACATGACATTACCAGTCACTTATAGTAGTATCACTTTGGATTTAAAAACAAATAGACTTTGCCCTAGCCAGTTTGGCTCAGTGGATAGAGCTTTGGCCTGCGGACTAAAGGGTCCCTGGTTCGATTCCGGTCAAGGGCACATACCTCGGTTGCAGGCTGGATCCCTGGCCCTGGTTGGGGTGCATGCAGGAGGCAACCCATCGATGTCTCTCTCTCACATCAATGTTTCTCTCTCGCTGTCTCTCTTCCTCCCTTCCACTCTAAATATCAATGGAAAAATATCCTTGGGTGAGAATTAATAAAAAACAAAACAAAAACTAATAGACTTCAATCACTATAATTCTTTTTTAAAAATATTATTTTTATTGATTTCAGAGAGGAAGGGAGAGATAGAAACATCAGTGATGAGAAAGAAGCATTGATCAGCTGCCTCCTGTATGCCCCCTATTGGGTATGGAGCCCGAAACCCAGACATGTGCCCTGAACAGGAATCAAACCCAGGACCCTTCAGTCAGCAGGCCAACGCTCTATCCACTGAGCCAAACCAACTAGGGCTTCAATCGCTTTTCAAAATCCATAAGCTATTAACTATAAGAGCATCTGCAAATATCCATGAAATATATATAAGGACATACATAAAAATTAATAATTATCTGTGAATGGTAGAATTATTGATAGTTTTCTTCTTGTTTCTGTCAGCTTAAGTATTCTCTCCCCTCCCCCCTCCTCTCACTCTAAAAATCAATAAACATACCCTTGGATGAGGATTTAAAAAAAAGCAAGTGCCAGGGGTATGAAAGAGGAAGAGATAAATAGGAGAAGCACAGAAGACTTGGGGGATAGAATAAAACTACTCTGTATATACTATAATGGTAAATACATGTCATTACTAATTTGTCCAAACTCACAGAATGTACAAGGGTACTATAACACCACCACAATGTAAACTGTGTTGATAATGGGGAAGGCTATGCATATGTTGGAAAAGGGAGTATACTTTCCTCTTAATTTGACTGTGAACATAAAATTGTTCTTTAAAAAGTCTATTTTCATAAAATCTACTTATACTCCTATATGTACATAAAAATTCATATTAGCTAAAACATTAATTCACATTTTAAATTAAACAAATAGATGAATTAACTTGAATCCCATCAGCATTTACTCAGTATATTTAATACAGACTACAGTAGCTAAAATTAAATTCATCATGACATCTTCACAAGGTACTAGAAAAAGACTATCAGCAATAACCAGGTGAAATAAAAATCTTATTTTCAATAGCCAAAAATAGTAAATTGTTTTTATATTCTCTTATGTATGCATTTAGCTTCCCAACGTGAACAGAAATAATTTCTTCTAACTTCTTTACTTTCTTAATATTTAGTAGACTGTAAAAAGTTAATAAATTAATGTGAAATTATTTCTGCTCTAAAAAGAAAGCTAATGGATTTTTTTCCCCTATATTGGGGGTGTAGAGGCTGGTACTTGACCCTTGAGTTACTAGGACGGGGAATGGAGGCCCAGAGTTATAAGAGCTTCATATAGGAGGTGACTAGGGGCACAAGCTATGACTTGTTTGGTTTGTATATGAAAGGTATACCAATAGATGAGTCTTTCACTATCTTTAGGATTGGCTAGCCCTGGGAGTCACAGTGTCTCCAGGGTCACAAGGCCCCAAGATGTCAAAAGCACCAGAAACACACAAAAATAAAAATTAATAGAGAAAACAAATTTTCAAAAATTTTGTTACAAAATTCCAAATAGAATAGTAATGAAAATTGAGCCCTCTCAGGTCCTCATTTCCAAGATGACCAAAAAAAGAAGGAATAACGGTCGTGCCAAAAAAGGCCAAGGCCTATTCGGTGCACCAACTGCGCCAGGTGCGTGCCCAAGGACAAGGCCATTAAGAAGTATGTCATTCGAAACATAGTAGAAGCTGCAGCCGTTAGGGACATCTCTGAAGCGAGTATCTTCGACGCTTATGTGCTTCCCAAGCTGTATGTAAAACTACACTACTGTGTGAGCTGTGCCATTCACAGCAAGGTAGTCAGGAATCGTTCTCATGAAGCCTGAAAGGACCAAACACGCCCACCCTGATTTAGACCTGTGGGTGCTGCCCCACGACCTCCACCAAAGCCCATGTAAGGAGCTAAGGCTTAAAGGAGTGAAGAAAAGTTCTTCTGGGGAAAAATAAGTGCAATTGCGCTTCAAAAAAAAAAAAAAGAGAGAGAAAGAGCCCTGACCGGTTTGGCTCAATGGATAGAGCGTCAGCCTGCGGACTCAGAGGTCCAGGGTTCGATTCCGGTGAAGAGCATCTACCTTGGTTGCGGGCACATCTCCAATGGGGAGTGTGCAAGAGGCAGCTGATCAATGTTTCTCTCTCATTGATGTTTCTAACTCTCTATCCTCTCTCTTCCTCTCTGTAAAAAATCAATACTATATATAGAAAGAAAGAAAGAAAGAAAGAAAGAAAGAAAGAAAGAAAGAAAGAAAGAAAGAAAGAAAGAAAGAAAGAAAGAAAGAAAGAAAGAAAGAAAGAAAGAAAGAAAGAAAGAAAGAAAGAAAGAAAGAAAGAAAGAAAGAAAGAAAGAAAGAAAGATTGAGTACGATTTTTCTCTGTAATACACATCCACTAAAGAGAATGAAATTCATTTATGGGAATAACATTTTTGCTTAATTGGGGTTTAAAGTTGGTGTTCCCTATCATCAAAATAGATTTCAAAGTTTCCTCTATAAATGCTGGTCTGTAATTAAATTTTACATACTTCATATTTGAAAACATCTTTTCACACAAGTACTGTCAAATATTGATATCAATCTGAGCATATTATTTTAATTGACTATAGCACTAGGTAGGCAATTATAGAAGTCGACTAGTTTCTTCTCCTGATGTTTGCCTTTTAACATGTCCTTACCTTGTAGATTAATTACTTCCAGCTGAAGGTGAGGTGGAACACTCTTCGTTTTCACGATTAAATGGATTTTGAAATATGGAAATTTCCTTTGCAATTGCAACAAGGTCTGAAAAATTGTACTCAGGAAATATATCTACTGCTAATTTTTGTTGGAAATAGAAATCTTACTTCTTTTGTTTGAACTTTTGAAAACTGTGGGAGTATGACAAGCAGTCTGACATTACTTGTGATTCAAAAATTAGTTGTCATCAAATGACTTTACCATACATACATTTCACATACAAGCACTGTTTTGCTTTGTAGTTTTAGATTGAAGACATTAGACAATAATACCAAGAATGCAGCAAAAGCTATCTTCCAAAGTAATTCAGTGTCTGATAAGTATCTGCAGGTGGTTCTTCAAGTTCTATCTCAGCCCCAGAGCTCAAAAAATTCACAATAAACCTTCACCACTGACTGCTAAGCCATCAAATAGCTGTGGTGTTGAACAAATCAGGATATTTAGCTTGTATTTCTGACAAAACCCTAAAGTAACCACAGGCTTTAAGGGCTTACATGTGCACAAACTTGGTAAATCTGTCCAACTAAATAATAACTACTAGAGGCCCAGTGCACGAAATTCGTGCACGGAGGAGGGTTGTCCCTCAGCCCAGCCTGTACCCTCTCCAATCTGGGATCCCTCAAGGGATGTCCGACTGCCCGTTTAGGCCCGATCCCTGGGATCGGGCCTAAACGGGCAGTCGGACATCCTTCTCACAATCCAGGACTGCTGGCTCCCAACTGCTTGCCTGCTTGCCTTCCTGATTGCCCCTAACCACTTCTGCCTGCCAGCCTGATCACCCCCTAACCACTCTGCTGCCAGCCTGTTTGCCCCCAACTTCTTTCTTCTGCCGGCCCGGTCACCCCTAACTGCCCTCTCCTGCAGGGTTGATCACCTCCAACTGCCCTCCCTTGCAGGCCAGGTGCCTCCCAACTGCCCTCTACTGCTGGCCATCTTGTGGTGGCCATCCTGTGTCTACATGGGGGCAGGATCTTTGACCACATGGGGGCAGCTATATTGTGTGTTGCAGTGATGATCAATCTGCATATTACTCTTTTATTAGATAGGATAGAGGCCTGGTACAGGGGTGGGGGCCAGCTGGTTTGCCCTGAAGGGTGTCCCTGATCAGGGTGGGGTACCCTGGGGGTGTGGGGCGGCCTGAGAGAGGGGCCTGTGGTGGTTTGCAGGCCGGCCACGCCCCCTGGCAACGCAAGCGGAGGCCCTGGTATCTGGAATTTATTTTCCTTCTACAATTGAAATTTTGTAGCCTGGAGCAGAGCCAAGCCTGGGGCTCCCTCTGAAGCCCAAAGCCATTTGTGTTGGGGTTATAATTGAAACTTTGTTGCCTTAAGCGGGTGGGCCCGGCCAGGGTGTGTGGAAAGCTTTGCTTCCCCTGTTGCTGGCGACAACCCTGGCCTGCTCTCTCAAGCTCCATTCTGCCACCATTTGTTTGAATTTGTTTACCTTCTATAATTGAAACTTTGTAGCTTGAGTGGAGGCTTAGGCCTGCAACAGCTGGCCGAAAGCTTGGCTTCCTCTGTTACCTAGGAAACCTTGCTCTCTGTGGCTGTAGCCATCTTGGTTTGGGTTAATTTGCATACTCGCTCTGATTGGATGGTGGGCATGGCTTGTGGGCGTGGCTTGTGGGTGTGTTGGAGGTATGGTCAATTTGCATATTTGTCTATTATTAGATTAGATGCTTTTTTTCTGTTCCACACATATTTTTACCATCATCAGTTAAAATACACGTTAGTGGATTCTACCTCAGCTTGTCCTGAATTAGTGTTTTCTTAACTTCTTTGAAAATCTTTACACCCGAACTTGTTCTACCCATGCTATATTCATAGGGAGTGATTCTCAATCACTGCACACTCTACATTGATTATTCACATAAAACATTGAGCAGTACTGTAACATTTGTCACTTTATCAAGAACCAAGAAAACTTACTTTGGTTGCACTTCCTTTTTCATTTTTGTGAAGAATTTCTGGTATGGTGAGATATTTTTTTCCCTTTTAAAAAATTTCTAATTTTTCTAACTATTAATTTCACTGAGTTGGAAATACTGTGATTAGTACTTACTAGTAACTAAGTACTAATTTGGATAATGTCAACTTATATTCTTTTGGCTTCACTCCAGTGTTACTACATAACAATATTTTGCTATCTAATTCAATAATAAAATAATCCACACTCCAAAGTCTATTTTCCCCTTCTTCTGACATAATAAGTATGCACTAGTAATAAAAATAATCAAAAGAAGTCATGGTATGGAGATATGCATGGCACTTGAAACACTGAATTTATAAATGTGTTATTATAATTTATAGTGTGAACAGGAGAGTGAAGAGTGGAAGTGTCACATGTGGTCACTGTCAGGACTACTCAAGTCAGTTGTTGCAGTTTAAAAACACTCATAGACAACATGTAAATAAATATTTTCATGCTCCAAGAAAAATACTTATAAACAATGAAATTTAAACTTTATGTAATTTTCAAATGCCAAAAATATTATCCCTCTTTGATTTTTTCAATCATTAAATTCATAAAAATAGTCTTAGTTCATGGTCCATACACAAACAGGCAGCAGAGTAGACCTGGTGTATAGTTGGTAGTCTGCAAGACCTCTACCATAGGAAGTGAGAAACTAGTCAATATTTTTGACCATGTAGATCATTTTCAGATGATTAACCCAGTCAGCATTATATAGCATGGACTAGAAAAGGACAGAAACCAGAGAGATAAGTCAGTGTAGTAGTTAAGAGTATAGTAAATGGAATCTGAGCACCTAAGTTTAAATTCCTTCTCTTCAATATACACTGTCTATATAGCCTTGGATAAAACTTATTTTCTCAGAGCCTCAATATATTTATCTACTATAAAGGATAATTGTATCTACTCTAAAGTGTTGACTTAAAGATTAAATGAGATGATCTACATAAACTAGTTATAAAAGTACTTATGTAGGAGCTGCTCAATAAATGTTTAACTATTTACATTATTGCTAATTCAAATTTGGTAATGATGACAATCCAAGAGATGACAGTGACAAAACATAAGCTAAAAAGGTAAAATTAACCGGATTTAAAAAAATAGAAAAAAGAAATGCAGAAATAGATCCAAAAGCAAATGAGAATTCAGTATGACATAAACACAAAGTTTATCATTTTTATGAGACATCTTTGGGAACAGAGGGACTTGTATAAATTTGGAAGTACTGTGTGAATATAGATAAAAGCTTTAAAAATCTGAATTAAATAGACTTCAAGGACAAAATAGGAGTTAGAAGAATAAACAGAAAAGGATATGGGCACTACATTTAGAATGGGAGGAAGTAGAAGAATCAAGAAAGAAGATACAATAAAAATAACCTGAATAGCTGAAACCGGTTTGGCTCAGTGGATAGAGCGTCGGCCTGCGGACTCAAGGGTCCCAGGTTTGATTCCGGGCAAGGGCATGTACCTTGGTTTCGGGCACATCCCCAGTAGGGGGTGTGCAAGAGGCAGCTAATCGATGTTTCTCTCTCATCGATGTTTCTAACTCTCTATCCCTCTCTCTTCCTCTCTGTAAAAAATCAATAAAATATATATTTTTAAAAATAACCTGAATAGAAGATTTGGTTCAGCAATTTCTATCATAGAAGATAAAACACTAATGGGTATGAAAAATTGAAAGGAAGTCACCTAAGAGAATCAAGTTTAATGCAATGTAATGATTTCATAAGAAAACACTGTTAAAGCTGAAAAATCTACTTACTGACACAGCTATCATTGTACTATCTGGCCTCCATTCAGCTTGCTTGTAGGATCCAAACTGAGAAGATGATTTTGCAGGTTCCTTGTAGGTTACGATTAACACACTAGGCTGGAAGAAGAGAGTTGTGTTTTATTAATGTATTATAAGAATATATACAAACAAATGTAAGATAATTTATCATGAAGTACTCAAAATATTTTAATGATTCTAAAAGTGTAATAAAACATAATCAAATACTAAATCATTAATTACCTTAAATTAGTCCAAGGAAATCAACTAAAAATAACCAAAAACAAAGGTAATCTAAATAGGCCTATATCTATTAAAGAAATTGAATCTCTAATTAATAATCATTAAAAAAAAAAAAAAAAAACAGAAATAGGCCCAGATGTGTTTACTGGTGAATTCTACCAAATATTTAAGGAAGAAATTTAAGGAACAAATTCTCCACAATATCTTCCAGAAGACTGAAGCAGAGAGAATACTTCCTAACTCTTTCTATGAGGACAGCATCACCCTAATACTGAAACCAGACAAATGATCAAATCTAATCCAACAATGTATAAGAAGAATTATAAAATACAAACAAGTGGGCTTTATTCCAGGTATGTGAGGCTGAATCAATATTTGAATATCAATTAGTGTAACCCATCACAACGGGATAATGGAGAAGCAAAATACCCAGAATAGCCAAATCAATGTTGAAGGAAAAGAACTAAGTCGGAGAACTGACATTACCCAACTTCAAGACTTACTATCTATAATAATAAAAGCGTAATATGCTAATTAGACCAGACGTCCTTCTGGACGACCTTCCGGACCAAGCAGGGACTGCAAGGAAAGCCCAGGTCCCAGATGCCGGATGCCTGCCTGCAGCCAGAGGGAAGCCCAGGTCCCAGGTGCCAGCAGCCAGGGGAAGGAAGGCCTACTCTTGCATGAATTTTGCGCATCAAGCCTATAGTAAAGATATAATAATGAAGACAAACTTGTACTGGCAAAAAAAAGAAAAGAAAAAAAAAAGAAAATATAGCAATGGAACAGAATAGAGAGTCCAGAAATAGACCCATATAAATATAGTCAAGTGACTTTTAAAAAAAGAACAAAGGTAACACAATAGAAATTGGATGGTCTTTTTAACAAATGGGTGTTGGAATAACTGGACATTCACTTTCTGCACACAAGAAGGTTCCACAGGGTCATCTTGTACTTTCTCTGCCCTTGCATTAGAATTAGCCATTTTTTCCAGGCAATTCTGTTTCTCTTTTTTTCTGTTAATTCTCACCTGAGGATACTTTCCTCATTGATTTTTAAAGAGAGTGGAAGGGAGGGAGAGAGAGAAACACTGATGTGAGAGGGATTGGTTGCCTTCTGCAAGTGCCCTGACCAGGGCTAGGGATTGGACCTGCAACTCAGGTATGTGCCCTTAACCCAGAATCGAACTCTGTGCATGGGCCGAGGCTCCAACCACTGAACAATACCAGCCAGGGCTCCTGTTTCTTTTTATTAGAGAACAGTATTTAGAAAACAAGATCTGGAAACAGGATACTTATTGCTAGTGAGATGTCATTGCTTCTAGCTTCTAGGCACTCTCAGAAAACACAGTGTAAAATACATGTACCTATACTATCCCATATATACACATACACCTCTTTATATTTCTCTCTATATATATGCATGTTGTTATATACAGAAATACATGTGATTATAATCAAGCATATGGTGGTTCACTCTAGCCTTCTCCCTTACTTACTTTTAACTTTTTTAAAGATAGGGAGAAACCTGGCTATTATTTCTTAAAATTGAGTTCTTTGGAATTGTTAACTATAACCCTGTAAGAAACTACTAGTAATTTACAACCAGAATAGTTTTTATGAATAGCTTCTTTTAGTTTAGCCTTAGGATAACCAGTTAAAACACTGTTTTCCAAAGTTATGTAGACCACCTCTTTAAAAGCTTTTTTTAATCTCTAAAAATTAAATACAAGTTCCTCAGAAGCTAACAATACTCCAAACACATTAAAACTGCTAGACATTAACTGTTTTTACTTCAAATATCAACTAAAATTTAAAAACAAGTACCTTGGGAAGAGTGACATCAGCAAGATGGCAGAATAGTAAACCTGGACTCTGTCCCTCACACACAAATTCAGTAACAATTCACAGAAAAAAATTCTGCTTCTGAGTAATCCAGAAACTACTTGAAAGGCACCTGAATACTGAATGAACGTGAAATTAGACTCATCAAACTTGGTAGGGAGATTCAGAACACCCTCAATAGAATTCCTACTCCCAACATAGTGCCAAGAAATCCTCCCATTCCCAGTTAATCCCCAAGGAACAAAAGACATAAACTGCATGTCCAATGCCCCAACCTTCCCACTGGCCTCTGTCTTGCCAGTCTTGGAAGTGACAGAACCAGCATAATCTAGCCCCCCGACAGAGAATAGAGATAGTGGCGTGGACGTATAGTCATTATATCTCATCAGCACTGAGAGAACAAAGATTCACAGCTCTCTCCTGGGCAAAGAAATCATTTGTCCACAAACTTCTATGGAGGCTATCCAAAGGAATGACTTCTGTCTTGCTGTTCTTAGAGTACTGATGAGATATAGAAAAACCTAGCTGTCTGGGGGTAAGTGAGAATAGAAACAGAGATTTAAGCAGGCAGTTGCCATAGCCCCTCCCCCCTGGCTCAGCACAGAACAAGCGGACAATAAACCCCAGCTCCCAACTTCTCTCTGGGGAGCAAGACAGTCCACAGCTTTAATGCCCAAACCTTTCTTGGGGCTGCCCAAAGGGGGAGGGGTTTCTGCCTTGCCTTTCCCAGGGCATTGATGAGACCTGCCAAACCTAGTGAGAATAGAGACAGAGGTGTGTGAGTTGCCACAGCCCCTCCCCAGCTCAGCACAGAGCATGGGGAAAAAACTTCAGGTCCCAGCTTATCCCAAGGGAGGGAAAGAGTTGGATCCAACTTTACAGGATGCCTGGTGAACAATTGCAGTTTCACTTGTTGAAGCGCATTTAAGGAATCCAGCATACCCTAGACACCTGAGAACTGCAAAGAATAAAGGAAGCACATTGGATTAACATGAGGTTTGAGAGGCTATAAGAAATCTCTGGCTGGCTGATTGGTGGGAGACTTTTAATATATGAGGCCAGTTTGTGAAGACTGGGAGAGGTGGCTGCTCTGTCTAACACACAGTCACCAACACGGAGAGTTAATGAAGATGAAAAAAACAAGCAAGTATGTTCCAAACAAAGGAACGAAATCTCCAGAAACAAACCCCAATGAAACAGAGATACATGATTTACCAGACAGGTAATTCAAAATAACCGTCAGAAAGATGCTAACTAAGGTCAGGAAAACAATGGATGAACAAGTGAACTTCAACAAAGAGATAGAAAATTTTTAAAAGTTACAAACATAAATCATGGAGCTAAAGATAATTATCTTGAGTTCAACAAAAGACTAGATCACACATAAAAAGAATGAGCAAACTATAAGAAAGGTCATTTGAAATCACTAAATCATAAGAGTGAATAAAGTTTAAGGGACCAACAAGCAGACTAATATACACATAGAAAAGAGAGAAAGGACCAGAAAGCTTATTCAAGGAAATAATGACTGAAAACAGAAATGGACATCCAGATCAAAGCCCCCTAAAAGAAACTCAAATCCACACTGAAATTATAAATTGTCAAAAGTAAAAGCAAAGAGAATATATTGAAAACAGAATAAAAAGGTAACTTGTCAGGTACCAGGGAACCAACCCCCTTAAAACTGTAAGTGGATTTCTGAGCAGAAACCTTGCAGGCCAGAGAGGAGTGGGATGATATATTCAAAGTGCTGAAAGAAAAAAGCTGCCAAACAAGAATATTATTACATCTGGCAAAAATGTCCTTCAAAAATAAAAGATAGTCTTTCCTAAACAAACAAAAGCTGAGGAAGTTTATCACCACTACACCCACTTGCCAGAAATGCTAAAGGGGGTTCTTTATGTTGACAGAAAGGTCACTAAACAGCAACACAATAGCATAAACAAGTATAAAAGTGGTTGGTATAGGTCAATATGTACACAAATAATAGTACATTATAATACTGTAATGGTTAGGTTACAAAACAAGTCTTAACAAATTTCAGAAGACTGAAATCATACCAACTATCTTTTCTGACCACAATGGAATGCTACTTGAAGCCAACAGCAAAAGAAAAACTAGAAAATTCACAAATATGTGGAAATTACACATGCTCTTGAACAACAAAGGGATCAAAGAAAAAATCAAAAGGAAACTTAGAAAATATCTTGAAATAAAGACTAAAATGCAATATACCAAAATCTATGGAATGCAGCAAAAGGACGCTTATAGTGATAAACACCTACATTTAAAAAGATCTCACAACAACCTGATTTTATACCTCAAGGAACTAGAAAAAGAACGAAGTCCAAAGTTAAATAAAACTAGAGTAGAAATAAGCAAGCAGAGAATAGTAAAACAATATAGAAATAATAAAACAGTTGGTTTTTAAAAAGATAAACAAAATTGAGGAAACTTCAGCTAGACTTGAGACAGGATAGTTAGATGTTAGGAGACATTTTCTAGGAAAAGGGAAATTGAGGCAAATGGTTAGACAAATAGAGCCAAACAAGTCAAGCAATTTACAACCAGATAGTAAATAGTAAGTGCTTATCTTCCCTAACCAAGGACACTTGAAAACAAATAGTTTACACTTCTCCTCCCCAACCAAAGAGTAAATAGCTTAAATCACCCTGGTCAGGGAGATAGAAAATAGAGACTCAATTAGTGCATTACTGACAGCCAAATGCAAAGACCAATGAAGTCCAGGGCGTAAGTAATAAAAAACTCAATTGGAGAGTCAAACAAACCCAAGATAGAGGCAAAGCAGAACCAGAAATGACCCTAGTCTCTCTATGCAGCCCTGGCTGGTGTGGCTCAGTTGGTTGGGTGTTGTTTTGTACAACAAAAGGTGGCGGGGCAAGTAAGGGAGGCAACTTAATGATGTTTCTCACATTAATGTTTCTCTCTCTTTCTCCCTCCTCCCCTGTTTCTCTTCCCCTCCCCCTCCCTCTCTCAAATCAATAAACATATCCTCAAGTAAGAATAAAAAAATAATAAATACCAAAATCTGGGTGGCTTAAAACAACCAAAATTTATACTGTCCCAGTTTGGAGACCAGAAGTACAAAATCAAAGTATCAGCAGGGCCATAACAGGTCTATGGGAAAATTCTTTCCTGCTTTGTGTAGCTTGTGTTTCTTGGCTTATATAAAAACTAGTGACCCATTGCACAAAATCGTGCGAGATCAGGGACCTTCCCTCCCATGGGACCGCCAGAGTCCCAGAGTCCCGCCCCACGTGGCCGGCACACCGCGGGACGGCTCTGAGTCCAGGAGTGCCGCCCCGATGCCCCGCCTCTGGGCCGCATGCAGCCAGGCCCCGCCCCCATGGCACGCACACAGGGCTGCGGAAACCCGGCAGAAGCCGAGTGAAGCGGACGCCGGAACCCCCGCACCCTTGTGGGCCGCAGGAACCCCAGCGGAAGCTGCGCAGAGCAGCCGCCAGCCCCGCCCATGCTGTGCGCGCCGCCATCTTGTGACGGTGCTATGGCGTGATGGTCAATTTGCATATTACCTCATTATTATATAGGATATCACTCCAATCACATGGCCATTTTCTCCCTGTGTGTCTTCACAACTGTCTTCCCCCTGTGCATGTCTGTTTCTGTGTTCAAATTTCCCCTTTTTATAAAGACAATGTCATTTTGAATTAGAGCCTAATCTAATGAACTCATTTTAACTTCATTACCTTTATAAATATGAGCACATTCCTGTACTGGGGGTAGAATTTCAACATATCTTTATGGGGGAACATGCATCAACCTTTAACATTCTCTCTTTGTAAATGCTCCATCATATTGAGAAGTAGGAATCTAAGAGTAAAAATATCTTATGTATGTCAAACTTTCTGCAATGAGAAAAATGTTTTATATCTGAACTATCCTATACAGTACATGGTTGTCACATACGACTACTGAGCACCTGAAATGTGGCTGGTGTAAGAAACTGTGGTTTTTTTTTTACTTAATTATTAATAAATTAAAATTTGTAATAACATGTGGCTAGTGGTTTCCATACTGGATAGACCAAAATAGGTTCTAGAGAACTGATGATTATTTACTTAAATAAAAAGGTTGGAGACCAATTCAGCCTCAAATATGCTGTGCTAAAGTTCAACAAGTCTCTTCATTACGGAAGTTTAGGAAATCTTTAGTAGGCTGATGTACCCTGTAAATCTTCAATAGAATACAGTATGTATTATTTCCCAAGCTCATAACCATTTAAACAACTCATCCTTCCCCTAGATTTATCACATAGTATCAAGAGTTCCTGCCTGGCCAGTGTGGTTCAATGGTGAGCATCAACTTATGAACCAGGAGGTCACGGTTCAATTCCTGGTCAGGGCACATGACCAGGTTGTGGGCTTGACCCCCAAAAGATGGAAACAACCCAAATGTCTATCAGCAGGTGAATGGATAAATACAAGGTGATATATCCGTACAAAGGAACATTATTCACTCATGAAAGGAATGAAGTACTGATACATGCTACAAAATGGATGAATCTTAAAGCATTAGGCTAAGTGAAAAAAAAAAAAAGCCCAGACATAAAAGGCCACATATTGTATGATTTTGTTTATATGAAATGTCCAGAATAGGCAAGTTATAGACAGAGTGGGGCAAAAGTAGGCTTACAGTTTATATGAAAAATAATATAATAATTAATAAATACAGTAAATCCTAAAGATTATTTGTTATAGTACAGTTTTAATATTTTAAGTCTCAGGATCACATAATTTAAAATACTATAAAACAGAGGTGACAGAATGAAGAAAAAAAACCTCACAGACAACAGTCTAATGATTACCAGAGGGAAAGGGGGTGGGAGATAGGAGACGGTAAAGGAGAGGGATAAATGGTGATGGAAGGAGACCTGATTTGAGGTGGTGAACACACAATACAATATACAGATGTATTACAGAATCGTACACCTGAAACCTATTTAATTTTATTAACCAACTAGAGGTCCAATGCACGAAATTTGTGCAAAGGGGGTCGGCCCTCGCAGCCCCGGCTTCATCTGAAGGTCATCCTGCTGTTCAGTCTAATTAGCATATTATGTCTTTATTATATAGGAATGTCACCCCAATAAATTCAATTAAAATACTATAAAACAAAACTCCCAACTGCTTCTTTGAAATAATTTGTTCAAAAACTCCTACTTAAGACCACAGTTATATATTACTTCCTGCTATATACAGCTTAGTCATTGATGACAAGAACTGCTGAACATTCTGGAAGGACAGGGCATGGACCAAGGCAAACCACCATATAGGGGAAAAGGGGAGCAGACCAATTGGAAGTGGGCACACAGGACTTTCTGGAGTGATGGAAATGTCCTGAATCCTGATGGGAATGGTGGTTAGACAAGTACATACACTTGTAAAAATCTGTTTAAGATCAACATTTCACTGTACATAAATTTTACCTTAAAAAAATGTCCAAAAGTAAATAAGCTATTATTTAAGAATACATACATAACTCCCAGCAAACAAAAGCCCAGGTCCAGAGAGCTTCCCGTAGGAGTTTTACCAAACATTCAAAGAAGAACTAACACCTATACTCCTCAAACTATTCCAAAAAATCCAAGAGGAAGGAACACTACCAAACTCTTTTTATGAAACCAGTATTATCCTAATTCCAAAACCAGATAAAGAAACTACAAAGAAAGAGAATTACAGGCTAATATCCCTGATGAACATAGATGCTAAAATCCTCAACAAAATGTTAGCAAATCAGACCCAGCAATATATTACAAAAAAATCATACACCATGACCAAGTGGTATGCATTCCTTGGATGCTAGGCTGGTACAATATTCAGAAATCAATAAAAGTGATACATCATGTAAACAAATTGAAAGACAAAAATCACATAACCATATCAATAAATGCAGAAAACGCATTCGACAAAGTCCAACACCCATTTCTGATAAAAACTCTCAGCAAAACAGGAATTGAGGGAGCATATCTCAACATGATAAAGGCCATATATGACAAATCTACATCAAACATCATACTCAATGGGCAAAAACTAAAACCATTTCCCTAAAAACAAGAACAAGAAAGGGATATCCGCTTTCACCACTCTTATTCAACACTAGAGGCCCGGTGCATGAATTCGTGCACAGGTGGGGTCCAGCCGGCCCACCCTGATTGGGGACGATTGGGCCGGGCCAGCCAGGGGGAGGGGCCACGGGCAGTTGGTGGGCCAGCCCTGCCCCCAATCGGGGTGAGGGGGGGCTGATCAGGGGTGGTGCCAGCTGGGGGGAGGGGCTGAGGGAGGTTGTCCTGCTGACCCCGCCCCTGGTCGAACTCCCAGTCAAGAGAACAATTTGCATATTAGCCTTTTATTATATATGATAGTACTGGAAGTCCGAGCCACAGCGATCATACAAGAAGAAGAAATAAAAGGCATCCAAATTGGAAAGGAGGAAGTAAAACTCATTATTCGCAGATGACATGATATTGAACATAAAAAACCCTAAAGAATCCACCAAAAAACTACTAGACTTAATATATGAATTTGGCAATGTAGCAGGATACAAAATTAACACCCAAAAATCAATGGCTTTTTTATACACTAATAGTGAATTCTCAGAGAAACTAAACAAGCAATACCATTTACCAGTGCAACAAAAATATTACAATACTTAGGAATAAATTTAACCAAGGAGGCAAAAGATGTGTACTTGGAAAATTACAGGACATTGAAAAAAGAGATAGAGTAAGACATAAACAAGTGGAAGACTATACTGTGTTCATAAATTGGTAGAATCAGCATCATTAAAATGTCAATACTACCCAAGGCAATCTGCAGATTCAATGCAATCCCTATTAAAATATCAACAGCATATTTCACAAATCTAGAACAAATACTCCAAAAATTTATGTGGAAGCCAGAAAGACCCCAAAGAGCCACAGCAATCTTGAGAGAAAAAAACAAAGTTGGAGAAATCACAATACCAGATTTCAAGTTATACCACAGAGCCACCATAATCAAAACAGCCTGGTACTGGCACAAGAACAGGCATATAGATCAATGGAACAGAAGAGAGACCACAGAAATCAACCCAAGCCATTAATATTTGACAAAGTAGGCAAGAGCATACAATGGAGTCAAGACAGTCTCTTCAATAAATGGTGTTGGGAAACTTAGACAGATAAATGCAAAAAAATGAAACTAGACCACCAACTTACACCAGACACAAGAATAATTCAAAATGTATGAAAGACTTAAATGTAAGTGGTGACACCATAACAATCCTAGAAGAAACCATAGGCAGCAAAATCTCAGGCATCTCCTGTAGCAATGTTTACAGATACATTTCCTAAAAAAAAAAAAAAAAACAAAACTAAGGAGAAAATAAACAAATGGGACTAAATAAAAAGCTTCTGCACAGCAAAAGAAACCATCAACAAAACAAAACGAAAATGGAGCCTACTGTATGGGAGAACATATTTGTCAATGATACATCTGATAAAGGGTTAACATCCAAAATATATAAGGAACCCATACAATTTAACAAAAGGAAGACAAACAATCCAATTAAAAAATGGGCCAAGGACTAAATAGACACTTCTCCAAAGTGGACATCCGGAAAGCCAAAGAGACATATGAAAAAATGCTTAAAGTCACTGATCATCAGAGAGAGATGTAAATTAAAATGACAATGAGGTATCACCTCACATCTGTTAGAATGGCTACCATCAACAAATCAACAAATGACAAGTGCTGGCGAGGATGTGGAGAAAAGGGAACCTTAGTACACTGCTGGTGGGAATGCAGACTGGTGCAGCCATTAAGGAAAACAAACTCCACACTAAATATGGAACTCCCATTTGACCCAGTGATCCCATTTATAGGAATACATCCAAAGAAACCCAAAATATCAATCAGAAAGAATGTATGCACCCCTATGTTCATAACAGCACAATTTACAATAGCTAATTGGAAACAGCCCAAGTGTCCATCAGTGGATGAGTGAATAAAAAAGCTGTGGTACATTTACACCTTGGAATACTATCTATACTAATAAAAGAGAAAAATGCAAATTGACCGTACTTTCATGATGCCCACCAGCCAATCAAGAGCATGCAAATTAACCAACAAAGATGGTGGGGTTATTTGCATATGCAGGCGCCAAGCAGGCGGGGGCGGGACGCTTGCATAGTCGCCATGACAACGATGCAGGCATTCTGCACTGCCCCAGCTGCTCAGAGTCTCTGGCAGCATGGTAAGGCGGGGCCGGAGCGGAAAGGCGGTGCTGGCAGCCAGGGAAAGGAAGGCCCATTCTTGCACAAATCTTCGTGCATTGGGCTTCTAGTGCAGCTATAAAAAAGAAGAATCTCTTACCCATTGAGACAGCATGGAGGGACCTGGAGAGTATCATGCTAAGTGAAATAAGCCAATCAGAGAAAGACAAATATCACATAATCTCACTCATATGTGGAATATAATGAACAAAATACTTCTTTCATGAATACATCATTCATAAAGTATTCACACCAGATATGTTTAACTTTAATCAAGCCTTCAAACATAATTTCAAGTTTATAAGAAATATAGAGGACTCAAGAAAACATTAACAACTAGACAAACCCATAGATAACGTGGTGGTGAGTTGTAAAAAAAGTGGCCTTATTTATTAAAAATAAATCTAGGTAACTGAAACCACAATATCTCTGAGGTGTGTCTGTAATGGTCCTTTCTAAACAAGCATTTCAGTTCAGTGCTATGTATGTACATAATTGGACACAGAGATGGAAATTTCTACACACAAATTCTATATAGAGCTGAAGGTAAATAATCTCTATAATTTATCTCAATTTCTTACCATATAGTTAAATGTCAACTCTGGGTCAGAAGACAACATACGTCAACATCATGATATTAATAATGCAGACTCCAAGTTTTACTATATGGCTTACAGTCTTTACTATTACATATTATTTACATGCTATATAAAGAAAAATACATAATAGGCTTCAGAAAAAGTTTTGTAAAAACTGGGTACTTTTTAAAGTGTACTTAAAAGTTTATTTAACAGAGTCTGTTAACTGAAAAATTAATTAGGGAAGACTACTTAATTTTCATATTCCAGAAAAAGAATAAATATTTTATTTTTTAAATATATTGTTATTGATTTCAGAGAGGAAGGAAGAGGGAGAGAGAGAAATATCCATGATGAGAGAGAATCATGGATCAGCTGCCTCCTGCAAGTCCCCCGCTGGGGATCAAGCCCACAACCCGTGCATGTGCCCTTGACCGGAATTGAACCTGGGACCTTTCAGTTCACAGGCTGACGCTCTATCCACTGAGCCAAACCAGCTAGGGCAAGAATAAACATTTTAAAATATACTAAATAGTACACATTATTCTAGTTTGAAATATACATCCATGTTGAAAGAATTTTCTTCTTCCTATATACCCTCTTTCCAATGAAGTTTCATAAGTTTTCCCTAGTTCAACACAATAATGGTGAAACCCAGACTTAACCATCTGCCTTAAGGCCTCATTTTCCTCATTTATAAAATGAAAAGGAAATGTTTATAATGGAAAGAAAACCATTCCACTTCACAGCCTCCTTTCATTTAAAGGACATCTATAATAATAAAAGCATAATATGCAAACTGACCCAACGATCGAACAGCAGAACAACCGTCTGGACGACCTTCTGGATGACCATGCTATGACACCACTGGCACCAGGCCAGCCAAGGCAGGTGTGATGTGATTTGTTGGGGGGCCCTGCCATTACACCACGATTGATCGCCCCGCAGAGTGAGGCCCAGGCCACCCAGCCAGCAGTCACAGAGGGAGACCCAGGCCACCGGCCAGTGATCACCCTGCAGAGGGAGGCGACCGGTGGCTGGGGCAGGGAGAGCAGCACCGCACAGATGGCAAGCAGTAGCAGTGGCGGGGGTGGGCCAGCTGCTGGCAGCTGGGGGAAGGAAAGCCCTGATAGGCTCTGATCACCAGCCAGGCCTAGGGACCCTACCCAAGGAATCCCGGATTGCGAGAGGGTGAAGGCCGGGCTAAGGGATCCCCCCGTGCATGAATTTCGTGCACCGGGCCTCTAGTAATATACTAAAAGGTTCTGAGTATTGTGCTTGGAATTTAGTGAGCATTTCTTAAACAAACTTTCATGTGAATATAACTGTTTGAATATGTTTTTTAAAGTCAGCTGTTGCTAAGATATCTTTCAAACAGATTTTTTTCAAGTTGTATTATTCCTACTTTATATGAAAAATAGCACAGAACAACCTCCACAAAATAAGCTTTAGCATTAAATGTGGATTTGTATCTCAGGTCTACTACTTATTAAATAATTTCTCCTATCATAAAATTTTTTTATTTAAGTCTTACTTTTCCTATTTGGAAATAGAATTAATACCAAACTCCCAAAGTTACTGTAAGGAGTATATTAAATAAGATATATTTAAAAAAAACTTTAAAAAGGACTATTATAATAAGAACTCATCACTTGTTAGTTTGTATTTGTTTTCTTTTAGTTTTTAAATAAGTCAATGGGATTTATATTCCATATGATTGATAGTGAACAACAATTGTATCACCCTTGGGCTTCAAAAAACAAGTGATACTGATGATGTAAAGGAAGTGATAAAAATCATAGCAATGGCAAACAAATGAGACCTAACAACTAATGAATATTGTATTAGTATATTACAACTAATATAAATAGCCAAACTGCAAACATACTGTCTCCTTACTACCTACCCTCCACACCACACACACAAAGGAACCAAACAGCTCAGTCTCCCAAAGGACAAGACAGCAGCCATTACATCAAAAATTGAATAGTCTTGAAGAGATAAACTAAGAAGTATTTCTTCTAAATGTATGACAGAATTATGACACCAATAACTAATTTGATCAGTTTTAACCCACTAAGACAGGAAAACATAAAAATGCCAGCAAAAGTCAAATTACAAGGACTTCCAACAATGGCAGAGTAGAAGTTGGCAAGTCCTCTCCCCCAAAAAACAAGCATAAAACTAAATAAAGTCAAAACAAATATTTATAATACTTGGAAATTGACCAAAGGCAAACAACAAATTAAAATCCTTTTGTTCATGAAAAACTGCTGAACTTTAGGTCAGAAAAGTGGGAATAAATGGTATTCTTGTTGGGACTGTGCTCATCCCCTCCCCAAAGCTTGGCAAACAGCAGAGCCATCAGGATGGACCTATTAGTGAAAAAACAGCAGCTTTGCTGCTAGAGGTGGGCTGCTTTGTTTGATATGTAGCAGAGGGCAATACCCTAACATTGTCAGTTAAAACAGGAAACTCCCTAGAAAACAAGCAGTCCTGCTAACAAGAGGTTGTAGACCCCATTTGGGCAAGGAGCATATCCCTCAACCAGCTAGAAAGAGAAATCTATCACACATCCCTGGTGCACTGGGAGACAATACTTAACAACAGGAAAAACCCTGAAGGACCCAAGCTCTCCACTCATTCCTGTCTGACAGAGAGACTGTGTACATGTAAAGATAAGACAAGGAAAGGCCAAGCTCCCCTACACATCACTGGGAGACTGTTCACAAGGAAATCCCAGAAGGGTCTGGTAGGAAGTAAAAGCTGGAACAGACATACCAACATCCTGAATTTTGCATGTACTCTCCAACCCACGAAGCAATCAACAGAGAATGGATGTCTTACTGGCTTAAGATATTTGAAAAAAAAAAAAAATCTGTAAACACTCACTATGTAAACACAGAGGCAACCCCTAGGAAGCCATGATAAAAATAAGCAGAGATGTCATTCAGTGGTTGCATATAGCAGGGAAGATAAATTTTGTAGATTAACTCCATGTAAGTTACTAGGAAATACTTTTTAAAAAATCAGGAACAACTACTCTCGAGGAGGGGGGGGGGAATAAAATAGACTCAGGAGCTGTTATAATAAATTATCTAAAATGCCCAATTATAGAAAATCTTGCCATCCCAACCTCCAGTGCAGCCAAGGCGGCTAACACTACTACTAAGCTGTTGCAGCTATTGCCTCTAGAGCAGTGATGGGCAACCTTTTGAGCTTGGTGTGTCAAACTTCGCCAAAAAACTGAGCATAACTCGGGTAGTGTGTCACTTTGAGGAAAACACATTATTTCGCAAATGTTTCATCCTCAGGAGTAGCAAATGTTTCATCCTCGGCATGCAGCCACCTCAGCGGCTGCGTGTCATCAGAAATGGCTACGCGTGTCAGTGCTGACACGTGTGTCATAGGTTCGCCATCACTGCTCTAGAGCTTGGTGGATCAAGAGTTCACATTGTCATGAAGAGTGACAAGGAAATTGTTGGGATACTTCTAGGATTTGATGACTTTTGAAATCACACCAGAAGGAAGAGAATTACTAAATTAGACCAGATTTTGCTAAAAGGAAATAATATAACAATGTCGGTTCCTGGAGAAGGACCTGAACTCTGAATGAATTTCCCTTGACTTATGCTACATTTGTTTTGTCTTATATGATAAAAAATATATAAACATTTTTTAAACGTTTCAATGTCTGTCTGGATCTGTGAAACTAAGTTTCCCGTTAAAGGGGAATGCTTTTGTAAATGCCATTATTATAAGTTAATCATGATTATCTTGGAAAAGAGAAGTTTGCTCTTTGAAGACTCAAATAAAGGTAGTTTTGGTTAAAAAACTAAAAATAAATAAAATGCCCAACTATCAATCAAAAATTAAAAGAAAATACAAAGAAACTAGAAAGTGTGACCCAGACGGAAGGAAAAAGAAACTATCTCTGAGTGGGCCCAGAATAGCAGATGAATTCAAAACAATTACAGGTATAATATATTACAGAAACAAAGGAAAGTATGTTTAAAGAAACAAAGGGAAATATGATAATACCCCAACATTCGGGGAATCTAAAAAAAAAGAAATAAAAACAATTAAAAAAAAGAACTAATTCTAGAGTTTAAAAGTTTAATACCTGAAATGGAAACTTCATTATATAGGTTCCACGGCATATTTGAGATGGCAAAAGAATCCAAAAGCATGAAAATAGTTCAAAAAAGTTATCCAATCTAAAAAAAAAACAGAGAAAGGACAAAAGTGGAGAGAGATATGTGAAACATCCAAGTGTAACAACATATGTATAATGGGGCTTCAGGAGATGACATTAGATAAAAAAAATATTTGAAGAAACAATGACTGCAAATGTCCTAAGTTTGATGAAAGACATTAAGCCCCAGCTTCAGAATGCTTGACAAAACCTAAGTGGGATCAACACTTACATACACACATACACCATACACAAACTACTGAAAGCCAACCATCAGAAAATGTTGCAAGAGCAAAAGTAAAATGCCTGATCACACACAAGAGAACAAAAAATACAATTAATTGATGATTTGTTATCAGAAACAATGAAGGTCAGAAAGCAATGTCATATTTAAATGCTGAAATAGAAAAACTGTCAAACATGAATTCTGTATTCCAACAAAACTATTCTTCAAAACTGTAGGCGGAGCAAACATTTAGGTAAAGAGATTAGGATTTGTTGCTAGCAAACCTGCCTAACAAGAAATACTAAAAGAAATCCCTCGGAAAAAAAATGGAAATGACATCAAATGGTATGCAGAAAAGTGTTAATAAAACAGGCCTGAGACTGCTATACTAAAAAGGGTCTGATTGGCAGTTTTCCTAAAAAAGCTAAACATAATTTACCACATGACCTAGCAGTTCCATTCCTAGGTATTTCCCCACAAGAAATGGTTATATATATCCACACAGATTGTAAAAAAAATGTTTATATAGCAGCATTAATCATGAATGTCCCAAGTTAGAAACAATCCAAATACCCATCAACTGGTGAATGGACTTAAAACTGTGATCTATTCATACGATGGAATAATATTTAGCAATAAAAAGAAATACCACAAAAGCATTATACTAAATAAAAGCCAGACACAAAAGACCACATATTATATGACTAGATCATATGAAATTTCCAAAAAAGTCAAATCCAAGGGACAGAAAGCAGGCCAGTCAATGGTTTCCGGAGTGGGAGCAAAGGATGAATGCAAATGGGGATAATGCTTTTTGGATTATTATAAATGTTCTTAAACTAGACTGTGACGATGGTAGCACAACTCTATAAGTTTGCTCAAAATTACTGTGCACTTACATATTCATAAACCTCAATAAAGCTGTTAGAAAATTAAACCACAGCAAATTCTATCGTAAAACCACAATATAGCCAAAATTTCATATGTAAATTTATATATGATTTATGATTGAAATAAAAAATCACTTTGGGAGACAGGTAGGTTTGTAATGGCAACTCAGAGAAAAAATAATTATTATAATGACCTTAAAAGAAAAATAAGATACCTTGACTCCAATCAATTAATGCTTGCTGGTCAATAAAAAAAACTTTAACTTGTAGCATGTCTGAATTCCAGAATATTTAAAAATATTTTTAAATTGTAAATTTATTTTTTTCTAATTTCATAAAGTGCATAATAAATGCGTTATTTAGCAGTAAGTGAGATGCTTTAATACAGCATTTCCTATACCAGCATTTTAGGTGACAAACACTGTATTAAATATTTAATCATATAGTGAGAAAATAATTTTTTCAATTCCCTTTTTAACCCTTTTAATTTAGATAAGGAGGAAATCTGTAAAAAGTGCTAGTTTACTTTTAAGCCTTTCTCATGTATCTGCTAACTGCCCTTTTTAAGAAAAGGACAAGAGCCTTTAACAGGACGCGATTTTCCTAACATTGTTTTCATTGTATGCCCCTCAAACAGTAACCCTCTACTCATACAAGTGGTGTTGGCTTTCCATTTTGTAGTAAAGATATAAATTGATGTATTTTGAAAGATAATCTCAAGTTTAGGAGTTAAATTGGATATGTACTATGAGAACAGGACAAAAATCATGAACAAGGCATGTGAAGGACCTAAATTCAGGAAACTGCTTCCTATGATGTAAGGTACCAGGTGCACATAAAACTCGGAATGAATGTTTACCTATAATATGGATCATGTCAATGATTCAAAAGCACCTAAAGATGAGTGAAATATCTTTGTTTATGCTGCTTTTTTGTGTCTTTCTTTTTCCACAGATTATCCTATATAATAAAAGTCTAATATGCAAACTGTCCCCTCAACCCGGAGTTCAAGGGGGGGTGTGTGTGCAGCCAGCCAACCACCACTTGACTCCCCGCGCCCGCCCCCTGCCCCCCCCCCCCCCCCCCCCCCCCCCACCCCACACCTGCCTGCCCCAGAATCAGGTCACATAATTACCATTAGCAACTTTCAAATATATAATATAGTATTATTAACTATAAATCACAATGGTGCACATTAGATCCCCAGAACTTACTCATATTACAGGTGGAAGTTTGTACTCCCTGACCAACATCCCTTTTCCCCAACCCACTCAGCTCCTGGTAACCACCTTTCTAACCTCTGTTTCAATGACTTCGGCTTTTTTAGATTCCACATAGAAGTAATATCATGTAGTATTTGTCTTTGTCTGCTTATTTCACTTAGCATAATGCTCTCAAGGTTCATCCATGTTGTTATAAATGGCAAGATGTCCTTCTTTCTAGCGAATGGATAATATTCCATCATGTATATATACACATCTTTATCCATTCATCCACTGACAGATACTTAGGTTTCCATATCTTGGCTACTGTAAATAACATAAACTAATTTTCTAAAATAATGTGGACTATGTGTAGAAAATAGTACTTAATTTACCTGCACTTTCATAATCCTCTTTAAATAAGTTTTTCTAAATTTAAACTGAAATTTACCATACCATATTTTTAAAATTACAGTCAACCCTTAAAAATCTTCCAATTATTAAACCTTCAAAAAATTGTATGCTACACATAGGATAGATATCCTGAATTCATTTATTTATTTTACAAATACTTATCAAGCACTTTTTATGCAAGGCATTATTAATAACACAAAATAAGATCATTTCTGCCCTCCATACAGTTATAATCTAGATAGAGAAATAAAGCATGTGGTAAACTTAAAATACAAACAGTTCATCAAAAAAATGTACATTATGGTTATGATAAAGAATGACTCATATAGAAAGCAGAATTTCAACAGAAGCTAAAGGATGAATAATATGCTGATAGGCAGAGATGGTGCAAGAAAGCATTCCAACAGGGGAGTGTCTATGATATCAAACTAAGTAGAGTTTGAACTTCATTCTTTAACCAACACTGAACCCTAATAGACTTCCAAACAGTGGTTCATAAGGAAGGCTCTCTGAAGGCAGTAATAGAATAGATGTGGAAGAGTAAGAAATGGGAGAGTTGGGAAACTGTGGGACAAATTAAATGTCCTTCCTGAGGTCACACGGTTAACCAGATACCTGATCCTACAACTTGCTTCTTTGAACACCTAACTCACTATTTTCTATTATTAGCATACACCAAGGAGAACAAGATTCTAATTAGAGTTACTCAAGACACATAATTTATTTCATAAACTAATTTTATTAGTAATCTTCTCAGTGATAACTCACAAATTTTCATTTACTATCATATTAACACACTAATATCTTTGGATAAAATGTTTTGCTACATAGAGCATGCCCCTTCATCCCTTTCATACTAGTATATAGCTCATTTAGGCTTTCTTTCCCAGGAGGTGTTCAAAAATACTGCTGAGGTTAATTTATGTATTTGAAACAATGTCCTGAAAATTGAGATAAGACTAATTTAGAATTCGAGCATTCTAAGGTATCATTTTGTGATTCACATATGCAGACTTCCATATTAATAGTTAAATGTATATTATAGGAATAATTCTAGTATCTCTGGTACAATACAAAACAACTCATTTCACAAAACACCCATGTCAATCATTAATCGTAATGTGTTTTAAACAGCAGCTTCATCCTCAAAGCTGACACAAGTCCTTCTACAATACCCTTGGCAGAAATACATCATAAACTGTTTCAAGTCACACCTCTACCACCCCAATTTAACATATACATGCCAAATCTTTTTTTGAGCACCCTTTTTGAGGGTTCCAAAATATCTAAATGATCCTTGTTGTAAACTCTTGAGTAGTGTTTAGAACGTCTAAGTGGAATCACAAAGTAGAAAAAACAAATTTATATAAAGTTACACAGAAAAAACAAGTTACATCCTCACACTAAAAATGAAATAAAAAAGCAAAGTATCTATAGAAACTCTTGTTCATTAACACATCTAAATAGCAGTATACTATATTTCTCAAATTTGGAGTCTGGAAAGAATTTTGAAGAGATATGACTCTATAACACTGGGATTCCATTAGATACTTAGGCTATATAATAGTAGTTATAAGGAATAAGTAAAAGTTCACTAGAAAATCCATGAAATGTACAGAAGTTATTCTTAGTGATTTCACTTTGTTTCCACAGTTTAATGACTAATCAACCTTTTACACATAATAATTCTTTTGGATATTAAAAAAGCCAGCTTAGGCCCAGCCTGGTGTGGCTCAGCAGTTGAGTATTGAGCCAGGAACCAAGAGGTCACGGGGACAATTCCCCGGTCAGGGCACATGCCCAGCTAGTGGGGCTCAATCCCCAGTAGGGGGTGTGCAGAAGGCAGCTGATCAATGATATTTTTCTCTATCCCTCTCCCTTCCTCTCTCTCTAAAAATCAATAAATATATATGTGTATATATATATATATTTTTTTAAACCAGCTTAGATTATAAATGCATGTTTCTTCCACAAGGCTATTTTTCTTTTTAAAAAAGATACATCCTCCTAAGTGAGTTTAACTTAACTAAGAAAGACCCAAATTTGAAGTAAGCAAATTGTATATCCTCTCATCTCTTTGATGTCTCTCTCCCGGTCTCCAAAAGCCCTCAAGCAGCTTTTAAAACCTCAACTATTCCTCAAAACCCTTTAGATCTTCAAAATTCACTTTATTCTATAAAAATACTTGCATATACAACCTCTCCAAAATCAAAGCTTTCATGTTCTCACGCATACACACTATTTTACACCAATTCACTCTAAATTATGTAGGACTAACTGATAGCTCCTCCATTTAGCTAGAGGTGTTTTCATGTTTAAAAAAAAGTTTGTTGACCTAAATTTATTTTAACATACACAGTTTCAGTAAGTTTAGACATTTAAAAAACAAAATAAAAACTTTCTGATTTAGTGGGAGAAAAGCGTATCTCAGGAAGAGGAGGCTGGAGACTGGAGTCTGACACCTGTTCTCCATTCACCCAGTTACAGGCACCTGTTCCTCATTCACCCAGTTATATCATCAAAGACCTTAAAATCACCTGGTCGAATACTTCATTTTTAAAGTGACAAAGCTGATGCCAAAGAGCAAAACTAACCACTCATAAACCTGCAGTACTTTGTGGTCTCTCCTCCACCACCACTCCCAAGATATTCTTGCATTTCATTTTACCTTATACTTCTGAACCCATAGCTTCCCTACAACCTAACGTTTTATACATAGGCCTTAATGTAGTGGCCCCCGGACTTCTGTAGAAAGGAGCTATCTGTGTGTAGGGTGGGAGTTTGAATGAAAGGAATATGAGTACTTTTAAATTCTAGACTGTCTTAGATATATATAGTATTTACATGGTAACTCCAAAAGCAAACAAACACACACAGATATTCTCAATATTCACAAAATTGAGGCATATTTTTGTTTCTTTTACAGAGGATTAAAGTAATTTACAGGCTTCTGGTCTATTCATCCCTCATATTAAGCTGAGTTCTGCCTAAAAATAAATTAGGTCTGCCTTTTTAGAGATAAGGGAAGCTAAATATTAGTCTTTGAAAACGTGTTACATTAAGAGTGAAATTAACCACTAAACTCAGAAAACAACTGACAATTTAAAATTCAAGGTATAATTATTTTTTTCATGTATTTAAAATAATGTTTAGATACACCCAAACAAAAAAATTATTTAATTGGCATACACAATGTAAATGAATTAGTATATCATTTAAGAACCAAATGATATACAATATATATATTTAAAAATGCAACAAGCAACAGACAGAAGTCATATTGTCATAATTGTAACAACCTATTTTGTTTTAATATATATTTAAAAAGTAAATCAGCCAAAACTTAATGGTAAAAATCTGATTTACTGTCTATCTATGATAGTTACATAAAGGAGATACAGTACCAGAAATGTTTAAATCTCATCATCACTCTTACCAGGGTTGTGTGTGAGGATAGCCAAAGACCTTGTAGGCATAAAGGTTAAACACTGAAAGCTGGGGGTTTTAACTAATTTAACTAAAACCATTATTTCACATAGATCTAATAAAGCCAAGGTCACAACCTATTTCCAGATGGTCAAGCAACCTCTGAAGAGAGAAAAAAACTTCACTCGGACATCGATTAGTAGTGCCTTCTTAAAAAAAAATAGAACAACACTTTTATACCCTGTTCTGTAGCTTTGTAGACAGCTCTCAAAAAATACAGTGTATCCCATCCACTATTTACTTTTGCAACTTTGTCTTTTATCCACTCAGTGATTAGATACAAGAAAGAAAAAGGGAAACAAACCCCACAGGATTCACAGAAAGCAAGAACAGAACTCAGTTTCACGCTCTACCCAAATCTTATAATTTCCAGGTGTGTTGATACCTCGGCGTAGCACGGGGACAGACTTGAGTTCTATTTCTGCTCCTGCTAACTTCCCTCCCTCCACTCCCCACACACAATTCTCTGCTGAAGAGTCCGAGAGCAGCAAAGGACAGGACTAGCCTGAAAGTGGGGAGATGCTGGGGAGAAGCGAGGAGTTGTATAACCCGACCTTTAGGGGGGGGGGGGGGGGGGAGATAAAAAAAACTCTGGCTGAGTTGTAGTTGCTAGAAATAAGTTATCAGAGGCCTGTGGAGTCTGGCCCTGGACAAGCAGCCCAACAGGCTTTCCCTAACTCCAAATCCACGGCCTTTCAAACCAGAGGGCTGGAGACACAACAGCGGCCAGATTTCTAATTGTGGAAAAGTTTCATAAGCAAATCTGCTCCAGGGGAATGGGGGAGGGCCAGTCGGGGCTCAGCCCAGGGAGCGCGCGGGGTCTGCCCGGGGCAGGGCGGTCGGTCCAACGCGGGAGGCACCGGGGTTTTCGGCGGCAGCGGCGGCGACTGCATCCGCCCCGGAGCCTCAGTCGCAGGACTTGCCCAGACCCGGGTCCGAGGAGGTGGACGGCCAAGACCAGCGGGTCTGCGCCGAGGGGTAGGGGTCCGGGACCCCCGGGTGGAAGTTGAGGGCTGGGCGGCACCGGGACGCGGGGAGGGAGCGGCGAGGCGGCGGCGGCGGCTCTACTCACTCGGCTGTACCAGATGCTGAGGCGGGCCGCGGCCAGCACTGCGAGGAAAGTCCTCTGCGGGTCGGACTGAACGTGGACGGGCGCCTCGGCCGGGCTTCCCACCGGGCAGAGCAGCCTCTTGGGCCAGCCGCTCAGGAAATACATGGTCCGCGCGGAGCCGCCGACGCCGCGGCGCCCGGCGGCCCCCAGCCCCGTCCGTCCCACTCAGCGGCCCGGGGCCGGACGCCCGCCTCCCGCACCGCCGCCGGCAGCTCGGGGCATCTGCCCGCGGGCCGGGCCGGGCCACCGCGAGGCCAAGCTACGAAGACACCTCCGAGCTGACGGGGCCCGGTGTGGGGGAGGGCGAGTCGGGACTCAGAGGGGCGGAGGAGCGCGGGGACCCGCCCCGGCCCCGCCCCGTCCTCGGGCCGCGCGGGCGTCAGCACCCCGCGCCGCGTGGGAAGGCGGCCGCGCGCGCGCGCACTGGAGGCCTCGCCCTGGCCCCGCCTCTGCCCTCGGAAGCTCCGCCCTCCTCGTCTCGTGCGGCCTCCGCGCGGCGTGCAGGCGCCCGCGGTTTTGCCTCTCTCCTGCCCCCCCTGCACCTCCCACGCGCAAGCCCGAGCGCGCGGGCCGGGCCGGGACACGTGAGGCTCGGAGGCAGCTCAGGCGGAGCCAGGCGGGACCCTGCGGGGAGACGTCTCGGCCTGCAGTCCACGCCCCTCCCCTGGCCCAGCCAAATCAGACTTCCCCTGTGGACGGGTGAGGCCTCCAGTGAGGGCGGCCAGGCCGGGGGGGGGAGGGGGGGGGAAGGAGGGGGGTGTCACGTGACCATCCCTTCCTGCGTTCCCACGCTGGGTTCCTGGCCGTGACTTCAGTGCTGGGGTCCTAGGCCCAGGGGTCCCTTCCCGTGTGCCAAGGTCTGCAGTGCAAATCGGTGGTGAGGTTCCTGCCCTCATGGAGTTGACATCCTAGAGGGAGCCTTTATTCAATCCGTAAATAACCGACGACGAAAGTGCCGGGAGTCCTGCCCTCTGTCCTTCTAGTGGATATTTTTTAGTTCAGTTTGCATTCATCTGCCCTTTTACCAGCCATAATTTGAGACAAGGAGAGGCTGTCTAGGGTATGTACCCGAAAAGACGTGGCCTTCATTTTAGAGCTGGAAGGGACTTCAGACATTATGTAGTTCGGTGTTTAACTTCTGGACCACAGGGATCACCTTAACTCTTTCTTTTAAAGCATTGACTCAGTGATTACCTGTGAAAAGGAGGATAGTGTGAGTGGGGGATAGAGTGTGGAGTGGGAGTAGGGGGGTCTAGAATAAAAGACTTGTTTCTCGTTGTTTACCTTTGTAGTACATTTTGAATTTTTCCGTATGTGTATATTACTTTTCAATTAAAAACACTTGAGTTAGCCCAGGTTAAAAACAAGAAGTTAACTCGAATAAAAAAGTGGCAACATAAACAAAAAACGTCAGTAACTTAATCCATATCAGAGGTAGCATTGTAGCTAGTATTCATAACGAAATATGTAACTTTACATTATTTTCCTAAACATTCGCTGCATTCCTCAGAACGTGATCAAAGAACCAGATTCCTCAAATCAAAGTTGAAACTATCTCACCACTCGCCAGCCTCTTGTGGTCAGACTGCCTGCGAGACTGTGTCTCCTTACTGGTGGTTCTCCCATCCCCCCAAATGCAGCACAGCAGCCTGGAATATAGTAAGAATAGTAAACAATGAAAATAATTGTCAAATGAAATATTGGATGAAACCCTAATGGTGCAGCTGAACTACACCATTAGGCAAATGAAGAAGCCCAGAGAAGTTTCTTGACTTGCCAGTATAAAATTGTAGAATAACAGTTGCATCATGCTCTCTTCGAACTTAACTCGGATTCATTTATGCACTTGGCAGAAAGGGGAAATGAAAATAAGTTACATTGCAGCAATCCCACTGGCAAGTTTACTGAGACTGTATTTGTCTCAGCTCTTGGTCAGAGGGTCTTTGTTCTCAAACTCCTAAGTGTGAGCATCTTTCTGCACTCTTGTAGTTTAAGGAACTTCTAAGTAACTTGTTGCAGTCAGTTTTAACTTTACTTGTTTTGATGACTTTAGAATTTAATTCATCTGCCACAATCCTTTGTAACAGTTAAGGTTTACAAAATATTTTCAAACGTTTGACTTGATTTAGTTCCACAGTAAATCTTCAAGATAGGTGTGATGTCATCCTCACTTTCTTAATGAGGAAACAGGGCCAGAGTGGTAGAAGAGCCTCAAGTCCCAGGGGTTGAAAAGAACTTGTCTTCCTTCTACAGACCCAGTGATTTTTAGACTGGATTGAACCGAACTGTGGTCGTTGCTTCTTTCAGTGAGAGGGAGAAGGAGAGATTCTCTGGATCTTTCTCCCTGAGCAGGGGAGGGGGAGTAAAATATCTGACTCTTCACAACCCCTTACTTAAGAGTTTCCCCATTGTGATGGAAACCTTATGGACTGTATTTTTCAACTTTTATGTGTCATATTCCAATCTATATATATTAAAGGCTAAGTGCCTGTCCGACCAGTAGCTATAACGCACACTGATCACCAGGGGGCAGACACTCAATGCAGGAGCTGCCATGACGTGCACTGGCCATTTAAAAGGAAACGGCAGCCGAAACCGGTTTGGCTCAGTGGATAGAGCGTCGGCCTGTGGACTAAAAGGTCCCGGGTTCGATTCCGGTCAAGGGCATGTACCTTGGTTGCGGGCACATCTCCAGTGGGGGTTGTGCAGGAGGCAGCTGATCGGTGTTTCTCTCTCATCGATGTTTCTAGCTTTCTATCCCTCTCCCTTCCTCTCTGTAAAAAATCAATAAAATATATATTTATAAAAGGAAACGGCACCATGGACCTGGCCCTGACAAACCAACACTCGGCTTCCCCAAGTGGGACACAGGCCCCGCCACCACTCTGGAGCGACACCCCACCAAATCGCAGCCAACACTGCCAAGACCCCATGGCGCAAAATGCAGCCCACAGCCCAGCCCAGCCCAGCCCAGAAACAGTGGCTGTGGGTGACAGGTAATGACATTACGTAGCAACGCCCAGCTTCCTCTCCCTAGTGACTAGCCTCCTTGGAGTTTCTTCATCCCAGGAACATGACTTGCTTTATAGCCAGGTGGAAACATTTTACACTTTAACCAAAGTCTGTGAAGCGTTTTCCCGTGCCTCATCTTATTTGATCCTCACAGAAGTCCTGGAGTAGGTAGATAGGAGACTTGGTAGAATCCTATTTTCTTTTCATTAGCCGGAAAATGGAGATCTAGAAAGCTTAGAAACGACCTGACTGAAAAGTAAGAAATGGTGGAACTTGAAAATGACTTCAGGTTTTCTCACTGCGCAGAATATAGTCAAACACTGCTGCAGTTAAATACCCTTTGTTCTCCCTGCGTGATCTACAATAATAGTCTGCTTCATGTTGATATTTACTACTGTGTTGCTGACAATTACCTGAAAGAGAAGTTGGGGTGCTTCACTGGGCTAGAAAAAGCTTAGCTAAATCAGAAAGCAGTTCTAATTAAGCAAGTTTATTCTACATATATAAAAGGCTAAGTTGACTCACACATGCGTGATACATATAATCCTCTTGCTGGCACCAATCACACACGTGTGTTTCCACCTGTCATTGTTGATCGTGAATTTGGTTGACACTTTTATTATAGAGAAAGGGTAAATAGCGATATTAAAATATTTCTTCTAATTAATTTCCTTGCAATGTGCACGAATCTATGCACCAGAACACTAGTGTTCTTTTATAAAATCCATTAGCAGTTCCCATATCCTGGATCTTCTCCTCCTCCTACCCCATCACTATCACTCTCTAGTCAAACTTATTAAACTCTATTCTGAACTAAGACTAAATGGATAAGAGAAAATTAATAGGTGCATGTTTTCATCTATCAAACTAACAGGCTTTTTTTTTATTACAGGAAATAATTTTGGGCCCAGCTGATGTGGCTCAGTGGTTGAGCGTCAACCTATGAATCAGGAGGTTGCAGTTCGATTCCAGGTCAGGGCACAGGCCCAGGTTTCGGCCTGATCCCTAATAAGGGGCATGAGGCAACCGATCAATGATTATCTCTCATCATTGGTGTTTCTATATCTCTCTCCCTCTTCCTTCCTCTCTGAAATCAAAAATAAGTGGAAAGAAAAGCAGAAATAATGTTGATAAGGGTACACAGGAACAGGTACATTTATAAACTCTTGGTGAGAATATAATTTGGTGCAATTTTTCTAAAGGGCAGTTGGCATTATATCTAAAAAAAAAAAAAAAGATATCTTAAAAATATGCATACCCTTGGCCCCAACTAGTTTTTTCCGATGATTGTTTTCTAAGGAAATAAACACTGATATGTATAGAGCTTTAGCTTTAACAGTGCACCCCACAAAGGTGTAGCTAAAAGGAAATAATCTAAATGTTTCCCGAAAGACATTAATTATAGTCCTTCCTTACAATGGAATATTTTGTAAGAATAAAAAATTATGTTGGGAAAGAATATTTAACTATATAGAAGCATTTCACTATATACTCTGAAGTAATGAAAGCAGATTAAAGACAGTATGTAAAATATCCTATATTCACACAACAGTGTGCTTAGAAATAAAAGGGAAGAAAATGCTCTATAATATTGGTGCTTACCACTGATTACAGGTGTTTTTATGTTCTTTTTTGTATTTTCCAAATTGTCTGTAATGAAGTCATGACTTCTGCAATGAGGGAAAAAAGTTACGTAAAACAGAGTTAAATTGCTCATGATTGAAAATGCCCCAATTGTCCTGCTCTCAGTGGGCCCAGCAGTGCTGGCAAACCATTGGGAGTGATGTTGTAATGTGGCATTTCAGGCACAGTCCCAAGACTGGCGAGGGGAGGATTTGGAGAAAAGGCACCCTGAGTCACAAGACTGAAAGTAGGCCCTGTGTACTTCACACACTCACAGACTTCTGCTGACAGCACAGGACTGCGACCAGAACTTGGTTCTGAGCACACTACTCCCAGTATTTGGTGACCTCCATAAGAGCTGGTGATAATATTTACTGACAATGATGTTGCTTTAGTTTATGACTCTTCAAATTTAATATTCAAACTTACTATACTTTCATTATGTGCATCTGATGTATTTGCTTCTGGGTTAGACTGTGTGTGTGTGTGTGTGTGGCTACCACACTACCATATATGTTAAGTGACCACTGAAAATGTCCATGTTCTTCATATATATATGATTTATTTTAACAAAAATAGTTCATATGTGACTATGCTGGATTCTTGATTATAATTTTTCCCCTTCTGAAGATTGGTAATGAATATTTCAGCTTAAATGATATGATGTCTGTGTTTTCCTTCAAAATAATCTGGGGGTGAGTGGAGAAGTTGGAAATATATGTGAAGCAAGGTTGGCTGTGAGTTGATAATTTTTGAAGCTAAGTGATGGGTTCTTGGGAATTAGTGTGTTATTCATGCTCCTTTTCTATATGGTTGAGATTTTCACTAATAGAAAGTGTAAACCTTTAAATTAAAAAGAACATCTTAGTAACTCTGGTTATTTGTGACTAACCAGTCTACCTTGTCCACAATCCTCCTTACAGTAAACAGTGTTAACTATAACTTGAAAACTTTTAATTAACCATAAAGGCAGGATGGTTTCTTATTAATAAGCCTCAATGGAAAATAAAGTGAAGAAGCCCCTTGTTCCTAATCAAGCAAAATGGGAAAAGAATCACTATTCTCTTACTTCAGTCTTTTTAAAAATTAAAACATCGTTGGAAACAGACCTGATTCCATTCAAATTAGCAGCCAACAATAACAATTGTTCTGTTTGACTATGTCTCAGTGAGTTTCCAGTATAAAAAAAAATGCTATACCTGAATTTCTGTGTGTATTTTTTATTAAAATAGCAAGAGGAGTTGGAAAGAAAAATTGTTTAACCTTATAATGTGAAGCAGTAAAAAGTTCACCACAATTCTAATCAGATCTTTCTCTCTTCTTCCTCCTTCTCTACCTCTACTTCCTCCTTCTCCTCGTCCTCCTTCTCTATTTAGACATATAAGCCTTCATTAATTTGGACAAAAATTCATATTCATTGTATTTATTAGTGAGTCAAATTTAGTGCCCAATTGTAACAAACTATCTGGCATATAATAGTTTGGGCTTCCGTCGTATTCTCATTCAATTATTCTTATGTAATAATTAATAAGTTCCATGAAATTTTTATCAAACCAAACTATTATGTGTTTTTTTAAATTCATTTATTCAAGAGGAAAGGAGAGGGAGAGAGAGATAGAAACATCAATGATGAGAGAGAATCATTGATTGGCTGCCTCCTGCACACCCCCTACTGAGGATGGAGCCTGCAACCCAGGCATGGCCGGAATCGAACCCGGGACCCCTCAGCCCACAGACTGACACTCTATCCACTGAACCAAACTGGCTAGGGCCAAACTGTTATGTTTTGTGTGACAGTCCAAAATATAATAAAAGGGCAACATTGTTCTTTTTATTATCTGTTTTTACAAGTTATATTCTTCTAATGTGGTAAACACAAAACATAAAATTTACCACCTCAACCATTTTTAAATGTACTGTTCAATAGCATAAGTATATCCACATTGTTATGAAACAGATCATCAGAACTTTTTCTTCCTTCAAAACTGAAACTGTATACATTAAACAATAACTTCTCTTTTCCTCTCCCCTCAGGCCCTGATAACCACCATTCTACTTCCTGTTTCTGTGAATTTGACTACTTCAGATGCCTCAAATAAGTGGAACCATACAGTATTTGTCTTTTTGTGACTGGCTTTCTCACTTAGTACATATATGACATTTGATTATCCATTCATCCAGTGGTGGCTACTTGGGTAGCTTCTACATTTTGGCTATTGTGAATGAAGCTGCTATGAACATTGCTGTACAAGTAACTATTCAAGTTCCTGCTTTCAATTCTTTTTGGGTAAATACCCAGAAGTGGGATTGCTGGATTATATGGTAGTTCTATTTTTAATTTTTTTAGGAACCTCCATACTGTTCTCCATAGAAGTGGCAACATTTTATAATCTTACCAGTAGCGCACAAAGGTTCCAATTTCTCCATATCCTCACCAACACGTGTTATTTTCTGGGTTTGTTTGTTTGTTTTTTGATACTAGCCATCTAGATTGATATAAGATCATATCTTATTTTGGTTTTGATTTGCATAACTGATTATTAGTGATGCTGAACATTTTTTCCCATACTTGGTCATTTGTATACCTTTAAAAAAATCTTTATTGTTGAAAGTATTACATATGTCCCCTTTTTGCCCCCTTTACCTCTTCTAGCTCGCCCTTGCCCCTCACCCCAGGCCTTCACAACCCTATTGTCTGTGTCCATGGTGTATATCATTTTTGAAGAAATGCAATGTCACATCAGCAGGTGTACACCAAAAGATAAAGTTCAAGAGCAAAACTTTGAGTTTAAGTTTTGAATTATGTAATTTTATATTATCCATCAATTATGAACATAGTTAATTCTTATGCTGAAAGAATTGCAAGAATCTTACACATATGACCTCTTAGTCAGAATGGACCTTAAATATTATATAGTCCAATTTCCAGACCCAACAGAAATATAAGTGAATTTCATAGCATGAATTTATATGTATTTCAAACATAGAAATAATTTATAAAACCACTAAAGGATTAATATAAAAAGAACATATCTATCAAATTGAATACTCAATAAACTTGATTATTACCTGAAAAGATATATGGAAAATTGACTGCATATTTTTTAAAAAAAGATTAGAGGGATAGCCAGCAATATATTTACAATAGTCATCGCTAAAAAGTATAATTATGAATGGTTTTTAAATTTTTTTTTATTCTTAGCATTTTCTTTTTTTAATATTTTTATTGACACACACCCCCCCTTTTATTTTTTAATAGAGAGAGAGGAAGGGAGAGGAAGAGAGAGGGAGACATCAATGTGAGGGAAACATTAACCGGCTGCCTACTGGGGATCGAGCCTGCAACCTGGGCATGTGCCCTGATGGGGAATCAAACCAGTGACTTATTTGTGTATGGGACAGTGCTCAACCAACTGAGCCACATGGGCCGGGGCCATTCTTAGCATTTTCTAATTTTTTATTTTATAATCAGAAAACAATAAGTGCTATTTTTAAAAATTATGTTACTTGAGAAGATTGGTTTCCCAAAGTGTGGTCCACCCATCATCTACATCAGAGTTACCTGGCTGTACATTTAAAATGCAGACTCCTTAGCCAAGTCCCAGGCTTCCTTAATCAGAAGTTCTTGATGGTATGACCCCAAGAATAGCATTTTAAACAAATACTCTGATGATTTCTCATGCATATTAATAAGGTCCATAAAGAGTTGATTAAAATTAAATAATCTAAAGTACCCCCTCTCTGTACTGTCTTTATATTTAGGCTAGAATCTTTCTACTAAATCTCCCAATTCTCCTACCAGCATGTAAACCAGTCAGAAAGTCCACTGGATTTCTAAGAAATGTGGGCATGATTCCTCCTCCAGCAATTCTGAATTTTCCTGATTTCCTGATAAAAGAGCTATCTGAAGGATAGAACAACCCTGCTATAGAGACCTGATGAGATCAAATGGTTGAAAGGACCTTACATCATTCAATAGCAACATCATGATTGAGCCCATGCTGATGGGCTCCCTGGTCCATGCTAATCACCTTCATGTGGCCCTCTAAACTACTCCTAACTGTTCCTCATCTGTAAAGTGAAGACGGTAATAATACCCATCTTTTCAGATTTTCTTTTTTCTTCTTCTTTTTTTTTTTTTTTTTTAATGCTGGAAACCACAAGCTCAGAGTAAATCCATGCCCTTAGCAGTATATTTTGGATTAGCCATGAAGAACTTCCTGATGATTGGCGCTGTTACACAAATCATCATCGTCGTAATTAGCATTTATTCAGCTTTTATTATGTGCTAGATACTACTGTAAGCACTTTACTTAATATTTACCCTCTAAACAATTACATGAGGTAGTTATTATTATCCTTATTTTTACAAATGAAGAAAGTGGGGCTTAGAGAGGCTCAAAGTTTACAGAGTTAGGAAGTGGCAGTCAAAACTTGAACCTAAAACCTCACCACTTAAAAACTTCACTATACCGCCTCTTTTCACAAACTTACTTTCTCATTAACTAAATATACACAATACTTCTGGTTTCTTAACTAACTTTTCTTAATTCTTAACTTTATTCTTACTCAGTCTTTCATGCAGAAAAATTAATGAATGAAATCAGGATTTCCACATTCACCTGGAGAATAACATTCTTGGTGTCTTAAGCAAAAATGAAAATAATAGCCCTAACTGGTTTGGCTCATGGATAGAGCATCGGCCTTTGGACTGAAGGGTCCCGAGTTCGATTCCAGTCAAGGGCACCTGGCCGAGTTGGGGGCTGATCCCCAGTGGGGGGCGTGCAGGAGGCAGCCAATCAGTGGTTCTCTCTCATCATTGATGTTTCTATCTCTCTCCCCCTCTCCCTTCCTCTCTGAAATAAAAAATATTTTTTAAATGAAAATAATGATTTATGGACAAGGTCATGTAAATTCTTGAAAATAAGCAGTGGAAACATATCACCCATGTATGATGTTGCAGGTTATAAATGAATCAAGGGCCGAAACCGGTTTGGCTCAGTGGATAGAGCGTCGGTCTGCGGACTGGAAGGTCCCAGGTTCGATTCCGGTCGAGGGCATGTACATTGGTTGCGGGCACATCCCTGGTAGGGGGCGTGCAGGAGGTAGCTGGTCGATGTTTCTCTCTCATCCATGTTTCTAGCTCTCTATCCCTCTCCCTTCCTCTCTGTGAAAAATCAATAAAATATATTTTTTAAAAAATGAATCAAGGAACTAACCTCTAAACACATTGGATAGTATTTTAACATTACCCATCATACAATATGTGATTCACCAAATGAAGAATCTCTCCCTACCCAAGTCACTCCCTAAAAATACCCAATGTGATGCACTGCAGGCTCTTACTTTCCTTCAAAGATCCCGAGAATTCGATTGTGTCCTTGCCTCGTGCTGCCTTGCCTGTTGCGTCCAATCAGAGGAAAAGCTTCTGTAGGACCCTGAGGAATGGAACATGGTATCCCAGCTTCTCCCCCCAATCTATCCTTCCCCAATCCCAAGCAAGCACATTGTTTCCAGAGGCTGTCTTAGGGTTCCTCTGTAGTAAAGACAAGAACATTGACAAGGATGGCAAGAGGTCCTTCCATGTTTTTACCTTGACCAGTTTGGAGCAAACAGACGGGTTTATAGCAGTGGGTGTGTGGATTACAAAAGGAAGTTGGCCATTGCCTGTGTATACTTTGTGGTTAAGTCCGTGTTCTTCCACGGTCAAGCAGATAAAAATCAGTTTACCTGTTAAAAAGCCGTAAGGAGAGGGAAGGCAGGGGAGGGTGTGGGGGTGATAAGAGATCAACCAAAGGACTTGTATGTATGTATATAAGCATTACCAATGGACATGGACACGGGGGGGGGGTGGCGGGGGGAGCATGTGCTGGGGGGTGAGAGTAGCCAGGGAGGGGTCGATGGGGGAAAAAGGAGACGAGTAATACTTTAAACAATAAAGAATACAAACATTTTAAAAAGGAGTAAAGGATTATTCAGCTCTGTAACCCAACCAAATCTCGGGTGGAAATACTGTTTGACTGAAATGTGGCAAGAAAATTGGGATGCTTCAAGACTCGAAATGTCCTACTACTGCTCACACAGTTCCCTCTTGTGGCTAGAAGAAACGTCTACTTGAGGTTTTATCATCTTGTCTACAGAATTTTTAAAAATAACGGACATTTCTAAGTTGGTTCATCATGAAAGCACTCATAACAATACCCCCAAGCAAGTTTTGAAACAAACTTACTCAGACCATATAATACATTTTTAAAATGTCTAGTTTCAGGCAAAACTTACTTAATGCAGGTACAAATTTGAGTACATGAAATTAAAGACAGTCAAGGAATTAAAATGTATAAATGCAACAGTTAACACTTTACGATGCCATTAACCTCAACAAGAAAGAGTTTCCCAAAGCCCATTTTAGTCTCTGAAAATATATTCAGCACCACTGGAAGTCCAGTTAATAAAAAGAGACCATAGAGTCACAAGTTGAGAAACTATCCTTTAAGTGTAATAAACTTGGCCAAAGAGCTCAATTCAGTTTCAGTTACACAGCACATACACTATGTTCAGAGTATATAGGTAAGTTATAAGTCCTCCAAAATTAGACACTGTGTACTTGTCTTTCATTTACTCATTATCACTTCCTCATGCTCTATTGAGAACATGTTGGCATTTTTATCTTGTTTCATTTCATTTACTAATGGTTGCATTTCCTGAGTTCTCATTTTTTTTTTAATATATTTTTATTGATTTCAGAGAGGAAGGGAGAGGGAGAGATAGAAACATTAATGATGAGAGAGAATCATTAATCATCTGCCTCCTGCATGCCCCCTACAGGGGATCAAGTCAACATGTACCCTGACCAGGAATAGAACTGTGACCCCCTGGTTCATAGGTTGATGCTCAACCACTGAGCCACCGCGGCCAGCCGTCTTCTTTCTTTCTTTCTTTCTTTCTTTCTTTCTTTCTTTCTTTCTTTCTTTCTTTCTTCCTTTCTTCCTTTCTTCCTTTCTTCCTTTCTTCCTTTCCTCCTTTCTTCCTTTCTTTCTTTCTTTCTTTCTTTCTTTAATATATTTTATTGATTTTTTACAGAGAGAAAGGGAGAAGGATAGAGTCAGAAACATCGATGAGAGAGAAACATCGATCAGCCGCCTCCCGCACACCCCCCACTGGGGATGTGCCCACAACCAAGGTACATGCCCTTGACCGGAATCGAACCCGGGACCCCTCAGTCCGCAGGCCGACGCTCTATCCATTGAGCCAAACCGGTTAGGGCGGCATCTTATTTCTTATTAAATGTTGGACAAACAAGGAATGGAGCAAAAGAGAACTTCTGATAGAAGCTCCACCCAACCGAGCAGTCAAAGAAACACTCAGTGGGTCAAAATTCAATAATCCTCCAAAACCTTTCTCTCCTGTCTCACAAAGACACCTCACCTTCCAGAACAGGGGGCCATCTATGAGAGGCTGCGTCCCACAGATGCAACCAAGGGCTCTCCCTTCCAGCAATGCAGCAACTCCTCCACCTGGGTGATCCTCCTTCAAAGACCCACCTTTCTTTTAATTTTGTCTTCATTTTAGTTCCCCAAGAAGCTGACCTTGAGACAAGTAGTTTATTTTGGTGGTGCCCTCAGGAAATGCCATCAGGGATGTAATAGAAGGAAAGGAAGACAGCCAATAAAGGCAGTGTTTTCAAGCATGTTGACAGGATGGATAACAGGTGCTCAGTCCCTCTGGGAAATGCTGGGAATCAGTGTAGAACCCATGTCTTAAGTTATTCTGCCTGAGGATCGAGGGAGCTGGAGATTTATACAGGGGTGGGCAAACGTAGCTTTGCAGTCGTGAGAACGTGAAACAGTTTATTTTTGTATTATTGTTTATTAATTATAGTATTATTCACGTTACAATGGTAAACCTACGTTTGCCCACCCCTGTACACCAACTCTAACCAATCATTAGTTAAGGGCTGCTCTGGGAGGCAGTAAGTCTCCATACACCCAGCCTCCAAGCTCACAGTTGGACCTCTAGCCACTAGAGGAAGCCACTGCAAGGTGCTGCCGCTGCTGGCTGTTGGTAAAGCCCCGAGGAGACATGGGCAGGGCCCCAACGGCCCCTGCTGCACTGGTGTCTGAGATTTCAATCTGGAACACTGAGACCCATTATCAAAAGCCAGGGCTCACAGAACAGGGATGAAGAAAGGTTCTGGAGACAGACTGATAGGTTCCAATATCTGGGTTCTTCTCCAAGCTTCAAACTCCACAAAGGATTGTTGTGGGGATAGAATAATGTAATTCATGTAAAAGTATCCAGTATTGTTAGCAACTGGCACATAGTACACATTTCTTCAAATTCAAGTTATTAATATTATTACTAACACCTGATGACCTTACAGAGACCTAAAACCAAACAGAACCTTAAAATGTTCTGCTTGCCCTAGCCATTTTGCCTCAATGGATAGGGTGTCAGCCCACAGACTGAAGGGTACCTCGGTTGCAGGCTCTATCCCGGCCCTGGTCGGGGTGTGTGCAGGAGGCAACCAATCTATGTGTCTCTCTCGCATCGATGTTTCTCCCCCTCCCTTCTACTCTCTCTACAAAATAAAAAAAAGTAAATAATGGAAAAATGTCCTCGGGTGAGGATTAACTAAAAAAAAAAAAAAAAAAATGTTCTGCTTGACCAGGCTACCCAATAGAGACCCAAAAGTTCCAGTCCTGCTACTGGTATGGTGTTTACACTGGCACCAGTGAGCAGAACTGATGAAATCTCTGGGACTCTGTCCAACTAGTCTTGAAGACATGGCCAGACCCCTGGATTATCCTCAGAGGGGGAGGGAACTGTCTCCAGCTGAGTGTAGCTCAATGGAAGAGTAGATATATCGCTCACCTTAGGGTCCAGCTTACCTTCTCCGCACTATTTTCCTACTCAGGTACTCAGACAGTGTTTAATTCTTATGTTTATGAGAAAAAGGAAAGGAGGAGAGAAGTAGTACTTATCCCTCTCCACAACAAGTTCTAACACAAAAATATAACTTCCCTTTCAATAAGCAAGTATTTTTGGAATTCCGTAGTTCAGATGAAATTACATGGTTCACATGTTCAAAGCATTTTTTTCCCCAACTGTTTTTCCTCCACGGTGTGAAGACCAGACTTTTGGAAAGACTCAAACTTCCATTACAGTTCAGCCATACAGGATATAAAAGCTGGGTGGGTCATGCTTGGGTTTTTCTTTGTTACTAAACATCTCCACGTAACTAATAGCAAGAACAGACTTGGGAAGTGGTGCAGAGGGCATGGAGAGCCCTTTGAAGCCACATAAAGACAGCAAACAAAAGGAAACTTAGAGAAAGTTGAGACTATTTTCCAAAAATCAGAAAATGCTATTTTTTTTTCACGTCTCTAAGATAATAAATATGTAGTTTATTTCAGTACAATGCGGTATTTTTCTAAATCACTTCCTGATAATGAAGATTATAATTCAAATTGCAAATTTTAAAAAAAAAGTTTAGCTACTAATATTTACAGACCCTTGATTAAAAAATGTGGCCTCCCTTAATTAAATAAACACATATTCTCCAGAATTGGTGCTGATTAGAGAGGAAGAGCTGGACCTTATGTCCCCCTTGATTCATCATCCCCTTGTGCTGGGGTGGAGGACACGGCTCTCTTTTAATGTTGGCCTTAGCCAGGCCTGGTTTGATCCTAGGAGAACTTCCTCATAAACCCTCTGTTCCCTAATCTCTGCCTCAGAGTCCGCTTCCCTGAGAACCCAATTTGTGGCAGGTACCCACAGCCCAGCAACACATACCTAGACACCTGAAACCCTCAAGTCTAAACCCAAAAGAGTAAAGGAAGTCAAAGCAGATTATTACTGTCTCCATGTGAAACTGTCTTGTGTTCACTTAATTGATAGTTTTAATAATCACTTTCAGGAGGAAATTTACCTATCTTTCTTTTAAAAAAATATTTTTATTGATTTCAGAGGAAGGGAGAGGGATAGAGAGACAGAAACATCAATGAGAGAGAATCATCGATAGACTGCTTCCTGTACGCCCCCCACTGGGGATCGAGCTCGCAACTTGGGCATATGCCCTGACCGGGCATGGAATTGTGACCTCCTGGGTCATAGGTGGACATTCAACCACTGAGCCACGTCGGCTGGGCCTATCTTTCTTTTAAGTCACTTCAACAGATTAAAAATGGAACTGCCTTATAACCCAGTGATTTGATTCCAGTTCTGGGAATATATCTGAAGAAACCCAAAAACACTAATTAGAAAGAATATATGCACCCCTATGTTCATTGCAGCATTATTTACAATAGCCAAGATTTGTAAGCAGCCCAAGTATCCATCAGTAGATGAGTGGATAAAAAAAAAAGTTGTGGGATATTTACACAATGGAATACTACTCAGCTGTAAAAGAGAAGGAAGTCTTACCATTTGGGACAGCATGGATGGACCTGGAGAGCATTATGCTAAGTGAAATAAGCTAGTCAGAGAAAGGCAAGTACCATATAATTTCACTCATATATGGAATCTAATGAACAAAATAAACAAAATAGAAACAGACTCATATAGAGAACAGCTGTCTGAGGGGGCAGGAGTTGCAGGGCTGGGTGAAAAAGGTGAAGGGATTACACAAAAACAAAACAAAACACACAAAAAACTCACAGACACAGACAACAGTGTGGTGATTACCAGAAGGAAAGAGGGTGGGGGAGGTAGAAGACGGTATAGGGGAATAAATGGTGATGGAAGAAAACTGGACTTGGGATGGTGAACACACAATACGACATACAGATGATATATTGTAGAATTGTACACCTGAAACCTATATAATTTTATTAAACAATGCAACTCCAATAAATTCAATAAAAAGGAAAAATAAATAAGTAAATAAATAAAAAAGAACAAAAAAGCATCTATGAATAATAACCATATCAGAGCATAACCCAATAAGCACAATGTTTATAAAAATGTGGGTGGTGGAGCATTTTGTTGTAAATTATCTTAAAAAATAGAGTAAAAGTAAAGTAGCAAAAATAAAAAGTATTGAAATGAAAGAAGTGCCAATACTTCTCACTTTGTAAAAAATACATTTCTGAAAAATTGATCTGAGTCATATTTTAAAGTCAATATTGAAACTCACCATTTAAACATTTTTATGACAAACTGTTTTGCAGGGAAAAATTGCAAATTTAAATCACCGCCTTTCAATTTGCTATTTTATAAAAAACTAGATTTTCACACACTGAACTGATTTAAACTAAAGTATTTGTTTTTCAAAATCTAACACCATAGCAAAACATCAAATACAAAATTGCATTAAGCTCTAATTAATTACTCTTGGCCCAAGGTTTTTAGATACAGAGGGAGAAAAAGTCACTTCAAGTTACATGTTGCTATCATATTCTGGAGGAAATTAGCCAAACTCTTTCCCAGTACTGGAACTTTGTTGTATTATTATTTCTCAAAATAAATCCATTAACAAAGACTTATCATTCTCTCCTTTAAATAATTTAATACTAAAACTTTGTTTTGGTAATGGATTTAAACTTCATCCTGAACGAGTAGCCAAAGATAGAGAAATATAGATTAGGAACTTCCTTATTCTCTTCTGCCACAGAGTGGTTTCTCCCACTAGCTCAGTAGGCATAGATGGGCATGGATAATTTCATACTAGATTTGGATAGAGATTGAGAACTTGGTCTTAGCTCAAAGCAAGCAGTTCACATTTAAATAAAATGAACATTTGGATACAATGCCCAAATTTACATAAGATTATATTATAACTAGTAGCCCTGTGTACGAATCCGTGCACCAGTAGCTGGCCAGTAGCTCTCCTCATAGCTTGCTGCCCTGCCCCCTCCTGTAGCTCTCTGCTGCCCACTTGAAGCTCGCTGCCCCACCCTCCTCACGATCCGTGATCCGGTTGTTACGCTTCACGGCATACTATTTGCATATTACATCTTTATTATATAGGCTGATTCAGGAGGAAATCAGTCCAAAAATCACATCTGTTATCCTTTGTATAATAAAAGTACAAGTTGATCTGTTATTGTAAACCTACTTATGAGACATCATCAAAGGCAAAAGTCACAAGTACATAGGTCAGTAATGTCCCTTGGAGAGGTGGAATAACATGTACCCGGATCCAAAATACCAACATGGACTCTCTCGAGAAGTGTGTCAGATGCATACGTATTTTTCTTTAAAATGGCTCCTAGGTTACAGATCACTCGCTGCTCTAGGCCTCTTAGACTTCTCACGTGAAAAGGCAGGAGGCATTGTGCTCCCAATACAGAAGGCAGACGTGAAGGAATGGCATATTTCCTTACACTGAGGAGGTCTGTGCAGGCCCACAGTTCCTCCACCTCCTTGCAGATCTTCTGCTTCAGCCTTTCCAGCTCTTGGGTCAGGTGTGCTTATGTTTAACTCCATGAATGGCACCAAAGTTTAGAAGTGCTGAGACACTAATGCAGATTCCAGCCCATCCTTGTGGGTTCTAGTGTGTCCTTGCTTCCCTGAGGTCACATCCTGACTGCCTGTCCTGGGGTCTTGAACTCCAGCACTAGACAGAAGAACACCAGCCTCACACAGTCAGTGTAACCAGCCCCCATCGCTGCATACAGCCAAATCCCTCAATAAATCCCCTATTGTGTTTGTTTGTCATCGTGGTTCTGCTTCTCTAAACAAACCCTGACTGACATATTTGGGTTGGATTTTTAGGGTTTCAGTGTTTACTATTACAAAAATGCCACTGTGAATGTCCATGTTTGTATTTTCTGGTGCACTTACGCAAGAATTCCTCTACACTGTATACCTAAGAGTACAGATTGCAGCATTATAGGGTATTCAAATGTTCAACTTTATAAGATAATGTCAAATTCATTCCAGAGTGGTTGTGCCAATTTACCTCACACCAGCATTTAATTTCTTAAAAGAGTCCTCCTTGATCCAAGTCTTTGCAATTACTTAGTATAGTAATACTTCTTAATTTTAGCCCATCTGAAGAGTATAATATGCTTTCTTATTATAATTAAAATTAATATTTATATAATGCTAATGAAAATGGAGAATCTATTTCTAGTCCTCAGATTTTCTCTTCTGCAAAATGGCTATTCATGCCTTTAACCATTTTTCTATTTCAATACTTTTACCTTTTACCTCTTTTCCCCGCTTTGTTCTCTGTTACTTCTTGTCTTACAGCACTTGTCAGGAAATCCTGCATAATAGTTAGTAGAAGTAAAAGGGGTCTTTCTCTTGTTCCTGATATTTAAGGGTCTGCTTCTCTTTTTTTAAATCACCAGGAATATGGTTTGCAGCATCTTCTGAGATGATCATGTTTTTCCCCCTTTAATCTGCAATGTTGTCAATTATATTTACATATTTTTTAGTGTTTAACTACCCTGGCATTTCTGGATAAATCTAGCTTGTTTATGACCTGTTATCTTTTAAAAGTAAACTCCTTGGGTTTGTTTTATTAGCATTTCATTTGAATTTTTGTAGCTGTTTTTAAAATTGAGATTGGCCATAATGTTTCTTATTGTACCGTCTTTGCTTTGTTTTGATACAAAGGCTATATATAATGAATTGCATCATAGTCTCATTTTGTTGTTATTGTTCTCTGAGATAGTTTTAAAGATTGGAATAATCTCTTTCTTAAAAGCCTGATATGTCATCTGTAAAAATATCTGAGCTTAGTATTTTCATTGTGGAAAGACTTTGATGACATTTCTTTAGTAGTTATGGGACAATTAAGGTTCTCTATTTTTGAGTAAGTTCTAGTAAGTTACACTTTTTAAGGAATTTGTCTATTTCATTTAAGTTTTCAAATGATTGACCTAAATTGATACATTTAAAAATACTTTGCCTTACCTTTGATTATGTCCCTTTCACCTCTATGTTGCTTATTTGTTCTTTCTCTCTTTTGCTCAATCTCTGCAGATATTTCTCTATTTATAGAACAGACCTTTTAATTTTATGCATTCTCTCTTTTGTATCTTTGTTTACTTTTTCATGAACTTCTGTGTTTATCTTTATTATCTACTTTTTTTATGCTTGTTTTTTTCTATTGTTCTTTTCCTAATTTCTTCAATTGAACACATAGCTCACTAATTTTCAACCTTCCTTCTTGTCTAAAATAAGCATTTAAATTAACAAGTTTCTTTTAAAAGAAACATTTTTAACTATCATATTGGTCTGAATCCCACCTCAGACCAATTAAGTGAGATAGTATTTTTTATTATCATTGAGTTTTTAGTATGTACAATTTTTCACTAACATTTCTTCTTTGAAACATGAATTATAAAACATATGTAGGTTTCAACATTTTCAAATATATGGGGAATTTTACAAATTTATCTTTGCTATTTTTGCCACCCTAGACCCCATCACTTGTAGTTTCCTAGAGTCAGTTGTAAACCGTTGCTTGTGTATCCTTTCAAAAACATTAAATGCATTTGCAAACATAAATTAATGCCTATTTATTCTTTTGTTAAAAAAACACGAGAGCATTCTATAACATTGTATTGGATCTTTTTTCTATTACCAGTATATCTTAGAATTGTTTTATATCAGCATCTATAGATATGCTGTATTTTTTTTTTATTTGCCAGCATTCCATTTTATAGATGTACCATCATTTATTAAACTAGTCCTCTGGTAATGAGACATTTCAGTTATTTCCCATCTTTTTTTCTTTCATTTTTCTTTTTTTTTTTTAGGGAAACTTTTATTTATTTTATTTTTTAAATTTAATAAATCTTTATTGTTCAGATTATTACAATTGTTTCTCCTTTTTCCCCCCATAGCTCCCCTCCACCCGGTTCCCACTCCACCCTCTGCCCTTACCTCCCCCCATTGTCCTCATCCATAGGTGTACAATTTTTGTCCAGTCTCTTCCCGTACCCCCCACATCCCTTTCCCCCTGAGAATTATCAGTCCACTCCCTTTCTATGCCCCTGATTCTATTATATTCACCAGTTTATTCTGTTCCTCAGATTTTTAATTCGATTTTTAGATTCACTTGTTGATAAATAAGTATTTGTTGTTCATAATTTTTATCTTTACTTTTTTTCTTCTTCCTCTTCTTAAAGAATACCTTTCAGCATTTCATATAATACCAGTTTGGTGGTGATGAACTCCTTTAGCTTTTTCTTATCTGTGAAGCTCTTTATCTGCCCTTCAATTCTGAATGCTAACTTTGCTGGGTAGAGTAATCTTGGTTGTAGGTTCTTGCTATTCATCACTTTGAATATTTCTTGCCACTTCCGTCTGGCCTGCATAGTTTCTGTTGAGAAATCAGCTGACAATTGTATGGGTGCTCCCTTGTAGGTAACTACCTTATTTTCCAGCGTATAAGACGACTGGGTATATAAGATGACCCCCAACTTTTCCAGTTAAAATATAGAGTTTGGGATATACTCGCTGTATAAGACTATCCCTCTTCCAACGCACACCAAGTAAAAATTAAAAAAACATCAGATTTGATATCAATATGGTAATTTTAATTCAAATGCTTATGACATGCAGGTACTAGCAGGAAAACTGTCACTTATAAACATAAGGCTATTTGTCATTAAACACGAAACATAAAACAGTGCAAGTGGGTTAAACTTTTCCTAATTCACTCTAAAGCTGAAAGGAAGGATAAGACAATAAACCCATGGGAGCTGCCATGCTGTTTGTTTTCTAAGCTGTCAACCAAACTGGAACTGATGATGATAGGAGGAAGATAACAAACAATAGAGAGAGAGCAAGTGCCGGGCAAGTCCCTGGCGAGTTCGCAACGCCCATCATAACTGCAAGCTACGGTATTTTTACAGGTTTTGCTGGCATGACATTTTCCCTTTAAAAGCCTTCAAAATCCTCCTGTTCGTCATCTGATATCATAAGTACTACATCAATGACATCTTGTGATACATTTGTAAGGCAGTCATCGTATGGATCGAATTCCGTATCAGATGGTGTGGTCTCAGCTTCAGCTTCCTCTTCATCTTGCCACAAGTAGTCGTCCTCCATACCATCTAATGAATTTGATATGCCACACTCTTGAAAGACTTGATTACTGTTTCTGCATCAATATCATTCCAGGCTTTTATGACAAACTTGCACAAAACATCCAACTGTGGAGCACGCACGTTTCCTCCTTTTGTGAATGACTTTTCGCCGCTAACCATCCATTCATTCCACTGTTCTCGAATGCGATCTTTAAATGGCTTGTTTAGGCACACATCCAGTGGCTGTACCAACGATGTCAATCCTGCAGGAATAACTGCCACATCTGTGTTTAGTCTTGCAAGCCTTTGCTTGGTGCTGGGAGTTAAATGAGCCCTGAACATATCCCACACCAGTAGACTACGTTTTTGAATAAGTCCACCTGGTCGCCTGATCCATACATTATCAAGCCATAGCTTTACCCCTTCTTCATCCATCCAGCCTTTTTCATTCACATGTACAAAACAACCAACAGGGAACTTGAGTTTCGGCATTGTTTTTCTTTTAAAAATAATCATTGGTCTCAGTTTGGCGCCATCAGCTGTGCATCCTAGTACCACTGTAAAACTGGACTTCTCATGTCCTGTTGTTTTAATTAAAATTGTTTTTTCACCTTTTTGATGGACAGTTTTATTTCCAACCATATCTAAATTCATTGGAGTTTCATCCATATTTCCAATACTACTTAACGCATAGCCATGTTTAGTGCACTGTTGTATTACGTATCGATGGAAACTATTTACTTTGCAATCAAGATCTGCAGGTAATTTTTGGGCAATTTTCGTCTTTTGCCTCAGTACCATATTATGCCTTCCCATGAATCTAGTACACCAGGGTACAGTGGCCTTAAATCTGTTGCTGTGATCTGGGTTAGATTTGGCCCACTGAAGTGCCAACAAACGTATTTTATTTCATGCCACTGCATAACCGTTTTGGCGATGCTCATTCACCATGTCTGCTACATGTTTTTCGAGTTCTGGCCAATGTGGGATGCCTCTTCCTAATGCACACTTACCCCTGGGCATACGCTTTAATGCTTTTTCATTTGCTTCCCACTCCCAAACCATCTTTTCTGTTACTCCATATTGTCTTGCAGCAGCGCAGTTATTATGTTCCATGGCAAAGTTTACAACTTGAAGTTTGAAACTGGCTTCATATTTCTTTCTTCTTGCTGGTGGAGCCATGATGGGGTTTTGACTGTTGGACATTTGTATACTGTACTGTATGTACTGGTGCTATACTGTATGAACAGGTACAGATACTGGTGCTGTACTGTATGTGGTACCCAGTATACAACAACCAGCCAATCACGGCAAGCAATGTACCTTACCAGTGATTGGCTGATTGTTGTACACAAAGCCTCTTTGGATTGGTCAGCTCTCCCTGCCTGCCCAGCCCTCCCTGTCTCCAAGACTATCAGAGCAGTAGCGCAAACATGCCTCTTTCACCTGTCTGGCCCGCCCTTGTATCCTATTACTGTACCTCCTTCTCTGCCTCTCAGATCTCACACTTGCGCGCCTGCGCCGCTTCACTGTAGTCCTCAGGAGCGAGATCTGAGAGGCAGAGAAGGAGGTACGGTATGCGGCAACCGCAGATTCTCCAGTCTGGCTCGGAAGTTTCAGCACCTGCCCTATAAGATGACATCCGGCGTATAAGATGACCCCCGACTTTTGAGAAGATTTTCCTGGGTTAAAAAGTCGTCTTATATGCCGGAAAATACAGTAAATGCTTTTCTCTTGCTGCTTTTAATATTCTCTCTTTGTCTTTTGCCCTTGGTATTTTAATTATGATATGTCTTGGTGTGGTCCTCTTTGGATTCCTTTTGTTTGGAGTTCTGTGCACTTCCTGGACTTATAAGTCTATTTCTTTCACCAGGTGGGGGAAGTTTTCTGTCATTATTTTTTCAAATAGGTTTTCAGTATCTTGCTCTCTCTCTTCTTCTGGCACCCCCATAATTCTGATGTTGGTATGCTTGAAGTTGTCCCAGAGGCTTCTTACACCATCTTCAACTTTTTGGATTCTTTTTTCTTTTTGCTTTTCCAGTTGAGTGTTTGTTGCTTCTTTGTATTTCAAATCTTTGAGTTAATTCTTGCGATCCTCTAGTCTGCTGTTAGATCTCTGTATAATATTCTTTATTTCAGTCAGTGTATGTTTAATTTCTAGTTGGTCCTTTTTCATATCCTTGAGGGTCTCGTTAAATTTATCGGCCTTTTCTAGGAAATTCTTGAAAAATCTTATAACCGTGGTTTTGAACTCTATATCCAGTCATTTGTTTTCCTCCATTTCTTTCATTTGTGATCTGTTTCCTTGTCTCCTCATTTTTGCTGCTTCCCTGAGTTGGTAGGGTGGCTTTGTGTGCTAGGTGTCCAATGGTTCAGCCTCCCAGTTACCTGAGGTGGACACTCTTGGTGCACCCCCTTGTGGACTGTGTGCATAGCCTTGTTGTAGTTAAGTCTTGATTGTTGTTGGTGTCACTGGGAGGAATTGACCTCCAGGCCAAATGGCTGTGAGGACCTGCTGGGTCTATAATGGAAGAATTGCTGTGCTGGAGACACGCTTATTGGGCAGGACTTCTTTCAGTGGGGCTTTGGTGCTCACTGAGTCTGCCTCTTGAATGTGTCCCTTATGAGAGTAGTTGAAATCTGGTGTTGTCTCACACAGACCACTAGATACACTAGCTTCTGGATCTCCAATGGGGTGCAGGTCAGCTACTTTCTGAGGCCACCAGCAGGAGCTACAGTGGGAACTACAGTTTTCTCCTCTTTGCTTGGGGTTTGGAGGTTTTGGAGCTGTCTGACTGGAGTTGCAGTTTACAGTTTGTTTGGTTAAGCTGCGATAGGGCAGGCCATTTATATGCAAAAGCTGCTGCGCAGAGCTTGGGTGTGTTTGTAGATTGTGCGGCGCGGGGTCTCAGGGCATCACTAGGCTAGGGTGTAGCAAACAGCGATGGCTGCCAGTCAGCCTTCTCTGCGTTTCCATGTTTCCAAGTCCCCGCGTCCCACGCTGCAGTAAACAATGATTGCTGGACGCACCTATGCAAGAAAGTCACCCTCACTTTCTGACCCGATGGCTGACAGTCCAGCTTCTCCCCAGAAACTGGACTTCAGAGTAATCGGGAGCTTGTCTCCCTTCAGGTTGAAAAAAAGCAGCACATCCAATCGCCTGCCACCAGCCCGATTCGCGTGCCTCCGTACCTCAGCTTTTCAGCGCTTGTGCACATCTCAATGCTCTTTTCTCTTTCCTTCTAGTTGTAGAACTTCCACTCAGCCAGCTTTCCCGTGGTTCTGGGTGATAGACATTTTGTCTTTTAGTTGTAATTTTGAAATTGTTGTGCGAGGCAGCAGTTTAGGTGTTTACCTATGCCGCCATCTTGGTTTCTCTCCTATTTCCCATCTTTTGAAATTATGAACAATACTGCAACGGGTATATCTTTTATAGGTATTTTTGTCCATATGTGTGATTATGTGGGTAGGACAAATTCGTAGAACAGCTGGGTTAAACAGAATGCATTTTGACAAATATTGCCAGACTATTCTTAAAGCTGTTACACCAAATTACACTTTCATCATACAGGGAGTGCTCATTTTCCTCACAGAAATATCAGACATTTTGATTGTTGTCAATTTGATATTAAAAAGAATACCCTATCATCGCATTAACTTTCGATTAAGAAAAAAAGATCATGAGAGTTATTTTTAAGACTTTTCAGGGGTTCTACGGAAGAAGAAACATCTGTGTGGGAGTGAGGGGCGGGGCATTCTCAGAGGAGGTAGCTCTTAAGGGGTGTCTGGAATAGAACTTGCAGTTGAGATGGAGGCAAAGGGCAAAGCATTGAGGGCATGAGCAGCGCAGACAGTGTAGCCTGAGCAAGACACAGAGGGTGGGAAAATGTCTTACCTAGTTTGTCTTAAGTGAAGGAAGCACATCGGAGTAGTGAGGGAAACACACCTACTTGGCAGCAAGGAATCATGAAAGCAGGGACACTCAGCCCTGGCTACACATTACAACCATGGAGGGTGGGGGGAGAAGACAATAAGTAAACAAACAAACAAACAAACAAATAAATAAAATCAATCGATGCCTGAGTCCCATCTCAGACCCATTAAATGAGGATCTCCTGTAGGAGCTTCCTAAAACTCCCCAGGGGATAGTATTTCCAGGAAGGGTTGAGATTCACTGCACTAAGGACGCGTGGATGATTTACAGTCTTGGATCACATGCTGTTTACCTCTAAGTTTACTTAGAAGTTTGCAATATGGGGAACAATCATAACTACTTAGTTCAAAATTGAATTTAAGTAAATTTCCACTGCCACTTTGGTGAAGAGAGCGTGAAAGTCCCGGGATTCCCCTGGAATGAGACTGTGCTCTGACCTCAGTGAGGCACCACTTTGACACTAGGTGGAGCCATGGAGGTGATTTGGTGAAAAAAAGGCTTCAAAGAAATAAGCAGAATTTGGAAACGGGGAGAGACTGGGAAACCTATCTGCTTTAACTCCCCCCCCCCCACCCCCAACCCGTCTATGTTTTATTTGTAAATTTCTTTTATTGTGTGTACAAAATAGACTACTTTTCAAATAAGTTATCTATGCTTATAGTTATAATTTACAAGGTAAAAAGGGTATTACAGTCTCTTCAGTAGATAGTCCCTGTCTGCCCTCCAGATCCCCTTGTACTCTGAGAGGCTCATCTCAGAGGCTGCATTCACAGTGCCCTCAAACTTGGGCTTCTGGTAGGGTTCTCTCATGGAGCAGCACTGGCAAGAGACCTGAGGGCAGGAGGGGAAGGGGTGGTCAGGGTATTTATTTCCCCAGCTCCTACCCTGATGGCTGTGGGCTTATCTAGAGAAGGCTATGGCTTCTGTTCAGTGACCCCTTCTAAACCTAGAGCTCTCTCTCCGAGTTCAGGCAACCATTTACCTTGTCCCCCAGGGCCTAGGCCTGGTAATTATTCCCCACTGTAGCTAGCCCAAAGGCGGGCCCATCACCGTCCTTCGTTGGGCAGTGAGCCCTGTCCACACCTCTGTATGCCATTCTTTCTTTAAACTCCTTTCCGTCACACCTTTGGAGTGTGCCATGTATTTCCTGCTGGAATCCGAACTAGTGCAGGGCTCACTTCCTCCTGCCTCTGGTCTCCATCCACTCAATTCTCCCGAAGCAACAAATTCCATAGGTTTCCTGTTTGCAGGCACATATAAGCATAAAGGAATATGCTTCATATTCCCATCACCATTACTTACTCAAATTGTAGCACACTATATGCCCAGGGAAGCACTGTAGTTCTTAATGTATGTAATAATATATTCTAGAAATCACTTTCAAGTAGTATATAGAGATTTACCTTACTCCTTTTCATGGCTTCATTATATTCTATTTTATGGAGGGACAATCATATTTTAGTCAGTCTCCTATCATTAGACATTTAGGTTGTTTCCAATCATTTGCTATTACAAAACATTGCTACAAGAAACAATCTTGTACATGAGTCATTTCTCCTTATTTTATGTACTAGAGGCCCAGTGCACGAAATTCGTGCGTGGGGGGGGGGGCGTGCGTCCCTCAGCTCAGCCTGTACCCTCTCCAATCTGGGACCCCTCGAGGGATGTCCGACTGCCCGTTTAGGCCCGATCCAGGACTGCTGGCTCCCAATTGCTCGCCTGCCTGCCTTCCTGATTGCTCCTAACCACTTCTGCCTGCCAGCCTTATCACCCCCTAACCACTCCCCTGCCAGCCTGATTGATGCCTAACTGCTCTCCTGCCAGCCTGTTTATCCCTAATTGCCCTCCCCTGCAGGCCTGGTCACCCCTAACTGCCCTCCCCTGCAGGCCTGGTCCCCCCCCCCCCCACTGCTCTCCCCTGCAGGCCCAGTCACCCCCAACTTCCCTCCTCTGCTGGCCTGGTCACCCCTAACTGCCCTCCTCTGCAGGCTTGATCACCCCCAACTGCCCTCCCTTGCAGGCATGGTCCCTTCCAACTGCCCTCCCCTGCTAGCCTGATCGCCCACAACTGCCCTCCCTTGTAGATCTGGTACCTCCCAACTGCCCTCCCCTGCTGTCCATCTGTGGCAGCCATCTTGTGTCCACATGGGGGCAGTCATCTTTGACCACATGGGGGCAGCCATCTTGTGTTTTGGAGTGATGGTCAATTTGCATAATATTCTTTTATTAGAAAGGATTATATAGGATTAAGGCCTGGTGCACAGGTGGGGGCCAGCTGGTTTGCCCTAAAGGGTGTCCCAGATCAGTGTGGGAGTTCCCTTGGGGAGTTGGGCGGCCTGGGTGAGGGGCCTGTGGTGGTTTGCAGGCTGGCCATGCCCCCGGTGACCCAAGTGGAGACCCTGGTATCTGGGATTTATTTATCTTCTATAATTGAAACTTTGTAGCCTTGAGCGGAGCCAGGCCTCCTGCTTGCTCCGTGGCCACAGTCATTCTTTTTGGGATTTATTTATCTTCTATAATTGAAACTTTGTAGCCTTAAGCGGAGGCCAAGGCAGGCGGAAAGCTTGGCTTCCTCCATTGCTGGGGAAACCCAAGCCTCTTGCTCTCTCTGTGGCCACAGCCATCTTGGTTGTGTTAATTTGCATACTCGCTCCTCATTAGCTGGTGGGCATGGCTTGTGTGGGTGTAGCAGAGGTATGGTCAACTTGCATATTATTCTTTTATTATATAGGATGAGGAAAATGAAACTGAAAAAGATTAAGTTGCCTGAGGTCAATTCCTTGCAGAGCACATATGTCACAGTGACTTGCAGAATGAATCTGAATTTTGCTGAGAGTCTTACCACAAAATTTACTGCTCTTCTTAAATGTCCACCCTTATGCTTTCACTCCCAGGGTTACAAGAATGGATTCTAGAGCCACAGTTCCAGGGTATGTTTCTTGGTCTATTATTAATTGGCTGTGTGACCTGGGACAAGTCATTTAGCCTCTCGGTGTCTCCGTTTTCTCACCAATAAAATGGTTTCTACTTCAGTGTTGCTGAGACCATTAAGTGCTTGGAACAGTGCCTGGCATATAGAAAGATCCATATAAGCACTATAAGACCCATAGTGGTGTTATTATTCCTTTGGTTTGAGGCTGTGCTCTCATATTAGCATTGAAGCACAGCAAGAGAGACCTAACTCTTTGCGCCTCGTCATTAGTTTATCTTTTAAACTGAGATTATCTGAGATTATCAAATGTTTTTTAAGAGCAGATGTGGATGAAGAAATTAGAGAACTGGGGACCTAAAGTGGTTCTAAAATAGAAGGGAGTTCCTAAAGATAAATTTGCCCTCTTCACAATTTTATTTTGGTTTTTCTGTTCACATGTACTATCAATAGATTTAGTCTCGGGGTGCCTCAGTGATATTACCTGTAATTCACAGTTATGGAAAACAAAAGGGTGAAGGAAGTAACTTGCCCATAACCACCAGCAAATTAAAATGGAAGGAAAAGAATGCAAACTTCTCTGCTTGCCCTTTCCTTCTCTCTTTTTTTCTTATTCTCCTGGCTTGCTCATCTTGAGCCTCCACCTAGGAGGTATAGAACTCTGAATCTAGCAATCACTAAGGTTGGAAGGGTGAAATGATCATGAAGCCATCACCTTGGAGGTGGGGTCTGGGCATCCTCCTGGAACAAATGGAAAAAACAAAAGCAACCCTAAGAAAGATCCCAGGAAGAAAGGAAGGTGAATGTCATTTGTACACAGCCCTGCTTCACCCTCATTTCTCCTGCTTCTTCCCTTTTTCCCTGTCATTCATCCAACCATTCAATTATTTAATGTATATATTGAGCACCTACTGTCTGCCGGGCACTGATATCTGCACTTTCCTAGTAACTGCAGGGCTTTCTACAGATCTTTTTTTTTTTTTTCAGATCTCCTGGGATATCCCCAAAGATCCCTTCCCAAAACCTTTAAAAGCCATCATGTTCCTATGTCAGATTTTGCCCTCTCCAGCCCCAGGCAGCTCATCAGAACAGTAGGAACAGTTGAAAATGGAAGACTCTGTAGTTTCTGTTCTCTGCTCAACTTCCCCTATTTTTTTTTCCCAAGGGAAATCTTAAGGGGGATCCAGGTACAAGTGGGGCTTCAGCAAACTGTGGAAGATCATTACTGAACTTGACTGAGGGAGGTCCTGGCTCTGGTTCTGGTGAGCCACTGAGGTCAAAGCTGGGGTGTCTCCCATTTACTAAGTTCCCTTCAAAAGAAGATTGGGTTGAAGAGTGAGTTTGAGGTGCACAGAGGGACCTTCAAGGGAGAGGAAGCAAAAGAGAAATAACACTCTTCCCCCAAACTGTTTCTGACAATTCAGCATAGCACCCTTTAAGGCTGCAATATTAGCATCACTCTTTGATAGAAAATTATGTTACCACAAAACAGGGATGACAAAGGGAAGGTCCAGGGGGTGGTATGGTGGTGTCTGATTTAGCTTTTAAATTAAATTCTACAAGAAGACTGCAGAGAGACCAATGTAGATGCTTACCATGAGTTGGTAGCCCTGCTTAAGTATTCTCTCTACCTCTTTCCCACTGGTAGGTGGTTTCTTTAAAAACGTGGGTGCAGGACCAGGAAAGGGGTAAATCAGGAGAAGAAACATGCAAATGTTGAGGGTAAATATATCTACCCTAGTGCTGTCTGAGACAACTTTCATCTCTGAAAGGATAAAAAATAGCCTTCTTCAGAGTTACACAGCAATCATTGGAAAGAACATAAAAATCTAGACCTCTAATCTTTTATTTCCTTCAGAAAGTCTGTTGTAATTAAAGATTGTGGTAATTTAAGCAGGCCTGCAGATTGTTTGAACAACAACAAAAAAAGACAAAAAGAGAAAGAAGAAAGAAATCATTTGCAATGAATTGATAGGTAGAGGGTCAAATGGTTAGATTTATCTTAGAAGTCACCCACAGTAAGGCTGTTGTATCAAAAAGAGAAGTACTACTAGTATCAGTGCTTCTCAAAGTGTAATCCGTGCATTTGAGCCAATCCACAAACTGTTACTGGTCTACAAGGACCTACTTGTCCAGTCCTTCCTAAGAGGCCAAACTGTGGACCACAGAGATGCCTTTATATGTAGACACTAGAAGCCTGGTGCACGAAATTAGTGCACGGGTGCGGTCCCTCGGTCTGGTCGGCGATCAAGGCCAATCAGGTTCCCTGCCTCCCCGCTTCTCCACCTCCTCCTTCCCTCGCCACTCACATGCTGCCACCTCAGTGCCTAGGAGCCGGGTGGTGGCCCTGACCCCTGCCACCACTGCTGGTTGCTGTCTATGGGGCGATAGGGGGGCGATTGGGACCCTGCTCGCAACTGCTTTGGCCTGGTGCGGCCCACTCACCTGCTCCACCATCCCGCCGCGGTCCCACTCTCATCAGGGCCCATGGGGGTCGGCTGTGCCTCCACTGCCACCTGCTGCCAGTGCTGCGTCGCCGACACCTGCAACGTTTCGCGCCGCCCCCTGGTGGCCAGTGCATGTCATAGTGAGTGGTCGAACTCCCGGTTGAGGGGACAATTTGCATATTAGGCTCTTATTATATAGGATGATTTTGTATGAGTGGGGATATATTTTTTTAAGTATAAACTGTTGGGCCAGATGTACAAAACAACTTGGGTTTGAAACCACAGATTTCTGTTAACCTCTAGACAATAGTCCGATTCCTCAGGACAGATAGATATGGCCCCTTTACTCTTACCACTTGAGAAAGTTGGTTGATTTTGCCATGATCTGCCTGCAACTGCCTTTCACTACTTCCTTTTTTGTGGCGGTTTTCTAGGTAGAGAGGAAGTGTCTACACCTGAGCCCCCTGGAGCTCTGGTTTCAGTTACAATCGGAAGTCAGTGTCCACTGATAGGCAATAATTTATGATTACTTATGTTTTGCTTAGACTAATCCTAAAATACATTTTTCTTTGAGATTTGTGTAAAGTATTAGGAACCCAGGACTTTACCTACTTACTGGCTGTATTACTTTGGACATAGGACTCTCAGCTTCCATTTGTCATAAGAAAACTGGGGAAAACCTACCTATTTTACCAAGTTGTTATAAGGGGTTAAGTGAAATAATTTATGCAGAACAGCCCAGTGTAGCATAGCAGATTTCCATATGTGTTCATTTCTTCTTGGATAACTGGGTTAGAGCTTGGGAGAAGAATGGATGCTAGGTAAAGAAGGAAAAGACAGGAATCAAAGGAAATAACCTTGGATTGGCAATCTGTAATCCATTTCAGTCAGCTGGTTCCGGATATTTTCAACCCATCATATGAAGTAACTTGCATTTTTTACATTATTCACGCTATGGAGAGGAAACTGCTCTCGCTTGCTCCCCTGTGCCCAGTCACTTTGTGAGGACCATGCAAGCCCCCCACAAGGACAAACATGTAACAGAGGTGTCAGTCTTCAAAGGTTCACACTCCTAATTAATATCCAAATAACCGAGCCGCATCCCCTCACACGCCTGTAAGAAAGCCAGCCTCGACCTCTCCTCCTCAAGGATTTCTGGAAATTCCTAAGGAATGCTTACTTCAGGTAACCACCTGGGGCCTCAGTGGCAGTGCATCTTAAGATTCCTCTCAACAGAGAACAGAGTCTCACATTTAACCCAGTTTTACTAAGGAGATGTGGGAATAACACGAAGAAACAGCAATGTAGAAAAGAATATAAAACTGGGCCCTCCAAAACTTCTACCCTGACCTCATAGGAAGGATATCTTCCCTCATCCCTATCTTGCTGCCATGTGAGAAAGATCAATTTACCTACAGACAAGAGTCCATTGACCATGACTGCAAGGAAACCCAGTCTCAGGGCTACAATTCTACTCATAGTAAACACAACCATTTTATATAATCAATACCTTTTATGTACAGTGCCTTGTGTTAATATAGCAGGTACTCAATAAATATTTGTTCAATGAATGAGTAAATAATTGAATGGTCTCAACCTTTCCATTGCAGATTAGAATCTTGGTTTTACATGATTAAAAAGACAATTAAGTCCCCCCCTTACAATGGAATAATTATCAACCATAAAAAGATGAAATATTGAATGGACCTTGAGGGTATTAAGTAAAATAAATTAGTTGGTAGAGAAAAGTTCAGTCGAGGATAAGATATTGGGAGCCAAGTTGAAGATGAAAGATTCCTGTCTGGTGTTGATGTGAAACATGAGTGAGGCTGCACCTTAGAACCTAGGTGCTGCTAGAAGAGCTGAGCTGGAAGGGAACTCAAGAGTCATTTTGTTCCATCCTCACCCCATCCCCAAAAGAAGTAAAGTGACTAGTTTGAATAATCATAGAATCTTAGGATCAGAAGGAGACCTTAAAGGCTCACCTCCTAATGGAAGAATACCTTTGAGAGTACCTTGGAAAATGACAATTCTAAGCTATATGAATACAGGGGTGGGCAAAAGTAGGTTTTCAGTTGTGAGTATGAGAAACACAAAGTTTATTCTTATACTAGAGGCCCAGTACACAAAATTCGTGCATGGGGGGGGGGGTTGTCCCTCAACCTGGCCTGTGCCCTCTCGCAATCCGGGACCCCTTGGGTAGGGTCTCTAGGCCTGGCCGGCAATCAGGGCTTAACAGGGCTTTCCTTCCCCTGGCTGCCGGCAGCTGGCCCGCCCCCGCCACTGCCACTGCTTGTCATCTGTGCAGCGCTGCCCTCCTATCCCCCACCCTGCCACCAGTCGCCTCCCTCTGTGGGCGACAGGCGTGGGGTATAATTGCTTGGCTGTCCTGGGCCCTCTGCAGGGCAATCACTAGCCAGCCCTGCACACCCGCCACAGTGTCACTGGCAGATGGCCTAGGTCTCTCTCTGTTGTGAGGCCCTGCCCACCCACTGTAGCACCACCAGTTGGGTGGCCTGGGCTTCCCTCTTTGGGGTGATCATGGGGAGATGGTGGGGGCCCCCCGACTAATGGCATTGTACCCACCTTGACTGGCCTGGTGCCAGAGCATGTCATAGTGTGGTCGTCTGGAAGGTCATCTGGACAGTTGTTCTGCTGTTCAGTAGTTTGGTCAATTTGCATATTATGCTTTTATTATTATAGATTATTACTTATTAATTATTATATTTTATACCAAGTGGCCAGATTATTATGATCTCTGAACACATAATAATCTGGCCACTCAGTATCCTATCTAATAATAGAGTAATATGCAAATTAGGCATCACTCCATGACAAAATGGTGGCCCCCATACCCACAAGATGGCGGCACCCAGTCCCCTCAGCCCCGCTGCTGGAGTGTCTGGCCTGTTCCACCAGCAAACAGAGCACTGAGAGCAGGGCATGGTTGCTTCCTTACTGCTGCTGCAGCGGGAAGCCGCCAGGCCCTGCACATACGAAGCCGGCGGAGGAGCGGGGCCTGGAGTCTTCCCGTTGGTCGCCGCAGTGATCAGGAAGATGCCAGGCCCTGCGCAAACGGAGCCGGTGGAGGAGCAGGGCCTGTCGCTGGGGTACACACGGAGCTGGTGGAGGAGCAGGGCCTGGCGTCTTCCGATCGGGAAGACGCCAGGCCCTGCGCACATGGAACCCGCGGAGGAGCAGGGCCTGGAGTCTTCCCGATGGTCGCCGTGCGGTGCAATCGGGCCTGTCGCCACAGCGTGCACACAGAGCTGGCGGAGGAGTGGGGCCTGGAGTCTTCCCGTTGGTCGCCATGGCGATCGGGAGGACGCCAGACCCTGCGCACACGGAGCTGGTGGAGGAGCAGGGCATGGTATCTTCCCGATGGTCGCTGAGGCGGGAAGACTTCAGTGCCAGCAGAGCAGGGCATGGTGGCTTCCTGATCTCGGCAGCTGGGAAGTCGCCAGGTCCTGCAAATCCAGGCATGGCGGCTTCCTTAGTGCGGCAGTGGCAGGGAAGTCCCCAGACATGGCAGACAGCAGGGCTTGGGGGCTTCCTTAGTGGGCAGTGGCAGTGGGAACACCCCCAGGCCCTGCAGACAGAGCCTGGACAACAGGGCATGGGGGCTTCCTTAGTGTGTCCGTGTCTGGGAAGCCCCCAGGCCCAGCAGACAGAGCACACTGCAGGGCATTGGGGCTTCCTTCACATGGCACATGGCGGCAGCAGGCAGAGAGCCACAGCAGGGCATGGGGGCTTCATCTCCATGGCTGCAGGGAAACCTCCAGGCCCCGCAGAGAGCAGAGAACCATGGGGAGTGGGCCTAAACCATCAGTAGGATATCCTCTGAGAGCTCCTGGATTGTAGAGGGTGCAGGTTGGGCTGAGGGACCCCCGTGCATGAATTTCGTGCACCGGGCCTCTAGTATATATATTAGAGGCCCAGTGAATGAATTCGTGCATGGGTGGGGTCCGGCCAGCCTGACCAGGGGGAGGGGACATGGGCGGTTGGCCAGCCTGCCTGCTTGTTGAACTCCTGGTCTAGGGGACATTTGCATATTAGCCTTTTATTATATAGGATATACACTGAGTGGCCAGATTATTATGCATTCAGAGATCATAATAATCTGGCCACTCAGTGTATATTTGTCTTATTATTATTATTATTATTATTATTATTATTTCATACCCTTCCTTATGATTTATCTTTTAGGTAATGATGACTGGTAATTTAACCTACTTTTGCCCACCCTGTATATCCAGCAACCAGGAGATTAACCTTTGATGAATAGCTCTAGTTATTAGTGAGTTCTTTCCAGTTCTTGGACAAAACTCTACTTCAGTGTAAGTGTACACACTGAACTTGGCTTTCATGTCTTGGCTGAACACTTCTGTAGGTGAAATACACCCAGCTCCTTCAGGTATTCCTAGTCTATGGTGGTTTCCAACCCCATCACCATCTTGGGTGCCTCCCCCAGATCTATTCCCAGCTAACAATGTCCCAATTAGCAAGTGGGGCTCAGAATAGAACAAAATACTCCACATACAAGCTGTTCTAGACATAGGAGGCACAGCAAGACTATTTGTTTCCAGTTCTGAACAGTATCCTACTATCAGTGGTGCTGAAGTTCTTCTTAGCTATTTAGAAATTAGATTTCAGTTTGACCTACATTTGTAATTGTGGCACATCTGTAGTTCATGAGTAGGATATCACTCATATTACTTTATTTTCTGCTCTCTTTCCCCTTTAACTCCTAACAAACCAAGCTTCTTCCATCTAAAGTGGGTAAATCAAAAGAAAGACTTTATTTTCTACCTTCTTGATCTTGACCTAGAGACTCAACCTGGCATTTTAAATGAGAAAACTCTCATATATGTAACTGAATATTCTCCCTGCTGTATTCATCTTCATATAGCATAAGCTAATCTACTAAGTCTTCAACCAGTCACCAGTAAGAGAGAGGTACACAGAAATAAGAGAATTTTTTAATAGTTGTGTTGTCAGCCCAGCCTCTTTTTCCAACCATATTAACTTATTCACATGTATATAAATGCAACCCTTTGTGATGTGCTGTGATAAAAATCAAGATAGTCTGTGCCTATGACATCTCTCTGAGCTACCAAACTAGCAATGCGACTTAAAAAAGATGTAGGGTGCCCTAACCGGTTTGGCTCAGTGGATAGAGTATTGGCCTGGGGACTGAAAGGTCCCAGGTTTGATTCTGGTCAAGGGCATGTATCTTGGTTGCAGGCACATCCCCAGTAGGGGGTATGCAGAAGGCAGCTGATCAATGTTTCTCTCTCATTGATGTTTCTAACTCTCTATCCCTCTCCCTTCCTCTCTGTAAAAGATCAATAATATATATATATATATATATATATATATATATATATATATATTTTTTTTTTTTAAAAGATGTAGGGTAAGTTAGTCAAGTTTCTTAACTTTTCTAACCCATTTCCTTATCTATAAAATGCCAGTATTTGCCCTACACTCTTTAGCAGCTTTTAATTAGTACAGCTCAACTAGTATAAAACATTTGAAAATGCTTTGCAAATTTTAACTTGCCACAGAAATCTAAATGATGATGATGATGATCTGTTACTAATGCTGAATGTGAGTGACTCAGGCCTGATTTGCTTCTCTTAATGCTATTTGCAATGTCTGTGAGCCCACCAGTTTCTGACTCAGTACTGAGTCTGGGTTTCTCCCTGTTGGATCTACCTCCTCCAACACCTGCAATAGATTAATACTCAGGTTGTGGTTCTCTTGCTTCCTTCTGTTGTCATTTTCAGTTTCGGACCCGGATACACACCAGGGCTTGTTGCATGATGCCCAATTCCCTTGTGACAATTCCAACCCTGGGCAGGGTCTTCAACTCAGTGCCCAGCTGGGTGTCCAATACCCAGGGACACCGAGTTTTTTAGAGGAATGACTGAATAACTGAATGAAAGATGAAGGAAGGCCGCTTTCATCCTCATTTCTGTACCTTTACTGTGTTTTTATTCTCTCAAAAAGACAGACAAATACATACACAGAGCAACAGACAGATAGATAGGTAGCCTGTTAGACAGGTAGGTGGGTAGGTAGACTGACAGGTAGGTTGAATGAAATCCCATATGGGAAAGCATGTTTTAAATGTTCTTGTTATACCATTGTCCTCATTCAAGGCTGATTTTCAGCAGATACTCACTGGCGTGGTGGCATCATTGTTGGGGATAGAAGTGCCCCCAGCACCCTGAGTGCTTCACCACCCAGGCCATCTCCTGAGACTTGTCCTTCCCCCAGGACGCCCTGATATTCCCACAACCTAACAACCCAGGAGTAACTCCAGGCTCAGCCACGAGCTTCCAGGATGATTCCCTAGCATTTGCATTAGTGTGCATTCGGAGTGGCCACTTCCACTGCCAGGCAGGTTGGTGATATTTTTCAATATCAGCCCTGCCCCCATTACTTATCTACTCTCTCCCCATCACTGAAAACCTCCCAGGTCCAGGGCATTTCTCATTCCCTCCCTGCTCTCTTGTGCTTCTCCCACCCAGGCAGAGCTCCCACCTACCCTGAATTCCTTTGAGTCTTATGGTCCGTTTCTACTCATCAGATACTTAATTGTACCTGGCCTTGTTTCTTTCGTACAACTTTTCCTGTGGGTAATGTATTTCCCCAGCTCCCATGAATTCCTCAAGCTGGAGCAGATCTAATACAGACTGTGTATCCACTGCAACATCTCCTACAGTGCTAAATGGGGGTTTAAAGTCCTAAGACTGAAGCTGATAGAGCCTGGGGACCGTTCCCCACAACAGCCCTGAAAGGGAGGAGATGCTGTCAGGATAGTGCAGTGAATCCCCAGTCTCAACGATGAACCCTCAGAACAGCAGAGCCTCTGTCAGCCTGGGCTGGAACTTGTTTTGCCTCTGGGGACCATAGCCTGGAGCCTGTTAGGCTGACATTTTCCTAACAGCTTTCAAATGTCACATTCCAGCATCCAGCACTCCTTGTTCCTTACTTCTTTTCATTTTAGAACATCAAACAAGTTTTTGTGCTTTAGAAAGACCCCTCTCCCTCCCTGCCTTTGAATTTTCTGCTTTCAGGAGGGTGGTGCTGGAGGACAACTCCCCAGGGTACTGCTTGAAAAGACTGAGTGGCTCATCCGTCACATGTGCGTCACATGCCCCGTGGCAGCCCAGTCATGCATTGTGTGCAGACAGAGATGCCACATTTGGTTAAGTAGGCAGGATGCTGGCAACCCCAGTGCTTTTTCAAACTTTCAATTAATAAACTCATCTTTTAGTTTCTCTTCGGATTCCCTTAAAAACACAGGTGAAACTTTGCACCTGACATAAGGGGAAAAACCTGGTTGCAATATAAAAATTTTGGCAAAAATACCACTATATTTGATATTTGGGTGACTTTTTAAAAAAATATTTTTAAATTTATTTCAGAAAGGAAGGGAGAGGGAGAGATAGAAACATCAGTGATGAGACAGAATCATGTTCCCTACTGGGGATTGAACCCGAAACCCACCAGGAATCCAACTGTGACCTCCTGGTTCATAGGTCGGTACTCAGCCACTGAGTCATGCTGGCCAAGCAATGACTTGATTTTCAATAGACAGACAATACAATTCTAAATTTCAAAATATTAAAGAAGCTTTAGAACTTGAATAAGATAATTTAAGACACTAAGGTATAAATGTTATATTTCAGATTTAAAATGTGAAATGTGTTGCCCTGGCTGGTGTGGCTAAATGAATAGAGTAACGGCCCTCGCACTGAAGGCTGGCAGGTTTGATTCCTGGTCAAGGGCACGTACCTGGGTTGCAGGTGCTATCCAGGGCTCAGTCAGAACACGTGCGGGAGGCAACCAATCAATGTATCTCTCTCACATCAATGTTTCTCTCTTCTCTCTCTTCTCTCTTCTCACTCCCTCCATTCTCTCTAAAAAACCAATGGAAAAAATATCCTCAGGTAAGGAGGTTAACAACAAAAAATGTTAAATGTGTTTTTAAAACCTTTCAAATACAGAAAACATATAAAGAAAATAAAAGTTCCTAATAATCTTACCACATCAACAGAGACAGTTACTGTTAGTACCATGCTAATTTTAGTTGAGAAAGCAAAGGAGAAGAAGGAAGGGAAAAAAAGGAGTATGCGTTTTTTAGATTTTCTTTACAAATACGTAAAAAAAAAAAAAAAAGGGCTGTGGAAGTAATCCCCAATCTTTAAAAAGAAATGAGATATTCCTATTCCTAATAACATTTATATTGCCACGAGTGTCATTGCTGGAGTACACATCACAGTGTTTCATTGATCAATGAGGTTTACAGAGTTCTAGTTTTTATATCACAGAGCACAAATACAATATCTATGTGTATACTTTTGATATGGAATGGTTTGTGAATTTCATGTCATCTTTGTGCAGGGGCCATGCTAATCTTCTCTGTATGGTTCCAATTTTAGTATACGTACTGCCAAAGCAAGCACTTACAATACTATTTTACAAAAGTACTATGCATTACAAAAAATCTTATGAAATGGAAAAAAGGGGGAAATTACACACAACCCCACCACTTTAGTAAAGTCATTAATATTTCAGTACACTACTTCCCAGCCTTTTGTTCCATTCTCACTTTCTTCTTCTTATTTATTTGGGCTCAACACTGCAATCAAAAGCAAGCAATTATTATAAGACCACCTACATCATTGCCCCACTTGATGATTCATTCTCTCTCTCTCTCTCTCTCTCTCTCTCTCTCTCTCTCTCTCTCTCTCTCTCTCTCTCTCTCTCTCTCCTTATTACTCTCATGAGTCTAGAGCTTTTATAGCATGTTGGATACACAGAAATGGCTTAGATTTTGTTAGCTGAGATTTGAATTCTGGTTCTACTGTGTGGACTTGAGAAAATTATTATGCAACTTGGTCTCAATTTTCTCATCTGTATAATTTTCTCATCCCTACTCATTGGGTTCTATGAGCATGAAAAGAGATAATGTGTGAAAATTGAGTGACCGAGTGATAAACTCAGAGTAAGGGCTCAATATATAGAAACTATTTTTTTTCACTTAAAATTATATCATAGAACTATTTCATATTTCTATATAATCTTCCTGTCATTTTTATTGCTAGATAGTAGTATAATGAAAATATACAAATCACTAAGACTAATTAACTTTCCTTTTTGCTTGACAGGTTATTTCCAGTTTTGGGCCTCTAGATAATACTGTAATTAATGTATTATTTTTCACATAATAAACATTTCACTTTAATCTACAGGTTTCTTTTAGAAAATTCTTGGAAAAGTATGAACCTGGACATGGTTCTTGCTATACATCCAAGCATATTTTTTGAGCTCAATTTTTAAACTTAGAAAGTAATCTAAGTGAACATCAAGTTTTGTAACTTGCTTTTTTCATTTATTGTTATGGCAAAGCTTTTTGAAAAATCATATATTTACATTTGCAATGGACCTCTCCATGTCCTTAGCTTTTTCTATATTTTTGGATTATTTCCTTAAAATATATTTACATAAGTATAATTACTTGAAAATGGTATGACAAATCATATGGCCTCTTACCTATAGACAAATCACTCTCCAAAATAATTGTATGTGCTGACTTATATGACCACTAATAATTTATGAGTACCAATTTAAGAACACATTCTGGAACATTGTGTTACAATTTCAAAAGCTTTTCCAATGTAATGATTGAAAAGACCTACTTAAGTTTTGTTTGATTTAAATTTTAAATTACCTGTAATGTCAGCATTTCATTTTTTGAATTTTAAAGCAAGCAGAACTGAGACACTGGGAAGCTGCTTGATTTGATTTGCAGCCTGATTATATTTCTGCTCTATCTACAACCCAAACTTTCAGGCATTAGCTGCTTCCTCTGTACTTCTTGCAGCTGTTCTGTTTTAACATGGAATTCTATTTTTACAGAACAAAGCAGAAAACATGCTACTCTTTGAGTTTACTTCTCTTAAGAGGAGGCTGCTATTGAGAATACACAGTTATAGATAACATAGTATAGGAGGCAGCTGATGACCACCATAAGAACTCTTATAAGAAAAGAGTTTCCTATTGGCATCAGCAAGGTCTTATCTTACCAGGTAAAAGTTCAGAAAAATGATTCTGTATATTCAGAATAAGTCTGAAAAACTGAATTGCACTAACCAAACTCCTAAAAGACTTTTCTACAATTAAAAAAAATACCATTAATGTGCAGATCAGAATTTGCTTCAGGACATTCTATTTCCATAGAAAAGTCTATATAAGAAATGAAATTATAATCAGACTCTCAGTATCCATTGAATCAGTATGGGGTGTGGAGAGGGGGTGGTGGCTGAAATGATTTCAATGGCTGATGTCATCCAGTATGTGAATTTGATGCATTCATCGCCACTGGAGGGACAGACTGACAGGCTTGGACAGGCTTGGGATTCAGTAACACATTTTTCCATGTTGAGCTCTTCTCCCTAGACTTAATGCACATTGCCTCCAATTCAATCCTGTAATATTTGTTAAGCATCTTCTATGTGCCAATCCTTGTACTGGGTGCTGGGACTACATAAATAAATAAAAATCAGCTCCTGCTCCTAGGCACCTCACAGGCTTTTGAAGAAAACAGAACACAAATATAATTTTTAAATGCCATAAGACTGTTACAGATCTAGGATCTGATTTCATGTCACATGGCTGGCTTGCAGAATCTTAAGTTTAGCTCTGCTATGTGAAATGAGCAATTTATCAAATTTCACTGGGTCTTATTTTGCTTATATGTAAAATGGAGACAATAATAGTTCCTGTTTTATTGAAGTGTGAAATTTAAATGAAATAATACATGTAAAGCAATTAGAACAAAATCTAGTACTTGGTGTGAAAGTTAGCTATAATGGTAACCTCATGATGTCTACCAGCAATATTTCAAGCTCAACAAAAGGAGGAATGTCTAGTCTAAACCCTTCTCAGCACTTTAACACACATCTATACACCATGATAGTCAGAAATATATCACTAAGAAAGATGGGATGATTAACTTCTGAAAATGTGACATTTTATCACAAATTTGGAAGTGGCCTTATATGATAGTGATAAATATTTTTTACAATATGTTTCTGACATCTTGTGCTCTACATTCCAGGAAAAGTCTGGATCCATTTGGGCACTTTCAACACCTCAACACAAAAGATACCACTTTGATTCTTATGCATCTATCCCAACATCCAGGACACACCAGGGTTACATTTATTTCTGGTTTCCCAGGCTAGTTTTTGAACTCCTTGAAGATAAAGATAATGACATACCCATCTTGAATTCCTGGCCTCTAACATAGAGCCTTGTGGGTAGTAAGAGCTCATCAATTATTGATTGAATAAATGGCTTTAGTGTCTGCCTTTCCAGCATCCATTCTTATTTTGGGGACCTATCAGGCATCCTACTTTAAGTTCAAATATTCTGAATGGAGCTCCAGACTTAAGACACTACTTACATATTCTTTCTTTTTGTTTCAGTAATTGGTTTAGGAGAGGAAACATGACATAAGCCTGTCCAGAGTTCATGCCTGAACTTTTTGGGGGGAATGCTGGAAAAAAACTCTGTTTTTGTTTGTGTGTGTGTGTGTGTGTGTGTGTGTGTGTGTGTGTGTGTTGTGGGAAGGAGCTGGTGGGTTTGAACATAGAAGGTTTTAGAACTACTGGCAGAGATTCTGTGATCATGAAGGGCAGAACTTCTTTGAAAACAGTTAATAAAATGGAAGCAGAGTGAAGAAACGGCACAAAGACCTTGGGTCTTGAAGACATTGTTAGACCCCTGTGCCCATCTGCATCTTTTATTGTTCAATTACATAAACCAATATTTCTTTTTTTCTTAAAAGCCAGTTTGTATCAGGTTTTCTTTCACTTGCAGTCAAATGACACAATGAATGCAAATTCTTCTATAAGATGCATTTAAAAATACATTTATTTGTCCTATGCTCATGGCCAAAGTAGGTGCCCAACTGTTATTTTCTTATTCAGTTAATCAACAAATATATGTTAGGTCTTTGTAACCTGGCTAGATGCCACAAAGTTTAAGAAAGTCCCTTGTGCTGCAATCTAATTGGAATTCTTAGTCTCTGCATTTTCCTCTTTCAAGGAATACATCACTGTTTACTCAGAGCAGTTTTGATTCAGGAATGAGTTGGTTATTTGTGTCCTGTTCTCAGCTCAAGCCTTTCTTCCTTTACTCTGCTCTGTGGTGGTAGGGCTGGGATTCGCAAACCTCATTTATCAATCTCCCTTGTCACTGGTTTCCCATTAAGTTCAGGAGACAGGAAACCCTAAGGGAACTGGAATGTGGGAGGGAATTCCTTACTGTTCTCAGTTCCTGAATGTGTCACTCTTACAGCAGTGCTTGATACTAGGAGTGGTCTAGTAAACAGACTGTCAAAAATAGGATTCTGGGATTGATCTGCATTGAACTCAGAGCAGAACATTTTGCCAGTGGAAATTGGGCACTGGTAATCTGTGGCATGCAATAGCATCATGATTTCAGCTCAAATCTTCAGGGCATCCAAGTGTTCCTAAGGCTGCCCTAACAGTAACTCCTATTTCTTCTAGTTATAGGACAGGCATGACTAAAACCTCAGACCTACTTCATAAACTGGCCTAGTCCCACATGTGAAAATTTAGGCAAAATTTGGAAGGAATAGGATTCTGAAACCGGGAATGGGAACATTTATTTGGGCAGACTTGGATGAAGCTGAGACTCTTGAATCCCCCACATATCCCTGAGAGTGGAAGAAGCTTCTCATTTCCCTTTTGAGGATGCTAGCCTTTCTTTGCTTAAAAACCTGTAATAACTATGTATAAGGCAGTTGCTTTGCATGGGGATCCCTAACCTTATTATTGCTAACTCTCATAGCTTTCAGGCTTTTAAAAACTATATATATATATATTTTTATTGATTTTTTACAGAGAGGATGGGAGAGGGATAGTTAGAAACATCGATGAGAGAGAAACATCGATCAGCTGCCTCCTGCACACCCCCTACTGGGCATGTGCCCGCAACCAAGGTACATGCCCTTGACCAGAATCGAAGCTAGGACCCTTCAAGCCGCAGGCCGACCCTCTATCCACTGAGCCAAACTGGTTAGGGCATAGCTTTCAGGCTTTTATCTAGGATCAGAACACAGCATATCTGGGGGACAGGGGCATAGTTTGGCTAAGGAGGAAAAGGCTTATATGCCAAAACAATTGCAATATTTTCTTAAATTTATATTAGAGAGCAAGAACTCGGAGGCAACTGTCCCCCAGACAGGGGTGCTCGCAGGGGTCATTGTTCCTATGCTGAGGCCTCCCAATCTCAGAGCTGACTGCCAGCCATATCTTAGTTTCCATCAGCCTGGCTCACACTGTTCTGTCTGCCCTGGTGATTGTATGAGACCCCAGCCCATCTAACTTGCAGCCCTACCCAAGCTGTTTGCAGTGGCTTTTCCATATGACTGGCCTGGCCTGTCTCAGGCTTCAGACATTCCTAAAATCTCTCAAACTAGCAGCAGCTGGTGTCAGCAGGCTCCATACATACCAATAAGAGGCCCAAAACCTGGCACTAGCACCAGCCTGACTGGCTTCACAGCTTGGCCTCTCCTGGGCACTACCAAGACCAACACAGGTAGTAGCCATCTGTAGATCACTCTGTAGCTCCCATTAGGTGTCTCCAGGCAGTGGCTGACTTTGAACCTCCCAGGAGGCCCCAGAGCCAGTGCACCCAGTGGAGAGCTTCAGACCATACCAGATTACAACTCTATACATCCACAAGTGACACATCCACAAGCACCACTGAAACAAGTCCTGCTCCATAGGGGTACTTCCTGCACAACAGCTCTTCCCCTGTGGTCCTCATAGCCAATTGGCCTGCAGGTCAATTCCTCCTAGTGACACCAACAGCAATCAAGGCTCAACTATAAGACTGTGCACACAGCCCACACAGGGGTGAACCTAGAGTGCCCAGCTCAGGTGACTGGGGAGGCTGAACCACTGGGACCTGCAGGACACCTACTACACAAGGCCACTCTACCAATTCCAGGAATCATAGCAGCTCTATCTAATACAAAGAAATAAACACAGGGAAGCAGCCCAAATGTGTAGACAAAGACATATGTCACAAATGAAAGAACAGAAGAAATCTCTAGAAAAAGAACTAAATGAAATGGAAGCAAGCAAACTACTAGATACAGAGTTCAAAACAATGGTTATAAGGTTGCTCAAGGATCTTAATGAGAGCTTCAAGGGACTTAGTGAGAATTTCAGAATAATGTACAGGGATTCAACAGCAGAGTGGAGGATTCCGAGAATCAAATCAATGATTTGGAATATAAGGAAGCAAAATATACCCAATCAGAAGAGCAAAAAGGAAAAATGAATAAAAAAATATGAAGATAATGTAAGGAGCCTTTGGGACAACCTCAAGCATACCAACATTCACATCATTGGGGTGCTAGAAGGAGAAGAGAGAGAGCAAGATATAGAAAACCTCTTTGAAGAAATAATGACAGGAAACTCCTCCTACCTGGTAAAAGAAATAGACATACAAGTCCAGGAAGCACAGAGTCCCAAACAAGAGGAATCCAAAAAGGCCCACACCAAGATACATTAAAATTAAAATACCAACAGTCAAACACAAAGAGGAAATCTTAAAAGCAGCAAGAGAAAAGCAATTAGTTACCTATAAGGGAGTGCCTATATGACTGTCAGCTGATTTCTCAACAGAAACGTTTCAAGCCAGAAGGGAGTGGCAGGAAATATTCAAAGTGATGAATAGCAAGGACCTACAATCAACATTACTCTATCCAGCAAAGCTATCATTTAGAGTCAAAGGACAGATAAAGAGCTTCACAAATAAGAAAAAACTAAAGGAGCTCATCACCACCAAACCAGTATTACCTGAAATGTTGAAGGGTTTTTTTTAAGAAGAGGAAGAGGAAGAAGGAAGAGGAGGAGGAGAAGGAGGAGGAGGAGGAGGAGGAGGAGGAGGAGGAGGAGGAGGAGGAGGAGGAGGAGGAGGAGGAGGAGAAGGAGGAGGAGGAGAAGGGGAAGAAGAAGAAGGAGAAGGGGAAGAAGAAGAAGGAGAAGGGGAAGAAGAAGAAGGAGAAGAAGAAGAAGAAGAAGAAGAAGAAGAAGAAGAAGAAGAAGAAGAAGAAGAAGAAGAAGAAGAAGAAATATGAACAATAAAATGGCAATAAATACATATCTATCAACAATTAAATCTAAAAATTAAAATAATTGAACAAGAAATCTAATGAACAAAATAAACTGATGAATAAAATAGACCCAGATGCATGGAAACATGGAACAGACTGACGAATCTCAGAGGGAGGACAGAAAGATATTAACCAAGATCTTATATGCACATATGCATTACCTATAGACACTGAAAAAAGGTGATGAAGGCCTAGAGTGGGTCGGGAACTGGGTAGAGGGTTAATGGGGAGGAGGGGGACATTTCTAATATTCTCAACACTAAATATTTAATAATTTTTTTTATTAGAATAAGCCTAGCTAATATAGATGAGGATGGATTCTAAGGGTATTAGACCAAGGAGAACTGAACAGAACATTGGGTTGGGGGCAAATTTAGGTAGCCTAGATATAATACACTTTCCATATATTTTTTATTTAATGTTAATATATTAATAGTCCCCAGGGAATCATGCCACTTTGTATATTATGCCCTCATGTGACACCCTTCCAAATTGATTTTTGGCATGGCTCTCTGACTTTCTTTGGCCAATGAGACAAATGTGATACAAATAGAAACCCGAAAAGCACTTGACTTTGGGGCTTGCTCTCATTGTGCTGTTTTTGGACCAGCCTTCATGTTCAAGAAGCATGAACTAATCTGCTGGAGACACATGGTCCAACTGAGAGCCAGCACCAACTCCAAGACTTGTGAGTCATCTAAGACCAGTATCCTCCAGCCAATCTGTCAACTGACTGCAAATGCATAAGTGAGCCCAGTTGACACCATGTAAAGCAAAAAATGACTTGCACCAGCTGAGCCCAGCCCAAATTGTTAACTTCCAAAACCATAAAAGCATAAATGATGAACATAAGCCATAAGTTTTATTATACAGCAAGAGCTAGCTAAAATACATGCATTTGCTTGAACAGCTAGAGATGGCACAACTGGCTTACTTGGTTGGCTGAAACCTGTGCTCAATAGCAAGCTGCATTCAATGGTGTTCGGTTGACAGAAGAATTTCTCTGACATAATGTACAGGAAGAATTCTAAAGGCTTAGAGAGATAGGAATAATGGAGGAGTTTATTATGTGTAACCTGTCCCCACTGGGCTCTGAAAGTGTCCGAGGAATATTCACTTCACTAAAGTATTGAGAAATGCATTATTAGTGAGGCAGCCCCAGCAACCTTAAACACCGCCAGGTAGCCCAAGGACGATAGTGGGAAATGCTGCCATTGAGATGGGCTTCCTAATTTCAGTGGGGATAATGAGATCCCAGAGTGGCAATCAGAATTTTTTACTGAAAGTAAAAAAAATCTTTGGTGGTAGTTGACCCTAAGAATTAAATATATGGCTTGACTACCAAAGCAATAGAAATACAACTTGAGTTCTCACAACTGAGAACCACAGCTTCTTCAATTCTCAGACCTTATTAGTTCACAGATCTGAAGCTCTGGGTTGGAGAGGAAGAAGGGGACCCCTGGAGAAAGGACCCTGCAACAAGACCACAAATACTTACTGTCAATCTTCCTCCAAGCCATCCCCAAATCATTTATGAGGGTGTCTGTGCACTGGGAGAAATGGAAATACCCCGGCTTTTCAGGGATTCCTAAACACTGTTCTGAAATGATACTAATCCTTAGGAACCCAAAATGCCACTGCGGTCCACTGGTCAAATAGTGGCTTACAGTAGTCCCTCTTATCTGTGGTTTCACTTCCCACAGTTTTAGTTACCTGCAGTAAACAGTGATACAAAAATAATAAATGAAAAATTTCAGAAATAGCTACTTCAAAAGTTTTAAATTGTTAGACCTTTTTGAGTATAATGATAAAATCTCACACTGACCTGCTTTTTCCTGACCCATGTGTTCATCCCTTTGTCCAGCATATCCGTGCTGTATATATTCACTGCCCATTTGTTACTTAGTAGCCAGCTTGGTTATCAGATTGACTGTTGCAGTATTTCAGTGATTGTGTTTAAGTAACCCTTATTTCACTTAGTAATGGCCCCAAAGCATAAAAGTAGTGATGCTGGAAATTAGGATATGCCAAACAGAAGTTGTAAAATGCTTTCTTTAAGTGAAAAGGTGAGTTGAGAACAATAAGATACTTTGAAAGGGAGAGGCCCACATTCACATAAATTTTATTAGAGTATATTATTCTAACTAGAGGCCTGGTGCATGAAATTCATGCATGGGTAGGGGAGTTGTCCCTCAGCCCAGTCTGCACCCCTCTCCAATCTGGAACCCCTTGAGGGATGTCCGACTGCCCAGTGGGATCGGGCCTAAATGGGCGGTCGGACATCCCTCTCACAATCCAGGACTGCTGGCTCCAAACCACTCACCTGCCTCTGCCTGATTGCCCCTAACCGCTTCTGCCTGCCAGCCTGATCACCCCCTAACCACTCCTCTGCCAGCCTGATCAACACCTAATTGCTCCCCGGCTGGCGCGATTGCCCCTAACTACCCTCCTCTGCTGGCCTGGTCTCCCCTAACTGCCCTCCCCTGCTGGCCTGGGCCCCACCAACTGCCCTCCCCTGCTGGCCTGGTTCCCCCCCAAGTGTCCTCCCCTGCAGGCCTGGTTCCCCCCAACTGCCCTCCCCTGCAGGCCTGGGTCCCCCACAACTGCCCTCCCCTGCTGGCCTGGTCTTCCCCAATTGCCCTCCCCTTTAGGCCTGGTCATCCCCAACTGCCCTCTCCTGTTGGCCTGGTATCCCCCAACTGCCCTCCTCTGTTGGCCCTGTCACCCCTAACTGCCCACCCTGCTGGCCTGATTGCCCACAACTGCCCTCCCCTGCAGGCCTGGTCCCCCTCAACTGCCCTCCCCTTCAGGCTTGGGTGCCCCCCAACTACCCTCCCCTGCTGGCCTGGTCTCCCCCAACTGCCCTCCTCTGAGGCCTGGTCCCCCCCCCTACTGCCCTCCCCTGCAGATCTGGTCCCCCATAACTGCCCTCCCTGCTGTCCTGGTCCCCCACACTGTCCTCCCCTGCAGGTCTGGTCCCCCACAACTGCCCTCCCTGCTGTCCTGGTCCCCCACACTGTCCTCCCCTGCAGGCCTGGTCCCCCCCAACTGACCTCCTCTATCTGCCCGGTCACCCCTAACTGCCCTCCCTGCTGGCCTGGTCCCCCCCAACTGCCCTCCCCTGCAGGCCTGGGTCTCCCCCAACTGCCCTCCCTTGCTGGCCTGGTCTGCCCCAACTGCCCACAACTGCCCTCCTCTGCAGGCCATCTTTTGGTGGCCATCTTGTGTCCACATGGGGGAAGCCATCTTTGACCACATGGGGGCAGCCATCTTGTGTCTTGGAATGATGGTCAATTTGCGTATTACTCTTTTATTAGATAGGATTGTTCCATTTTATTATTAGTGTTGTTAATCTCTTACTGTGCTTACTTTATAAATTAAACTTTATCATAAGTATATATGTATGTATGGATAGGGAAAATGTAGTACAGTATACATATATCAGCACTATCTGTGGCTTCAGGCATCCACTGGATGTCTCGGAACATAATGCCCACAGTTAAGCAGGGAGAAGTGTATAGTGTCCAGGTGATAAATAGAGTTTGGGCCTAATTCCATCTTGTTGTCATGAATCTGTGATCCATGAAGCCATTAAAGATGATAATTAGGGAGACCAGTCAGCAACATAGTTGCTTATGGTACAATGACAATTTGGGAAAAGAATAGAAAATTATATGTTACAACTAACGATATCTGAAGGTATGTACATGTCTGGAAGAAGAACAGATGCTGACAGCAAAAATGAAAATACTTTTGCTTGGATGATGAGATCATAGGTTGTTTTTGGTTTGTTTGGTCTTTCTCAATTCCTCAAATTCTCCCAAATGCTATTTTTGCTTCCCTTTTAAAAGGTACTTTTTTAAAAAAGACTTAAAACTCATCTAGCTATTTTATTTTAAAAGTGGCCATTTATATACTTTTTAGTCAATCATATTAACATCATAAAAGGTAAGAAGGTTAAGTGTAGCCATTCTCCTCAATATTTTAATGAATACTAGAGGCCTGATGCATGAAATTCATGCAAGAGTAGGCCTTCCTTCCCCCGGCTGCCGGCACTGGCTTCCCTCTGGTACCCGGGACCCGGGCTTCCCTCACAGCCCTGGCTTCATCCAGAAGGTCATCCGGAAGGACATCCAGTCTAGTTAGCATATTATGCTTTTATTATTATAGATGCTGTAGTATAGAACATTTATCATACTTCCCTGAAGAAGCCTGAATTTTGGGTTACTAGAACTGGGGATCCCTCTCACTATTTGGTATTCTGGAGAATAGCCCCAATCTAGGACCAAAGATGGCAGTATTTTGACAGAAACCATTATGCAACTGGGTTCCTAAGTTAAATACCACCAGCCAAGGAATTAGCATGCTAACCAGGGGGCAGGTGGGGATTCAGAATAGGTGGAAGGCCTTATCTGCCTACCCTGATCTCCATAGCATTAGGAGGTACTGCTCCTCCCGCAGGGACCCCAGACCAACCCCTGGGAAACAGCTCTGGGACCCCTCCCTTCTGAAAAGGGCAGCCAAGTGAAAGGCTTTCTAACATCTGGGAGCCAACTGGCCTGATGAATATTAAACTTACTGACTTGGATGGGCCCTGGATGGGCACTTAGGCAAAATTAGAAGAAAAAACAATTGAGTTTTATTCTTCAAAGGCATTCTTTGATTTTTAAAGACAGGGAATGGAGGAATTTAGGTATTATATGATTTGTTTGTTACTCATTTTCGGAGTAACAAACACACCTTCATTCTCATTAACTCCAAATTCTCCTTAGCCTGAGCACCAGTTCAAGAGCTTGCTTTAGGCCCTAAGACACTGTTATACTTGCTAATATACACATTTGGATAGTTCCTGAGTCAACTAATGCTCTGAGCTTCATGGCCCCGGCATAGAGATCAAATTTAATACAATGAAACTATTGTTGGTGTGCCCAGTCATTCTCCCCCTTGACATACACATTGGGATCCACAGGATTTCTATAGTGCCAACAATCAAAGACCTTGATTAGTGGGTATCACCATATCCCAGACGTAGAAACTGAGCCAGTGAAAGGGTAAGTTAAAGTCATATAGAGAGCCAGGAAATGAGCCTTCCTTTGGGGCTTTGACCATATGGCTACTCATCTGAAATCTTTTTAGGCACAGCATATTAGCATGCCAGAAATTTTAAATGCTTTGTGATTTAGACTTCACAAAAATACTCAATGGCTTTTCTCCACGATTTGTAGTTGGCCACTCTGTGTACTTAAATGCTTCTTGTTGATTAGAACAACTTAAATGCTTTCAAGATTCCAGTAAGCCATAAAACGCATCACTTACGGCTTGACTTTGTAGAAAGCCCTGTCTGTGAGCTGGTAGTTTCAATAGGCTTTTCCTATAGATAAAAATTACTGGCAATCTGTCCATTTCTGTAACTAAAGATTTTCATTCATCTCCACTCTGGGAAGTTTTTGGAAACTTAGGGGAAAATAATCCCCTTTGATTTTACTCCGACAGCAAGAAGGAGCCTCAGGACATGAACTGGGGCCCAGGATCCAATGTGGTCATTTTCTAAAGTGCTATAGTGCTTGCTCAGTCACAGGCTATAGAGGTGAGAGCCAGGTGGATGAAGAGGTGCGCTGCCTGCCTTCCTCTGAGCATACGGTGGCCAGGAGCTGCCTAGCCTTGTTGTAGTCTCCTGATTAAAGTGCTGGTCATGTACGGGCATTTGAAAAATACAAACAAGCTTTGTGGGCCAAGGGATTCTCTTTCAGAGTCCAGAGGCTTCTTGAGGATGTCCCATCAAGTCACCCCAGCTCCGGAGATCACACGTTCAAATCTGAGGAGAAAAGTCCATAAAGAGAAAAATCACTTTTTTGATTAGGAAACATAGAACTTCTCAAAAAAAAGAGATTGAAGTGAGAAACTACTTCAGGAAAAAAAGCTCATCTGTCTGGAGGCAGCATGGTTCAAAACCTCTCTTTTTAATCCTATACCATTGCCCTAGTCCAAGTCTTCAGCCTCTCTGTGCAGACCTATTGCAAGAGCCTCTTCCCTCCATTCTCTGGGCTGAAGACAGCTCAGTGCTACTGCAGCACAGTTCATGGGGCTTCCCTAGTCAGACTCTTTTGTAGTTCCCCATTGTGCCAGATAGTTCTGTTTGTTCCTAGAGACTCATTCTCCACCCTGCTCTATCCCGCTTATGCCTTAGGAGGATGACATTGTAGACTATGTCACTGGCTTCCATCCCATTCTTCCCCTCAGCATAGGAGAGAAAGGAGATTGCAGTGGGGAGAGAGTGAGGTTAGGGTATGCATTCCTCAGCAACCTCCCAGACAGGTTGCAGGTCGACTTCATCCCTCTGTCAAAGGCTATAGCATCTTGTGGATGTCCCCTCCTCTTGCTGTCTTCTCCAGGGTTCTGGTAACTACACCTTCCCTTTTCTCCTTCTTAACTGTTCCCTGCTTTTGCTAATTCCAGGGTGCTCGATATCCCTTGCTGATATCCCCTAACCCTGCTCATGTCTTTGTAAAAACTTATAAAATTGCTCTGTCACCCCTTCTAACCTCTCCTTCTGAGAACTGACTGAGGCATCATGCCCAGTGAAAAAAATCTAATCTCCTTTGCTTGGAATTTATGACTCATAATGCCCCCAACAGTCTTTCCTCTTATCTCACATCTGGCTCTTTTCAACTAGGATCACATGCCTTTTCCTACAGATGCCCCAGGTCTCCCTGCTTCTCTGCTGTATCTCCTATATCCCCTCTGTTTAGATAAGAAGCTCATAAAAACAAATAAAAACAAAACAAAACATAGAGATTGGGTCAGTTGCCAGGGGGCATATAAAAAGCTGATCTCTTTTATTTTAATTTTAACTTGGACCAATAAGAAGTTTGAGTACCTTATCTCCAATACTCTATTAATCTTGGATAACTAATGCTGTACTTATTTCACTTACAATTCCTACACAGTGTACCTGATGCAAAATAGCATAAACTTAATACTTTTGATAGTGAATGAATGAATAGCACTATACTGGGAATAACAAGACATTGTGTTTTTCTGTGATTATATCATTCAAGAAAGTAACTTAACATCCCACTAACTCTAAAATGAGGAAGTCAGGTCTATAAACTCTAACAAATCACAGCTTGCTGACTAGAATAAATCTTTTTTAAAGAAAGCAAAATATATACCTTTGGTATCAGTATCAACTACTACAGTTTACTGGTTGACAGCTTGGTTACTTGTATAAGAGCAAGAAGCCATGTGCCCCATAGCACAAGCGAGTAAGGTTAGCTGCAAGAAGAATTTACACAAATGGAAAGGGCTGTGTGCCATAGACAAGGACTCGGGTGGCATGCATTCTACCTCCAGTTCTACCACTCAGTTATAAGATGACCTTGTGCAAGTCACCTCATGTTTTACATCCTTGTAGTATGTATTGACCCCTTCCAGGTTGGCTGGGCTAGTAATCTTTGAAAGGCAACTAAAACATTGGTAGGTGTCATTAAAAGGGCATACACTGAGTGGCCAGATTATTATGATCTCTGAATGCATAATAATCTGGTCACTCAGTGTATATCCTATATAATATAAGGCTAATATGCAAATTGTCCCCTCGACCAGGAGTTCAACCAGCAGGCAGGCCGGCCAACCGCCCATGTCCCCTTCCTCTGGCCAGGCTGGCCGGACCCCACCCATGTGAGAATTCATGCACCAGGTTATATATATATATATATATATATATATATATATATATATATCCTATCTAATAAAAGAGTAATATGCAAATTGACTGTCACTCCAACATACAAGATGGCCACCCCCATGTGGTCAAAGATGGCTGCCCCCATGTGGACACAAGATGGCTGCCACAAGATGGCCAGCAGGGGAGGGCAGTTGTGGGTGATCAGGCCAGCAGGGGAGGGCAGTTGGGAGAGACCAGGCCTGCAAGGGAGGGCAGTTGGGGGTGACCAGGCCTGCAGGAGAGAGCAGTTAGGGGTGACCAGGCTGGCAGGGGAGGGCAGTTAGGGGCAATCCGGCTGGCAGGGGAGCAGTTAGGCATTGATCAGGCTGGTAGGGGAGTGGTTAGGGGATGATCAGGCTGGCAGGCAGAAGTGGTTAGGGGCAATCAGGCAGGCAGGCAGATGAATGGTTGGGAGCCAGCAGTCCTGGATTGTGAGAGGGATCCCAGATTAGAGAGGGTGCAGGCTGGGCTGAGGGATACTCCTACCCCCATGCATGAATTTCATGCACTGGGCCTCTAGAGTGTGTGTGTGTGTGTGTGTGTGTATACACACACTGAGTGGCCAGATTATTATGTGTTCAGAGATCATAATAATCTGGCCACTCAGTGTATAGTGTTTCCCTCCCTAAAGTTGACAAGGACCCAATGAAGAGTTCTATGCAATGCACTTGACTACTGGGATAAAGAGAGGTGAGTAAGGGGTAGTTAAAAGGACTTCAGAAAGTTAGTTCTTCATCTAGCAAGCATCCCTGCATAATTAAAAGTGATACATTGGGACAGCTAAAAATGCATTAAACTACAGAGAAAATTCAGGAAACAAAAGAAGAAAACAATACAAGGTTCCATAACATAAAGATAGTAATTATGGACCTTTTAATGTTTTTATTTTAAGTTTTTGGAAGAAAGGGTTATGGTGGGTATAGTAAAACCATTTTTTAAAATATAGCATTCATGATATAATAAGTATATTTTCATATCTTATTTTTTCTTTTTATTATATAGAAAACATTTTCCATATTATTATTTTTTAGAAACAGTATTTTAAATGATAACATATGGTCTATTTAGTAAAGGTTCCAGTTTTCCCCTGTTATATCAGTTAGGGTAGGCTAGTTTATGGTGCAATAACAAACAACTCTAATATAATAAACAAAGGTATATTCTTGCTTATATTTCATGTCTATTGCAAGTCATCAGGGGGCTCTGTTATTTGTAGTTAACTACTCAGAGACCCAGGCTGATATAGTAATCACTAGCTCAAGTGTTGCTGGTTATCATATCAAATGGAAAAAGAAAATATGGCAAAGCACACTCTAGCTCTTATATCTTCTACACATAAGTGTGTGTTACATCACTTATGCTTACATTTACTTGACCAAAGCAAGTCACATGACCATACCTAATTACCAGTTAACTACAGAGAAGTACAAACCCATAATGTATACAAAAATAAGACATCCAGGAAATGTGTGAAATAATACTAATGACCATCACATCCATGACAGAGAAGGATGAGAATAAGCTATTTCTTGAGTCATACTATCTGAGTCTTTTTATTTATAACAAAGTTAAGGTCTTGAAGGCCCTTCTAGGGGTATGGAGAAGTCTGGATTTCCACAAGAATAAGAACAGGCAACACCTTTCTCAGCGTTGCCCAGAAAGTTATGGGCAGAGCCATGGAGTGGAAAACCAAGCCCTAGGCAGCTGTTGCTTGAGCCTCTGAGCCCTGCTGGGCACTCCCAGAATAATCACATCTCACTTCAGTCTCTGGTCACTGAAGCAAAACCTACAAGCCCTTCCCTGCTTAAGTAGAAAGGGAAAATATTTATCTGAATAAAGTCTTGGTAGAAGTAAGTGCAATGGACATGCTCAGGACAAGTCCCAAGATTCCATCTCCCAAGATTATGCTAGGTAAGGACATGAGAGCCCAGGATGGCTCTTGAACAGCTGAAACTCAACACTGTCCCAGCATAGTAGTTTGGGGGTGAGGCAGAGCTGTAATGGCAGAGAATGGGTATGGGAGAGTGACAGCCTTGAGCTAGCTGGGCCCAAGTACTTCCTAGTGGGGCTCTCTCCTTAGATAGCACCGGTAGGAGTAGGAGTGGCATTAGATCATTTAACACAGGAACAAGTACATTGACTATGGAGAAGGTACAGCCCAGGGAGAACCTCTAGGTCAGGGTCAGCAAACTTTTTCTGTAAAGGGCTAGATTGTAAAAAATTTAGAATATATATCCCATAAAGTCCCTATTGGAATTCTTAAACTCTGCTGTCAAGGCAGGGGAAGGGGTGTAAATGCTGTGGGGAAGGGCAATATAGAAACAATGAGCATGGCTCTGTTTCAGTAAGATTTTGTTTACAAAAACTATTGGCTCCTGGTTATAGTTTGCTTAAACCCTTTTTAGCTGATACATAAAATGAATAGTAGAGTGTAACTCTGGTTGATTCTCATTTAATAGATGCCTAATGAAAGTACACTTTCTAAGATGTAATAGGCTTTCAAGGGAAGAGGAAGAGCCTCACCTGCTTTCTAGAAATTTATAAGTTAGTACTTTGGGAAATGCAGATGTTACTCCTGTAAGCTTTTACCCAACATAAATGCTATAATTAATACACTTATTTTCTTTTAATAAATATATGGCATACAGGACATTAATGTTTATAACCTGGTCCTGAGAACCCAGTTTTCCTAAATCCAATACTTGTCTTCTCAGGATAAGAACAAAAACAATTTAAAAGTAAATGACAGCTCTGGGCAATGTGGCTCAGTTAGTTGGAGTGGCATCTTGTACACCAAAAGGTAGCGGATTTGACTCCTGGTCAGGGCACATACCCAGGTTGCGGATTTGATCCCTGGTTGGGGTACATGCAGGAGGCAACTGATCAATATTTCTCTCTCACATTGATGCTTCTCTCTTTCTCCCTCTCTCAAACCTTAGTGTAGATGTTGCTATGAAGGTATTTTGTAGATATGATTAACATATACCATCAGTTGACTTTAAATAAAACAGATTATCTTCCATAATGGAGGTGGGCCTTGTTCAATCAGTTGAAGACCTTAAGAGCAACACCCGAGATTTTCCAGAAAAGAAGGAATTCTGATTCAAGACTGTAATAGAGTTCCCAGAATGCTGGCCTGCTCTACAGATTTCAGACTCCACATTGCACCTTCAACTTTTACCTGGATTGCCAGCCTACTAGCCTGCCCTACAGATTTCATACTTGCCAGTCTCCTAGTGGCTCTGTTTCTCTGGAGAAGCCTGAGGTTCCTTTTGCCTCTAACAACAGGTACCAGGTTTTCTTGGCTGTCAAAACACTGGGCCCCAGACCTGTCCTCTTTCCATTCCCAAAATCAATATCCCCATGTCTTGATCCCAGGGGATATTATCTAAAATGTTAAATTAGTTTTCAATAAAGAGTTAATTGTTGGTGAGCAACTTTATAGAGGAGGAACTTAAAAAGCATCTACTGTGGTGGATAGGCTCTATCTCCCTTCCTCTCTGAAATCAATGAAAACATATTTTTAAAAAGATTATGTATCTAGCTCTCAGGAAAACCTGAATATAAATTTTTGTTATAAGCTCTTTTGTATAAAAATAAATAATTCAGGCCCTGGCCAAGTGGCTCAGTTGGTGGGAGCATCATCCTGTACACCAAAAAAAAGGTTTCAGGTTTGATCCCCAGTCAGGGAATATAGGGGAGACAAACGATTGATGTTTCTCACATTGATGTTTCTCTCTCCCCCACCCCCACTCTGCTTCCTCTTCCTCTAAAATCAATAAAAACATATCCTTGGGTGAGGATTAAAAACACACATAATAAAAACATAAATATTTCAGGCATAAAGCAAAGTAAAGGGGAAATACAATGGATCATCTGTATCTCTGCTACCCCAGTTTAAGAGGTTAAATGTGGTGTTTATAATTCCTGTCTGTTTTTGTATTTTTACTTCACATGACTGTTTCCATAAACACTACTTAATGGTTGTTTGCATGTGTTTAAAAATCTCTATGATAGGCCATATGTTGTCTATATCTTTCTGCAATGTGTCTTTCTTTCCTCTCAAAATTATATTGTTCAGATTTAACCATCTCAAAAATACATTTAGCTTTGGTGCTTTCATTTTAATTATTGAATAGCATTCTTCATCTATTCTCCTATTGATTCATATTTTATTATTTCTAATTTGTTGCTATTAAATGTACCAGGTATATTCCTATATGTGATTTCTATGATGTATTTATATGTGGTCCTGACCTCTTTACATCACACCACATATTCTCAAGTAAGTGCCAGGGAGGAGTGAGGAAGAGAGGAGGAGCATCACTCCCTTACCTCCCAGACTCTCCCTTCTCCCCATTAGAAGGTGGAGGGCGGGGGACTGTAATTGGCTGGTGGGGTTGGTGGAGCAGAATTAGGTGCATTTCTTTCATTTGACTTTTGATTAAGATAGTTACTTTATTTTGAATTTTAGATACCATTAAGAGGGTGTGAGGATGTTTGTTTGTTTGTTTGTTTGTTTGTTTCTTTTTCCCCTGTTTATAAGGAGATATATTGGTTAAAAATGGTCATGCTATCCTGTTAATCCAAAGAAGCTGCTCTATAATAGTGCAACATTCAGACTGGTGACAGGCTATAGGGTGAAAGATTTAGGAATGGCAGGAAGCCTTTGAGCATTTCTCAATTCCTCAAATAGATGTTTCTGCCTTCATTACTCAAATCTTAAGCCCCTTCCTGACTATATTTTCTCTCTTGCTAGGGAAGAGGTTTTGCGAACTGGTCATTGACAGGCTCAATTAGCCCATGGGCACATTTTGTTGGGTTGGTTTGGTATTTGAAATAGTTTTTGAAATAACGAGGGCATTTCATATAAAAATCTGGCTTTCTGTCTTCTCCAGGAATGTTAGGCTTGTGCTACATTGACAGAGAATATGCTCTCTGATTTGACACAGTCCCCAGCTCTCCCTGTTTGATTATACTAGGACTTTTCCACTCATTTCATCACCTGCCCGGCCCTGGTGTGCATCTGAGTTGACCACCTCTGCTGTCAGGCCTTTCACTATTTCTTATGCTGAGCAACTGAAGTCACTTACACAAAGACTTCAAGCTCATGAAATGCTAGGGCCTCTCCCATAGACACTCACTGTAGGCCACGTAGACCAATTTACAGGAATGAAGGATTTTTGTTTCTCAGGAAATGGCTATTTCAGTTTCAGTGTTGAAACTTATCTGAGTCAAGAAAACCTTGTTGCTGATTTAGAGAAGCTCAGTGTAACCTGACCTCAAGTCCAGCCTGTGCTGCATGTGTTTCCTTGATTCTGCGCACAGGGCAGAGTGTACAGTCATAGGATGTGCCTTTTAAAAAAACATATTTTTAATGATTTCAGAGAGGAGGGGAGAGAGAGATAGAAACATCAATAATGAGAGAGAATCATTGATCAGCTGCCTCCCACACGCCCCACACTGGAAATTGAGCCTGAAACCCTGGCATGTGCCCTGATGACAGGAATCGATCCATGACCTCCTGGTTCATAGGTCAATGCTCAACCACTGATCCATACTGGCTGTGCAGGATGTATTTTTATAACTGGCTTTCAGGGAAGTGGTGGGGGAAAGAGAAGGTACAGGGGCCAATTTCACTCTTTTGAGTTATATTTTGTGCTTATGTGCTGCCATATCTTATGCATAAGCTAGACACAGAGCCTGCTAGGGTTTCCTAGGGTTGTTTTCACAATTGATGATTCCGGGATTTGGGGGATATATTCAGCAGAATTCTAAAATGAATAGCTGTGAATATTCTGAGTAGCTGATACAAAGTTATTTAGAAATTTCTGTGATTTTCCTATCATCATTTTGGTGAACTCGTGTGTCACATGTGCTTTTTAGATTACAAAGGAAGGCGACTTTCCCAAAAAAGCTAAAAATACCCAGCCCTCAACATGACTCAGGCCTGTCAGTCCCCACCCAGCACACTGCTGTCCCAGTTCTAAACTTTTCATCCAACCGACCTGAATAATTTCAGCAACCTAACTTCTCCTGACCTCCAGATCACATCCTTTCTCTTCTACAAATTCTAGCTCCAAGCTTGTCAACCTCATGAAAAGAGTTCTATTCCCCCAGCATTATCCTTGACCCACAGTCCTCACCAAGTACTTAACAACTGTTGCAAAAACAATGGCTATTGATTGCATCACAACCGAATACCTACCCCTTGCTGTTAAATTTTAACCATGTTTCTAAGTATGTGAACTCACATGCCCTGTGCAGTGTTCCCCAGCAGTGCTTAGCCTTATAGGCAGACCGAAGGCTACACAACTGTTCTGTAGCTGTACAGAAGTTACCATCTTTGTTCTCCAAGAAAGATATGGAACAATGCAACTAGCTGAAATGCCATTGAATAGGAAGATTCTGTACAGCTCTAAACTATTCAGTTACCCTTTATGCATTAATAGCACAATGGCTATTTCTTAATTCAAGCTGGGAGAGAAAAAGAGATGAAAAAGAAAATCAGGACTACTCATAGCTCTGTTCACTTCCCTCCTGTTTGTGGTGACAACCTTTTGTTGCGTCTGAAAAAGAAAAATCCCAGTGACGGAATAAAATTAGTGAGGAAAATGTTCTGTTTATAGGCCAAAAGATGGCAGAACAAAACGTCAATCTAAAACAGACCAGTGGTCAAGATGGAGGCGTAGGTAAATGTGGGACTCACATCCTCCCACAACCACATCGAAATTACAGTGAAACTACAGAACAACCACCATTGAGAACCACCTGGAATCTAACTGAACAGAAGTCCTATAACTAAGGATATAAAGCAGAAGCCACATCGATACTAGCAGGAGGGGAAGAGACTCTGAATGTGCTGGCCCCACACCTACATGTGTGGGTAAAGATTGGGAAGGATATCTTGCTGCTGAGGTACCCACACCAGGCTCCCCAGCCCAGGGTTCCAGTGCCAGAAAGGGAAGTCCCCATAACTTCTGGCTGTGAAAACCATCTTGGATTGAGGGTGAGGGAGATGGAGGGTTCCTGGAGTCTCATGCAGTTCCTCTTAAAGGGTCCACGCACGAACTTACTCAGACTCTCACTCTGAGCTCCAGTGCTGTGGCAGCAGCTTGAAAGGCATGTGAGGAACATATTGGGAGGAACTGAATTGTGTGGTATCAGGGCAAGGGCTGGAGGTACAGCTTTCTCCCAGACACCTGTACCTTTGATGAGCCCTCCCCACTACAGAGCAGGTAGGCGGGCTTCATATCTGAGTCTCCATCAACCTGGCTTCACACTGTTCACCCTGGCCTGGTGATTCCCTGAGACTCCACCCCACCCAACTTGCAGGCCCACCCAAGCCATTTTCAATGGCTTTTCCATACAAATAGCCATCTTGGCTCATGCTTTGGACTTTCCTAAAATCTTTCAAATAAGCAGCACCTGGCCTTGGCATTAACCTCTACCTCTCACTAAGTGGCCCCAGTCCCAGCATAGCAGCATCCAGGCTTGGTTCGCAGCTTGGTCTCTCTTGGGCACCTCTAAGCTCAGCATATTTAGTAGCCATCTGAAGATTGCTCCATAGCTCATGCTGGGTGGCCCTGGGAAGGGCACAGGTGGTGGCTGACCTTGGTCTATACCTCCCAGGATGCCCAAGAGCCAGCACACCTGATAGACAGCTTCAGACCACACCCAAGCACCTACATGAGTGACACACTCAAAGGGCAGACACAGCCAGCACCAGAGCCCCACTGAAGAATGTCCTATTCCATGGGGTGGGCCCCTGCACAGCAGATCCTCCACAATTGTCACAGCCAGTCCTTGCAGCCAATTGACCTGGGGTGAATCTCTCCCATGGACATACCAATACCAATCAAGACTCAAATACAACAGGAAGGTGCAACAGCCTACACAGGGGGTGCACCTGGAATTTTAAGCTTGGGTAATCAGGAAGATTGTGCCAGTGGGCCTCACAGGACACCTACTACATAAGGCCACTCTACCAAGACTAGGAGACATAGAAACTCTACCTAATACATAGAAACAAACACGGGGGGTGAGGGGCAGCCAAAATGGGGAGACAAAGAAACATGTCCCAATGAAAGAACAGGACAAAATTCCAGAAAAAGAACTAAACAAAATGGAGACAAACAATCTACTAGATGCAGAGTTTAAAACACTGGTTATACGGATGCTCAATGAACTTAGGGGAAGAGTAGATGAAATTATGTTTCTTATCTTTCTGATAATTTGAACAGAGAGATAAAAAACATAAAAATGGAGCTAGAAAATATTTTTTATAAGTCAAAAATGAAGAATGATGAATACTTTACAGGGAATCAACAGTAGAGTATATAAAGCAGAGGATCAATCTGCAATTTGGAAGATAAGGAAACAAAAACCACATAATCAGAACAGCAAAAAGAAAAAAGAATTTTAAAAATAGGAGGACAGTGTAAGGAGCTTCTGGGACAACTTCAAGCCTACCAATACTTACATCAGGTGTGTGTGTGGGTGGTGGTGGTGGGGGTGGTTCTGGAAAGAGAAGAGAGAGCGAGGAATAGAAATCTATTTGAAAAATAATGACAGAAAACTTCCCTAACCTGGAGAAGGAAACAGACATACAAGTTCAGGAAGCACAGAGAGTCCCAAACAAGATGAATCCAAAGAGGTTCATCCCAAGACACATCATAATTAAAATGCCAAAGGTTAAAGACAGAGATTCTTAAAGGCAACAAGAGAAAAGCTCTTAGTTACCTACAAGGGAGCTCCCATAAGACTGCCAGCTGATTTCTCAACAGGAACTTTGCAGGCCAGTAGGAATTGGCACAAAATATTCAGAGTAATGAAAAGCAAGGATCTATAACCAAGATTATCCCACCCAACAAAGCTATCATTTAGAGTCAAAGAACAGACAAAGAGCTTCCCAGACAAGAAAAAGCTAAAGGAATTCATCACTACCAAACCAGTATTATAAAAAATGTTAAAGGGTCTTCTTTAAGAAGAAAAAGGATTAAAAAAAAGATAAAAATATAAATAATAAAATGACAATAAATACATATTTATAAACAATTACTTTAAATGCAAATGGATTAAATGCTCCAATCAAAAGATATACAGTGGCTGAATGGATAACAAAACAAGACCCTTACATATCCTTCCTAATAATAGACAAATATGCAAATTGACCATACCTTCGCTATGCCCACGATTGGCCAGGAGGCGCGGGGGGGCGGGACTTGGGGTGGCCGATTGGGCCGGCAGGACGCTGAGCTTGCGTCGCCAGCGGCGGCTGCGCCATGGCTGTGCTGCGGCACAGAAGGGGCCTCTGGGGCAGCGAGCTCATGTCCCGCTGTGGACCATCAAAAGTGGGGGAGCTGTGTGCCTGTCCGCTCCAGCACCAGGCCTTTCAGAAGCCTTCACTGCGCCGGAGGCTTCTGAAAGACCTGGTGCACCAGCAGACAGGCACCCAGCTCCCTGCGATCGAAAGCGAAAGCGTGTAGGGGACCCTACACATGCATGATTCAATCATGCACTGGGCCTCTAGTGTTGTCTATAAAAGACTCACTTCAGATCAAAAGACACACAGACCGCCCTAGATAGTTTGGCTCAGTAGATAAGAGCATCGGCCTGCAGACTGAAGGGTCCCTGGTCCTATACCAGTCAAGGGCACATGCCTGGGTTGCGGGCTCGATCCCCAGTGGGGGGCATGCAGGAGGCAGCCAATTGATGATTCTCTCTCATCATTGATGTTTCTATCTCTCTCTCCCTCTCCTTTCCTCTCTGAAATCAATCAATAAATAAAAAAGGCACAGATTGAGAGTAAAAGAATGGAAAAAGATATTTTATGAGAATGGAAATTATAAAAAAGCTAGGGTAGCAATAATTATATCAGACAAAATATATTTAAAAACAAAGGCTATAACTAGACAAAAAAGGACAGTAATTCCACTTCTGGGTATTTATCAGAAAAAACCCAAAACACTAAATGAAAAAGACATATGCATCCATATGTTCATTGCAATATTATTTACAACTAGAGGCCCAATGCATGAAGATTCATGTAAGAATGGGCCTTCTTTCCCCTGGCTGCTGGCACTGCCTTCACTCCGGCCAGAGCTGCCTTTCTGCCTTCCCACACTGCCCTGAGGCCTGGAGTGGCTAGGGTAGTGCAGAACGCCTGCCCCTGGCCGCTTGGTGCCTGTATATGCAAATCAACCCGCCATCTTTGTTGGGTTAATTTGCATGTTCACTCCTGATTGGCTGGTGGGTGTCATGCAGGTACGGTCAATTTGCATCTTACTCTTTTATTAGTGTAGATAGCCAGGAAATGGAAGCAACCTAAATGCCCATCAATAGATAAATGGATACAGAAGTGGTGCATATATGTCTAATAGAATATGACTCACCCATAAAAAAAAAAAGAATGAAATCTTGCCATCTGCAACAATATGAATAGACTTAGATAGACTTATGAGTTACATAAATCAAAGAGAGACAGACAAATGCCATTTGATTTCACTTATATGTGGAATTTAAAAAAACAAAACAAACCAACAAACAGGCCAGAAACAGACTCATATGTAGAGAACATTTTGTTTGTTTGTTTTTTAATATATTTTATTGATTTTTTACAGAGAGGAAGAGAGTGGGATAGAGAGTTAGAAACATCGATGAGAGAGAAACATCGATCAGCTGCCTCTTGCACACCCCCTACTGGGGATGTGTCTGCAACCAAGGTACATGCCCCTGACCGGAATCGAACCTGGGACCCTTGAGTCCGCAGGCTGACGCTCTATCCACTGAGCCAAACCGGTTTCGGCATAGAGAACATTTTGATGGTTGCTAGGTGGTAGGGGTGTTGGGGGAATGGGTGAAAAGGTGAAGAGATTAAGAAGTACAAATTGGTAGCTACAGAAAAATCATGTAGATATAATGTACAGCATAGGGAATCAAGTCAATAATATTGTAATAACTATGTATGGTGCCTGATGAGTACTAGATTTGTCAGGGCTATCACTTTGTAAGTTATATAAAATGTCTAATAACTGGTTCATACACCTGGAACTAATGTAATATTGTATGTCAACTGTAATTGAAAAATAAAACATTATTTTAAAAAGTAAATCCAGCCCTGGCTGGTTTGGCTCAGTGGATAGGGCGTTGGCCTGTGGACTGAAGGGTCCTAGGTTTGATTCCAGTCAAGGGCACATGCCTGGGTTGTGGGCTAGATCCCCAGTGGGGGGCTTGCAGGAGGCAGCCGATCAATGATTCTCTCTCATCATTGATGTTTCTATCTCTCCCTCTTCCTTTTTCTCTGGAATCAATAAAAATATAATATAATATAATATTATATATATATATATATATATATTCCCAATAAGTTTACACATAGAAGTCTAAATGTCTCAGTGGATTGAGAACTCAGCCTGAATAATGTGTAATGTAAAACCATACCAACAGGCAAGATTGTGAACAATGAAGGCCCCTATTGCCATTCCTTTGTCTGTCACTGACCCCAGGCACTCAGAGGTCAACTTTGGGATTCAGTCCAGGAAATGTCTGGCTCCAGAATTTTCTCTTCCTCTTCTGCTTTAGTCTTTACTGCCATTTCCTTCCCTCTGCCCTACACAGAGCAGAAGGTCTGATCAATTAATTTGCACTAAGGTGTAAATGACTGATACTGATTCAAAGCACTCAGGGGGCAGAAGCCAAAATTTCACATAATGGGATGCTGCTCCCACTGTTTCCCTGGTTTCATCTTTCTTAATCCCTGATTTCATATGTTCCTTTCCACTTTTATTTTCTTCCAGGTCTCGATGCTCATTTCCCGCAGTTGCTTGGGTATCTAAATTCGGTCCATCTCTAAATCTGTTTTTGCTCTGTATACCAGATTTTTAGTAACTCTCTCATGACCATCTTCGGTCTCTAATTCAGCAACGCAGTCTCCTCCAAGAGGGTTTGTACTTGAAAGGAGCCCAATGATTAACTCAGAGAGATTGCCCTGGAATGTTGGAGTTTCAGGGAAGGCCTCTTTCTAATGCCTGTGCTCCCATTCTCTGTTGTCCTTATACATCATAAACCTGCAAATTTGGCCTTTGGTTTAAATCCCTGGGAAGTCCTTGGTCAATCCTTTAGGACAGTGCCACCAAAAGTGTGGTCTACAAGCTGGTGCTGGTAGGTGAACTGTTTATTTGTCCACAATGAGATAAGTACAGAAGTGGAGTGTAAACATTTAGAAAAATATATAGTAATTATTTTACTAGGTTATATTTTTGAACATATTTATTCAAATGTCATTTTATATTTATTGACTCCAGTAAGAATTGGGCTTATTGCTTTATGTCTTTGTTTTTTCCATTTTATTATTAGTAATTTTTCCATATATACATATTATAAAAGTACCAATTTCTAACATATTAGAAATTTGAAAAAAACACCAACATGGTTCTTTACCATCGAGAGTTTGAGAAATAGAAATCTAGAGACCTGTTTTGGAGATCTGGTCTCTATAGCTTACAATTCTTGCTGGATTCTTTTATTGGAACATGTTGCTCAAGTACTTTGGGTTGAGACTTTTTCTTTCCATTGCCCAAAGATAATTATAATGTAAAATGTATTCAGATTGAGCCAATTTTTATTAAGCACTTTTGTAACAAAGGGCCACAAGTTTTGGAGTCAGACCTGTGTTCAAGCCCAGCTATATAACTTCAGAAATACTTTCTGAGCTTCAGTTTCTTCATTTACAAAGTAGACACTACTCCTTGCCTCAAGCAGTTTTTGTGAAATTAACTGCAAATACTGTCCAATAGAACTTTCTGCAAAGATGGCAATAAGTGATATCTGCTCTGTCCCATACAGACCCACATGGCTACTGAACACTTGCAATATGTAGGCACTTAAAATGTGACCGAAGAATTGAATTTTTATTTCATTTAAATTTAAAAACCACATGTGACTAGTATATTTTACAGAGAAGTTTAGCCTATGTACCTGCATATAGTAGGTTCAATGTTAAAAGTTTTCTTGAAGAACTGTATTGCCAGGTAATGTTTTAGACACTGGACGTGTATTGGTGAATAAGAGAAACACAGCCCCTGTACTTACGAAACGTAAAGACTAGCAGATGAAACAGAACTTGACATTATTTTTACAATAATGTCAATATCACCCTGGAGCCCTGATCTGTTGAATGGTCCCTGTTAGTGGGGGATGGTAAAAGGGGGAACCTTTTACAGACTGACAACGGCTGCCCTCCCCAAAAACCTCAGTGTGCAGAGCTGGTCACTGAGGCATAAGCGGGTAAATGTGTTGAGGAGCCAAGGAGCTTTCTGGACAGAAAGGGACTAAAATCCAACAGATTGAGAAGTTCAGAACAGACACTACTCCAGAGAAGGAAGTCAGGACTGGTATCCCAGGCTCCACATGAAGGAAGCAGAAGAGGCTGGCTGCGCACAGCTGTGGCTGAGGCAGGAAGTCCCTCCTCCCTTATCAGCCCCCGAGGGTCCTGCTTTGAAAGCTAGGCCAGAACATGTGAGGGGAGCCAGGACAGTTGTCATCCCGCATCGCTCTGGTCTGCAAGGGTACCTTTGCATAGTGGCTGGAGACACCTGGAGGGAACAGGGATGTTGCCTGGCAGGAGTAGAAACAGCAGCTTAAAACCAGGGATCTGCGGTGAACTGACCTAGTTCCCCAGTAGCTTTCTCAGAAGCAGCACTGGCCCTGTGGGCTAAGTAAGCCTCCTGGCAGTTTGTGGGAGTTGGGGAAGTACATACTGTAAGAAGGAGACACTGGACTTTTTGCTAAGATGGGAAGGTTGGTGGCTTGAGAAATTAATTGGAAAATGAAAAGAGATGCAATTGCATTTTTAGCTCAAGCTATTAAAATAGGTCCCATGTACTTGTGTGCTGAGTATAGTGGAGGGAGAAGTAGGTGCTAGGCAAGCACCCGACAAGGGGATTTAATATAATGGGTGTGGTGAGGGGGTAGATTCGGGGGAGGCTTGATGAAGTGACTGCTTAGTGGAGACTTAATGAATGACACCAACTCGGGTGGACAAGGAAAAAGAAAGTAATTTAAGAAGAGCAAATACTATATGAGAAACTCAGATTTGAAAGAGTGGGATGTCTCTGAAGACTAGAAAATCCTTTATGGCTAAAGCTTGGGTAACAAAGGTGATAGTGGTGCCATATAAAACTGCATACATGAGTCACACCTCCTCGTGAGCAAGCTGAAGCCATGGAAGAGATTTGAACAGAGGAGACATGATAGATTTGAGAAATTAAAAGCCCATGCTAGCTAAAAGTGAAAATCAATCATATTGGAGACAGAAGGAGTGAATGCAGGGAGATGAGTGAAGAAGGTTCTGCCCTAGTCCAGGTTGAACCTTGGTGGTGGCAGTGAGATTGGGTTAATCAACTGGAAAATGTTCATTCCCAGGTCGCTACCCATTTTACAGATAGAAAAATCATCTCAAAGGAGTTAGGTGATTCGTGCAAGACCATAGAACCAATAAATGATAGCACCAGCTCCACACCTAACCTGACTTTGGTTTAAAGCTCTATCCACAGAACCAGCTGTTCTCAACCTTTTTTCGTGACATGTGACTTTGTGCACATGGCCACCACATTTCCACATTTGTATCCATGTATTTCCTATGTAAGAAAGCATATTCCAATGCACAAGAGTTAGGGAGGTTATTATATAGGCAACCATGATTTCACTCTGCTTCGTTAAAAACAAAAAAAGGATTCATTTGCAAATTTATTCATTCAGCCCTTATTAGTAATAATCTCTCCACTACAGTTGGTGCTTGAGCCTTGACCCAGGAGCTACTGATGTCCTCATTCACTGTAGAGATCGAGATGAGGGATGAGGGGAGGATTTTCCCCCTGCCCTACCTTTGAGCATAACTCCACTTTATTTTCCAAAAGGGAATAAGGACAGAAGGCTCTGCTGCTCATTTCTGAGGTGACTAAAGGGTTCTCAGGCCCCAGGTCTGGAAATATGGTATAAAGATAAGATTCTAATGAACTGCACTGCATCTGCCACAACTCTGAGGTCACAGATTTGCAGAAATGATTCTGTTTAGTCAAAGTTCTGTCCAACAAGAACTTGTGATTCCCTCTTTATGGTGGAGCGTTCTTCCCCTCCACTTTTGTCATTTCTCTCTTTTTTATTTCTCTCTTCTTCCTCCTTCCCTTTTCCTTTCTCCCCCCCTCCCTTCTTTGACAATAATTCCTTTAAATCTACCTTCGAGGGGTTTGTGGATATTACCCAAGTTAATACATATAGAGGGCAATGGGCAAAAATAGAGTATGATAATATTTCATGACAGGTGAGAATATAGAAGTTAGATTGTAAATGTGGGAGAACAGCCACCTAAACATCGCCCAATCCTCAAATAGTGATCACCTCAAATTCTATTGAGTTACTCCCAGATGCCATTTCTTTTCTATAGACAAGGCTGTGTCTCAATCTTGGGAGGAGCTGGTTGGGTGCTGACAAAGGGATAGTTTAGGGAAGTACCAGATGAGACTGCAGATATTCAGGCCAGGGCTCCAAGGCTTCAGGCATGGCTGTGTCCCGGCTGGCACAGTAGGAGTGAGGATCTGCTGAAAGACCTCAGGGTACCACCAAACAGGTGCTTTCCCCACCCCCAAATTACCTCACACACTTTTCTCCTCTTCTTACCCCACCAGGAGATTCAGATTCCTGGGGGTAAGGGGAGGGCTTAGCCCAGCTCATATCCAGAATGAGGCAAGGAGAGATGAGAGCTGAAGGAGTTGTTAGAAAAGATCCTGGCATCTTCCCACCAGTGAATGCTGACCACATAGCTGTCCAACATTGCCAATCTCATGAGGCTGATGGCATTTCTCGGCTCAAAGAACAAAGCAAACAATTTCATCCACAGAAACAAAATATTCCTTTTAAAATATTCAGTGTAAGAGTTTTAGCTCACTGAAGACTATAGTTATTTTCTTCTGGGGGAAAAAATCATCAGGACAAACCTGAAGCTATTCATAACCATTCAGTAGATTTGGTGTGAAACCAGGAAGCGTGAGGCCAGTGGTGAAAGCAGAGCCCGTCACTGCAGACACCCAGTCCACATGGTTACTGTGAATAAAACTCACCTACCTTTTCTTGAAGAAAGCTTTTGGCAGCGTTGTTTTTTTAGGATTACCATTGCAACTATGAATATTAAAGCAATGACGAAGGAAGGGATGATAATATGAAACAGCCAAGTTGAAGGGATCTCGGGTTCCATCTCACCTGGGTGAAAGAAAAGCACCACAATTACATGGTAGCTCAGAGGTAAATCAACAAGTTGGCTTTCTGAGTGGGTTATAACCAAAGTGGCCAACTTGCATTGAGCATCTAATTCATGCTAGGTACTTTCTATGTGCCCTGTGCAGACTAGCTCATTCACTCCTCATAACCACCCTAGGAGGCAGGCTCTACTATGACCCCATTTTACTGGTAAAGAAAGTGAGGCCTAGGAAGCTTTCCCAGAGTTATACAGTAAGCGTCAGAACTGAGATATAATCTAGGCTGTCTTGTTCCAGATTCTATGCTTTGCAACATTCTGACACATATATCATATTCTATCTATGTATCTATGTATCTACCTACCTACCTACCTACCTACCTACCTACCTACCTACCTACCTATCTACCTGTTTACCTATCATCATCATCTCTCTCTATCTTTCCAGTAGGGTAGTCTCTCAGTCCAAACTGTCTCCCTGCTCCTCTGTCATGGTGCTTAAAATCTATATGCAGTCGTTATTAAATTTCAAAGAATTACAGGATCCTGTGGAAAAAAATAAAATCTTATAAGTAGTATTCATATACAAAATCTAGTCATTGAAAATTACAATAATTAGCCCCTTTCCATGTCACAGCTAATGAAGGTCCTGGCACTGTAGAAAAGATGAGTTTAGTAGAGAAGTGGATGAGAAAGTGATTTGGGAGCCTGGGGAAAACCTTATTATAAAGGAGAGTTCTGAATATCTAAAGGTTAGAATGAGGGCCCAGGCTGACCAAAGACATGGCTGGAGGGGGGTTCACTGCAGGGAGATGGAAGGGGACCCAAGGTAAGCTATACCTTTTCCATAAACCTGAAGTCTGCCTCATGGAGTCACTTATACAGAATAAACACAGAAAAACCTGGAAACACTGCTCAGGGGGAAAGGTTCAGTCCTGCCCACTGCCTCCCCTCCCCCAACACAGTGCCTTCTGAGAACCATAGGCAGTTTTAGCTGAGAAGGGCATAGACATCATTTAATCTGAGCCCCTCATTTGAGAATTGACAAAGTAAGCTCAAAGATGAGAAATAATCTATCTAAGGTCATCACTGCTAAGCAAGTGGCTAAGCTGAAATTGCAAAACCATATCTCTCTGATCCAAAGCTCTGGCCCAATAGATACTATTCTCTATCTAAAAGAGTGTGGAACACTAAGGAGGAAAAGGAGTAGAAAGACTGGCTCATCCATACATTGGATAACCCATCCTTCAAAACAATATTTTTATTGAGGTGTAATTGACATACAACATTACATTTGTTTGAGGTGTACAACATAATGATTCAATATTTGTACATAGTGTGAAATGATCACCATAGTACGTCTATCTACCATCCCTCAATGCATAACCCATATTGATGACAGTTGTCTCCTTCACCCCTAGGAAGTGCTATTTAAGCTCTTGCCGCATGTAACACCATGAGTCAGGGAGTAATGGGACCTCACTGTTCCCACAACAGGAAAAGTGCCTACCTCAGGGCCTTTATGCAGACACTTGTCCTGTCCAGTTCCCTCATAGTCCTTTCCACATACAAAAGCTTACTCATCCCTGAAGACTTTCTAACGTTGAAAATCCAATGGGACATCAGTCTGCTTAGATTGTAAGTATTTGAAGTCCAAAGACTTTATTTAAGTCACCTCTGAATCCCCTATAAAGCCAAGCTACATGAATGGTGTCAGTAAGGATTTGTTGGACTGAATTGACCACCTACCCGTATCTTCCTTGTCAGCAGTTACCTTGTGGCAGACTGCCCCTTATTCCTTAAATCCATTCTGCTTTTCTTCCCTAGTGTTAGCTAGGTGTTAGCTGGACACATGGTTTCTCAGAGACTACATTTCTAAGTCTCCCCTATAGATAGGTGTGGCCAGACATGTAAGTTAATTTCAAGCCAAGAGAATGGGTCTTCTGAGTTTTGGCTTTAAAACACTGAATATGTCTCTTTTTCCTTTATGAAGGCTGAAACATGGATATGGCAGTGACCCAGCCTTGGCAATTCAACAGGGATAACACTCTGGAGAATGGCAGAAAAAGATGGAAAGAACCTGGACCATAGAATGACTTTATGAAATATAGCTACTTACCTACTCTGAATATTACATGAGGGAGAAATATACTTTTGTCTTGTTTGAGTCACTGTATTTTCAGGTCTCTTAGTCTATATCCCAATACATATTCTTCTAAACTGTTTTCTAATATTTGCATGCTACTTAACAATTATGTGATGCTGTATGGGAAAGCAATTTGTTTCATCCTTACTCACAAGGAAGCCATGCCTTGTGCTAAAGGTGCCATTTTTTTTTTCCTGTTTCCATCTTTTCAGAGTGCTAGGGACTTTATTAGTATATTTCATTTAATAGTCCCAATAGCCTTGTAAGATAGCTACCATTATTTATCCTCATTCAAAAAAGGAAGACAAGGGACACTTCTAGGGTGGCTCGAGTTCTCAAAGCCATAGGTAGCAGAGAGGATTTGAAACTCAAACCCATCTGACTTCAGAGCCCGCATGCTTGACTACTTCCAGAGTCACTGCCAGGCCTCCTAGAAGGGCTTCTCTTGCCAGCCCTATAAGAATCTGGGCTCCAGTCTCACTATATGCTTCCTAATGAAAATGCAACAACCGACTGAGCAAAATAAACTCTGCTTTGAAGGGAAAATAGTCTCACTGCTCCTTAATTTCTGATGGAAAGTTAGGATGCTCAGTCATCCATTCTAGAGTCATGGGAGCACCACCCACCCCGAGAATTTCATTGCTGTCTTTGTTTGATTTCTGGAAAAACCTGTGGTGGGTCACAGAAATCAGCACTGAGCAGCTCAACTTATGAGAATGAGTAGAAAGGGGACAGTCATAAGACAAGTTAAAAGGCCTTTGAGTAATAGAAGCTAGGAACCCGTGGGAGGATGTGTGACTGTGGTTTGGTATTTGTACCACAAGCCAGGGCATCATTTGACTGCTCTGACTGACTGTCCACACAGTCTGGAGGCTGGGACGAAGGGTCTGGGATCATCTAAGACTAAGCCTTCAATCCATTAATCTGACATTGGTTGAGCACTTATTATGAACAGAGCACTCTGTTTTTGCTTTATCTGGGTATAAAGAAGGCTCCTGTGAATAATTAAAATACATGGAAAATAAAATAGTAATGGAAGAGAAAAGTTAAGCACAGTCACAGGCAAACAAAGAAGTGGCACAATTGGTCTCAGGAGGCAAGATGAGGGCAGACTGCTTGTATCCTGGGGTTACCTGAGCTGCTCTAGGGAGAGAGTGGGCTTGGAACTGGTGAATAATGATATTTTATGTGGAATAAAGTGCCTGATCAAAGAGGACATGGAGGTGGGAGAGGGTCAAGCAAGTTCAGAGAGTACATGGTGAGGAAGGGGAGCTTACTGGAGCAGAGGATCATGTCAGGGGATAGTAGGATGAATTTAAAGCTGAGGAGGATGAGTAAAGCTAGGTTGAGGATTTCTAATTGCAAACATTTCTCCATCTCCCTGTTGGTTGCATTCATGAGTGATATCCCAGGCTTTGATGCAGGCCCCACATGTCTCTCCCACAACGGTTTACTATTTAAGTCAGGTGTATTGGCTCCCCAGAGAGAGTGGGGGCCCCTTACTTTATTCTTAACTTCTCACAGCCTCAAGGCTTCCGGAGAAATGATCAGTCTGCCCTTCCACTTCTCTAACCCGAAGAAAAAACACTGATGCAAAGGACAGATTCTAGTTGTTTCCAAATTCATCTTAGCCAGGTCTGTCTTTCTCTGTGGAGATCCTTATATAAGTGTTCTTCTAGAAAACCACATTCCATCTGAAGTACTGGCCTACACTTAACCAAACAGAAAATGCCACATAACACAGGACAGTCGAGTAAACATACAGGACCGTCGAGGAAAAAAAAAGTCCCCTGGGATTGTGAGTATTTAAGCTTCTAAAACTGTAGTATGAATTAGTTATAGCTCGATATTCATAAGGTGACAAGTTTGGTGGTCTTAGCTGTGATAAAAACAGAAATAAAGATTATTGAAAAGTCAGCTTGCCTAATTAACTATTTTCATTCAAAGTCGACCCTAAAAATGATGTTTCTAATGTCTTTATTTTTATCAATATCCTTAGCATGACTCCTCTCTTTACCGCTAACATTAGTGTTGGAATTGCAGAGACGTGTAGGTAGGTAGGGAATTGGGGGCTTGGCAATAACAGTGCATCTGGATGCCTCGAAGAACTGTATCAGGGAGTTTTGTGATTTTTTCCTCAGAAGTAAAAACTAGGAAATTAATGTCCATTGAGTCACTTCAAAACTTTCAGTCTGGTCTGTTGATTGGTAAACGTTACTTTAATTTGAGGTAGAGCAGATAATTCTGATGCCCCCAACTCATATTCTGTCCATCCCACCCAAGGTACGGACTCACTTCCCCCTGCCAATCTCATCTCAAGCATGTGCTGCTTCTGTGCCAGGGCTCCCCATGCTGAAGGCTGGTCCTTCTCACCATTACTTCTGGTGACCCACTTGTAGAATTTTTGCTTCTCATCTCCACAAATTTTGGGTTTCCTGGATTAAAAATCCAGCTTCCTGGTGGCGAATGCTTCTACTATGGGATGTTATACCAAGAAATATTTCTCTTGTATCTAATGGTATAGCTACTATCTCATCTGCTTGAGCTCTACCCACTGGTGGACCAGCAGGAAAGAAAAGAATTATTATATTGGTGAAGTAATTGATCTTAATTACCATGAAGAACTTGAAAGCTGTTACATAATGGAGGCAAGGAAGACTATGTCTAGAACTCAGGGATCCACCGATTCTGATTCTGGTTATTTCCATGCCCACTAATAACAATGAAAAGGCAATTGTAGCAACCTCTGTCAGCTAAGGGTAAGGCAACTAAGGATTGAAAATCGTAAGTCTCCTAGGCAAACAAACTATTGCATGTGAAGTGCTGAATGAGGGAAATCTAGAATGTTAGAATGTATGGTGGATGAGATAGATGATAAATATCAATTGGGATCAATTGCAGCAGCAGAAACAGTAGTTTGTTCCACCAATTTTTCCATATGACATCTTTTGCAGAGATTGTAGCTGCTTCCCTGCCTGAAGGCTCAGAGACAGTAGACTTAATGAAGGGCATGACTGGGCTTGAACAGTACAAAGGTTAGACTGTTGTAGCCCTGCCTCACTTCCTCTCAACTGGATGCCTGAGTTCAGCCACAGATTGGGTAGAATCCTTGTTGGGCTTTGATTCACTTCATGGTCAGTGATTCTGTCAAGTGGATATTTGCCTTCTGTCCTGGGATGACTCTGACGCTACAGATGCTGGGGGAGCTCACTCAGACCACATGCATGCACAGCTCACAGTGGAAGGGAGTTCATACTCCTGAGGACAACTGTCAACCACTGGGGATGAAAGCAGATGCATTAGTCCTTCCACCTGAAGTCCTCTGAGTGAACATCTTAGGCGGCCATCTGTATGCTGCTCAGGGAGTCCTTGCATATTTGAGCTCCTGTTACCCAACTTTGATAATGCATCCTTATTTTGCTTTTCCTTCTTTCCTCCTAAACCTCTCATTTCTACTCCCTGGGGTCAACACCTAAATAACTGCATGCCCACAAGCCCTTATCATAGGCTCAGTTTTGTCTAAGACAAAGGACAAGAAGTGACATATAATGACAACATAGTTAATTTTCTATAGTCAAATTAACCAGTACTAGGGAATGTCTTTATTCTGAGATGATATTCTTTATTTGTATGCTAGTAGAATAATAACTCCCCTCAAAAATGTCCATGTTCTAATCCCTGAAACCTGTGAATATGTTATCCTACATTGCAAGGGGTTTTACAGATGTGATTATGTTAAGGAACTTGAAATGGGTCAAGTATCCTGAATTATTGAGTTCCGTCACAAGGGTCCCTAAAAGGTAGAAAAGGGAGGCAAGAGAGTTAAAGAAAAAGATGTGATGACAGAAGCAGAGGTCTGAGTAATGCAGCTGCTGGCTTTGAAAGTGGAGGAAGGGTCCATGAGCCAAAGAATGCAGGTGGCCATTAAAAGCTGGAAATAAACAAGAAAATGCATTCTTCCTTGATTTGATTTGAGCTTAGTGAAGCCTTTTTCAGACTTCTGACTCCTAGAAGGGTAAAATAATAAATTTGTATTGTCCTAAGCCCACAAAGTTTGTGGTAATTTGTTACAGGACCACCAGGAGATTTGTGCACTTGGTGATAAATGACCTGTCTCTTATGAAATGATTGCGAGACTAGATGTTAGCTGCTCTTATTTGTCAAATAAATGTCCTTACTTGGCATATAAAAAAATGGTCAGGCTTCAAAAAGCATTTGAAATTTTGCTAGTGTATGAAGTTCTAATAGTATGGGACTCGGCATAGCCAGTGTAAGCTCTGCAAGATTTTTTGTGAGAGGCCAGTTTTCCTGTAAAACCCCCAAACCATTTATCTGGCAGCAAAGCCAGGAAAGTGATATTCATCCTGCTGAGTGATTAGTTTTTGTGCTGGATATTTTCTGATTCCTCTTCTGAACCATTATCTACACTTCAATACTCTGTTCTGAGCTCTGAGAGGTTGATCTTTATAGACTGGATCAGTGGATTCCCTTGTTCTCTGACTGCCAGTTGGATCTAGCATAATGGGATGCACCAGAAGGAGATCAGAGGGTGGGAGGAGCATGAGGGTGGGATATTTATTCACCCACTTGCACCCTTTGGCAGTTGCTGTGAGTGGCAGCATCCTCTTACTGGAGGGCACAGCTCTGTCACTTGGTGCTTTCCCCACAGCTCCCTTCGCCAGGTTTCAGTCACCACTCCAATAGTGGTCATGGCTCCCCTACTGTTGAAGCCCCAGGGTCCTTCACTATCCTCAGTAGTTTCTTTAAATCCTGATCATAACTTCATAAATAGTCCCTTTATTACACTCTCCTCAAATTACTCATTCTGAGTGAACCCTGACTGACAGTCAGGAAGGGCAGCTGCTCTTACCTTGAGGGTCAATGATGGCTGAAGTAAGTTCCTTCACATCAGCGTTCCAGAACTCACAGGTGAAGTTTCTGCCAGGGAGTGGCTTTAGGCGCAGAATACTCGTGACCTGGTAGAGGCCGTCAGAGGTCTCCATGTGGCTAGTGTTGGCAGAAACACTGATATTTGGCCAGGAGACTTCTGCCAGGGGGTACCCTTCAGCCTGGCAGGTGAGCTCTACCTCATCTGTCCCTGGAACCTGAAGGATGCGAGTGTTTATTTTCTTGTAGGAAGCTGGGCAACAGAAGAAAAAAAAAATAAGTCTTTCTTTTCTGATTCCCATAGAGCTCTGTACCCAATACCATATGAAGTAAAGAAAATAATCATTATCAATATTAAGTAATAATGCCTTTACTTTTTAAAAACATTTCCTTTGTTCCAGATATGCTATTTTACACACATTGAGTTATTTAAGTTTTACAAGACAACAAAAATGGTATTGTTGATAGTCCCAATATTTGTTGGAGGTAACTGAAGCTAGAGAGGTTGAATGCTTTTTGTGATGAGTGACCTTAGAGTCTGATCTGCAAACCTGGAGTCTTAGGTTAAGCTGAAGGAAGAAGAAACAAAAGGACTCTATTCTAAGTCATGTTCTCCCATGTTAATTACCAGAGAAGCCCCAGAATAAGGAGAGGGGAAAGGGGAACATCATGTGCTTATCCACTTATTTAAAAATGGAGGTCATTTTCCATTTGGTATTAATTCTTGTGTATATTGCTCACCTAGTTTAGAACATGGAGAGGAGCAGGGGAGAGTGGCTCTAATTCCTGATTCCTTCCCCTTAATATACATTATGTCATTTAAACTACACAAGGACCTTGTGAGGTAGCTAAAATTCATATTCTTATTTTGTAAATAAGGAAACAGCTGGAATCAGGGATGGATGTGGGGGGAGTAGGGAACTTGAACCCATGCCCTTCACAGCTACTGTATTCTCAATTTTGTATTGGAATCATCATCAGAGGATGATTCTCTATGTAACTGAAAATGTCTAGGGATGGAGCAATATAGAGGAAGGGTGTTTTCCAGAGGGATTTCGGAGTACCCAGAACTAGTATACAAGGAGAATCAGGTTCTGAACCAGCCTACTGAAGGACTTGAACCAGATAGACTAACCCCGTGGTCGGCAAACTGTGGCTCGCGAGCCACATGCGGCTCTTTGGCCCCTTGAGTGTGGCTCTCCCACAAAATACCACGGCCTGGGCAAGTCTATTTTGAAGAAGTGGCATTAGAAGAAGTTTAAGTTTTAAAAATTTGGCTCTCAAAAGAAATTTCAATAGTTGTACTGTTGATATTTGGCTCTGTTGACTAATGAGTTTGCCAACCACTGGACTAACCAGTCTTGGAGCCAAATACTAATAATCAGTCATGCATTCTGAATACTCATTTTGTGTTATTTATCTACAGTTTTCCCTCCTTGGTACGATGTTCTTTTATAGTCATGTTGTCCTATTATGTTGTAGGTTATTTCTGAAGCTCTGGGGTATTTGGGGGAGATGGAGGAGAATAAATGAATTTATAGGAGTAGTGTGTTGTGGGTGAAGGTCTGTCCTGCTCCCATAGGGCAGCTTGGGATAAGAAGCTGATCTTCATGCAAGCCAAGTTGATAGGTGATTTCAGAGCTAGGAGGGTGAGGAATCAGGAGCTGGGCCAAGGCTTGCACCTGAATATATATATATCTATATATATCTAAATCTAAATCTAAATCTATATCTAAATCTATATCTATATCTATATCTATATCTATATATCTCTCTATATATACCTATATATATCTATATATCTATATCTATATATATATCTCTCTATATATACCTATATATATCTATATATCTATATATCTATCTATCTATCTATCTATCTATCTATCTATCTATCTATATATATATATATATATATATATAGATAGAGAGAGAGAGAGAGAGAGAGAGAGAGAGAGAGATGGGAGAGATGTTAAACTAAGAGAATCAGCAAAGTTTGGGGAAGGGACAGAGATGTTCAACTAAAAGAATCAGCAAAGTTTGGGGAAGGGACAGAAGAACACGTCTACATTTATAAAATTAAAGATGTTTCCACAGCCTCTTGTATATGGGAAGTGGCTGAAATGGCATCACACAATGAGGAAGCTGGATTGAGGATATTATTCTTAGGAAAAGATGAGTACATTTTAGAATTTCAGAGGTAGGAGTAGTCTTAAAATACAACTAGCCCAACTTCCTGCTCTAGAAATATGTTTAGTAACTTTGGAAGATAAATACCTTGATGCATGCTCTTGGAAATATATTCTGCAGTTGTTGGGTATAAGTTTCATATATATTAGTTAGGTCAAGATGGTTATGTTGTTCAACTCTTCTATTTTTTTGTTTGTTCTATCAGTTATGATAGAGATTATTTAAAGTCTCTCCAAATATAATTGTGGATTTGCTTATGTCTCCTTTTACACCTGCCAATTTTTGTTTTATATAGTTTGAAGCTATGTGTTTGATGTACACACATGTCTTCCTGTTGAGTTGACTTTTTTATCATTATGAAATGTCCCTTTTTATTTTTAATAATATTTCTTTTCTAATATTAGTAACTTGCTAGATAACTAACTTTTCATTAAGTAAATCTATGAATGGAAGCTCTTACTTCTATAAGTAGTTATTGCCATCATTAGACAATAAAAAGTTCAACTTTCATTGAAAAAAAGCATCCTTATGCCAAGTCAAATTTTGTCTCATGATGACTTCAACCATTGGTTCTTGTCTGATTTAATAGAACAACACATGGTAAGCACAGTAGTTGGAACATAAGCTTCAGAATCTGAAAGGTTTGACTGGGCTTGAGCCAAGGGCTGGTTACACAACCTGTTGAGCCTTTAGGTTTTTCATTTATAAAATTGGTACAATAATACTTATCCTTAACAGGAGTGTTAGAATGATTAAATGAGTTACGTGTCTAAAACATAATAAATACTCAATTAGTAAGTATTAGCTCTTCCATATGAGAAGGCAACTCTTTCAGTATTTGAAGATAACTGATGAAACTCCATATAGTCTTTTCATTTGTAGATAAACAGGTCTTTTTCTATCAACCATTTCTCACAGGACATAGTTGTCAAACCCAGTGCTAGATACCAGTTTTTGGATTTACTTTCTTTTTTCCAATGTAATGTGAGCTATATTCCAGGTATTATCTAAGCAGTACAAAGTATAGTGTGACTAATTACCTCTTATGCACTGGGCACACTTTAGGCCCAACAGGCTAGGTTCATAAGATGAATTTTGTTAAATAAATGAACTACTGCCTAGCCTGGTTCGCTGTAACAGACCCCTTGGCACTTGGAGATTATCTCCAGGTTGACCCAAGACCATCAATCACCCTTTGCTGTCCCTGACTCAACAACTACTAGTTGTTCAGTCTGTTATAGATACAGGTAACTACTACTATTCAACCCATATTTTACTACTTTATGCTCAAGGTGTGTGCTGTGTGGGTCCTGGGCCTGTTTGTCCACAGGTCCATCCCTCAATGTTTCTTCTCTGCTTTTACTGCAGGAAGACTGATTCCTGCAGGCTGTGTATTCCAGGTTCTTGACAGCCAATAGGAACATGATGGGAAGCTTGAAGGGTGAGAGAGGGGGAAATGTTAGGGTATTTCTCCCCCGTGCGCTATGCTATACTGGTCTCTCCAGCCTACAGCTACATCTCTTCCCTGGCTCCTGCTACCATTGGACAGGCCCACCGGGATTCCAGTGTCTGTCATGTGCCTCTGGGCCCTATGCTCCACCAACCTGCCTTTCTGTTTTCCCTCCAGGCCACTGGTGGTAGCAGCTTCCTAGGTAGGCTTCTCAGTCTATTCCATCAAAAGATTTCCTGATTTAAATCTCCAGTGGTTTAAGTGGTTTCTGTTTTCTTGAACTATATTATTTATAAATTACTGGCAACTCTAGCATTGCTGAAATAAAGATAAGCTGTACATAGTATTATCTGTTTTATCATCATAATGACTGTAACTACGGTTAAAATTAAAAAGTAGGTTTCCATGTCCTAGCCTCAGACAATCCCAACAGATTTCTAATAATCACTGACAAAAATTTTTTAGGATTTCTCTCATTTGTCTGGAGGGGAATCTCAGGTTAAACAGTTTATAATTCACAGAAGCTTTTCCTCCCCTTCAAAATTCATTGTTCCTTAACTCCAGCTTTCCTTATTCCCTTCTGTTTCCCCAGTGGAGGAAAGACACCAAGATCAGAGCCCCATCAGTAAGTTCTTTTAGCAAGTGGTTTCTCTGGGCCTGGAGGCTGAAAGCATAGCTATCTTTTCACTACCACGTCGCTCCTTTCGGACTGTTTCCTCCCTATGCCCTTAGTCTTCCCTTCTTAGGGTGAAGACCATTTCCCTAGTAATTAAGAATGGAAGCCATGCCGCCTCCTTCCTCCACTTGCTAAAGTTGCACTCTGTCTCTCTGGGGCCTTTTTGTTGATTTGAGGTACTTCCGTAAGCCTCAGCTCATTCCAGGTGTTGGCTCTCTCCATCCTTATCTTCATGCTTTGCCTAGGCCTTCAGGTTGGTGTGGTCCTTCTGTCCTTAGCACTTGCTCTGTGTCTGTTGGGGAGTCTTTGCATAGGCCGGTTCTCAACCTGCGGGCTCAATTCCTGGGCTGTCCCAGCCTCTCAGGGCCACTGTATTTTGTTTTCCCAGCCATGGTCCCTGCTCTTCCTTGGACAGATTTTTCACTGTTTTTGCAGTTGCAACCTGGCTTTTCAGAAGCTGCAACCTCTTGTTACTGTCTCTTCTGGACACTCCAGCCATCTTACCTACTATCCCCCCCCTTTGCTTTTGAAATCAGTTAATCAGTTCTCTTTTCACTATATTTAATATGAACTGTTGCCCAGACATTAAAGAAGGTGCAAAAAAATATTTTCAATGTTTATACCATAGGTCAGACATTTTAAGAAAAAAGCTCATCCTTCCTTTAGTCCTATTTCATGTAAGCAAACCCTAACTGGGGCTCTAGTTCTCCCTTGCTTCCTTCAGAGATCCCTGATCAGGATAAAATACTCTTAGGTGATGATCTTCAATTTATTTTTTTCTTGCATTTCTCCGAAAAAAAAAAATTGTGATGCAGTATGCACCCTCTCACATATTAAGTTGATTCTTAAAGATTTTAGTGTTTCTAGGTTGGAAAAATATATGACATTTAGAAGTTTAGAAACATTTATATTTTTTAGTAAAACAATTATTTCCACTCTTACGTATGTACCCAATGTCATCTAGATATGGAAGAAAGTTTTTTATAGACACTGCCATCTATTGAAAAATGCATACAAAAATTTTTCTCTAATGGTCAGAGCTTTACTTTGTTTCTTTTTAATCTTTGAACCTTCACTTCCATTCCACTTTTCTATAGGATTTTATCCTAATGCATCATATTTAAAGGTCTTTTATTGATTATTCCATGTTTCTTTGAAACCAAACATGACGTGTGGCTATTGAAATTCAATATTTTTTCTGTGACTGTAAGGCTTCAAGTGTTCAAAGCTTTCTTCTGCATTGAAATCTAATTTCCATTATTATTAGCACATGTAAAATCAAAACATAAAAATATGAATATTGATAATTAAAAATAAATTTTTATTGGAAATGTATCTCTTAAATGGAATGGATAGGGCTTTCTTCCTGATTTGTTCATGAATCTGAGGATGCATATGATTTATGGTTGAAATGAGATAAGATTCAACATCAATTCTATTTCTATTTGTCATTTTTTATAGTTATAAGGACTAAAGAATCCTGCCCATGAAAATAAGTTGGTGGGGATAAAAGTAAGGCATTTCATTCTTTGAAATCCTTGTGTTTATATGGCAACAATTACTTCATCTTTTATTATCAGGTGTTCATTTATTAGGGCCTCCTTCAATTTTGTTGAAAACAGAGAACTCGATATCTCCTCATTTGCAATAGATTTGTTAGTCATTACAGTTTGATAAGTTATCAATATTTCTAATTACTCTTTTGTTTAGGGTTATGGAGGGTTTTTGTTGTTGTTGTTTTTTATAGAGAACCCACAATTCAGTTTTATTCAAAGCAAAGAAAAAAGATACTTTTGATCATACTGGAAAAAACTCAGCCATAGGTTTGGAATCTGTACCCAAACTACACATGCAATGAGGACAATATTCTGCTAATAGAATTGATTTGCTGCTGTATTTGTCTTCTGTTTGCCTAATATTAACAATTATAAACAGAGCAGGGCAACTAGTATTTGGAACAATCCTTACAGTGTCAGGCACACTTTTCACTTCTCTTCACACCACTAGTTCTCTTTGCGTACCTGGGCTTCCTCTTCTTCAGTAAAGTCATTTTTGAGATTAAAGTTCTTGCGAATCTCTTCAAGGGTTTTCCCCTTGATCATATTGGCAACAGTCTTGTATGTAACATCAAGCAAACCTTTGATGTCTAAATAGTTAGCAGCCAGAATAAGTTCAAATAGTGTTCCTTGTCAATTCTGAGGAATTCTTGGTCCCAAACAGGGATATCACCTATTCACTTTTCTTTGTTCTCATCGTCCTTAGGAGGAGGAGGTCATCACTGAATGACCTTTTTTAATATTGCTGCATTAACATTTGGTAGAGGAACTGGGTTACCATCGCCTTCAGCATCCATTCCCAAATCTTCTAACATGGTCTTGATAGTCACAGATTGTTTGCTAATTTCAACATCAGCTTCAAATATCTCTCCATCAGAACTCTGCAACTTAATTGCAGGCATGGTGCTCGGTCTCAAGGAGAGAGCGGGCCGGAGGCTGACGAGAGCGGGACGGCATCAGCAGAATCAAAAGAAAAAGGTGGAAAACAAGGCCACTTCCCCGGGTTATGGAGGTTTTTGCACTGTGGGGCAATGCACTGTATTCGTGATGGGTGACAGGTGGGCTTTTCTGAAGTGGGAGAAAGCAATACTAAAAGAGGAAGTGTTCTAGGGGAACCCCAAGAGCCTTGCCTGGAAGGCACATTCTCAGGCGCATTCAGTTTGGGGAAAGAGTACATGGGGAAGACGAAGATTGAGAAACTCATTTCCTAAAACTGCCTGTGCCTATGCACTCCTTAGATAAAGTCTTAGTGATCCCCATATATCCTAGTTTGGAGACTATTAAAAAGTTAAGAAATTAATTAGTTAATTGTTTAATTAATTAATATTTAAGAAATAAATTTGCTCCATACCTGAGCCATCGCTGGTCTAGGTGAGGAAGCAAGCAGAGTGCCTTCCCAAGAATAGAAAATAGCCCTCAGCCACAGAGAAAAAGTGGGATGTTTGGCCCCTAATTGATCCAAAATCCTAGATGCTTTACAGCATTCAAATAGAGATCTACAAACGTGGGGGCCATTAGGGGATCATGAAATGTACAGTCTTCTCTCTTCCTGTTAATTGAACTCAGACTAACTTCAATGTTCTGAAGTTCCTCCAAGTTTAAGTCTGGATGTAGGAAATGCAATAAAGATAGAAACCAGGTCCTAGCTGGTTTGGCTAGGTGGATAGAGCACTGGCCTGTGGAGTGAAGGGTCCCTGGTTTGATTCTGATCAAGGGCACATGCTTGGGTTGTGGGCTTGGTCTCCAGTGGGGGGCGTGCAGGAGGCAGCCGATGGTTCTCTCTCATCATTGATATTTCTATCTCTCCCTTCCTCTGTGAAATCAATTAAAAAATATATATATATATATATATCAGTTACCTCTGGGCTAAAGACTTTCCTGATGATTCATGGATAGCTGAGGTCTGAGGAAGTCACCATCCCTGTAATAACTGAGAGTGTTTGAATCAAATCTCTGGACATTCACCATATCATATGCCAGGTACTATGCTCAGTTCTTTATGTCCATTATTTCTTTTAATTTTTACAATAATCCTATGTGGTAGGTGCTACTGTTGTTAACTTTTTACAAATAAGAAAATATATGAGATTATGAAAAAGGTGAAATAACCTGCCCAACATCACAGGTGAAAGCAACATTCACCCTCATGTTTAATCCTTTTAGTGCGCCCGTCTCTGTACCAGATCATAAGGTCACACCATTGCTGCCAAAGTCACTGACCAGTCTTTAGGGACCAAAATCCACAGATCCTTGAGAGGACAGAGTAGAGGTCTAATGGGAGATCGGAGGAAACAGAGAAAAACTGACATAGTTTCACTCATAATAGTCAATGAAGGCTGAAAACTACAAGCCAATGAAGATCCAAATCTATTCTTTTATAGTTGTTACATGTCTTTCCACAAATCACCTTCCCTAGAACAAATAAGAACTTGAAGATCTCTCCAGATTTAGGTTCTTGGATCCTGCTGTGGTGGAAAGAACCCTGAACACAGAGGAATGGGGACAGCTATTTTTTTTAACTTTCATTTTATTTTATTTTTTAAAATTGATTTGAGAGAGAGAGAGAGAGAGAGAGAGAGAGAGAGAGAGAGAGAGATCAATATATTATTCTACCCACTCATGCATTCACTGGTTGTCTTCTGCATGTGCTCTTACTCGGGGACCAACCTGCAACTTTGGTGCATCTATGATGCATCTGGTCAATGCTCCAGCCAACAGAGTTACCCTGGGCTCCCTCAGGCCACCCACTTCACTTCTGTGAATTTCTGCTTCATCAGCAATTAATGAGGCTTGGATTAGAGTAGTGCTCTTTAAACCTTTTAGACTGACTCAGAGTGAGGCAACAGACACAACATACAACCTCTGGTGTATTTTATTCTATTCATTTTGTTCACTCATTTTATTGGGGGGGGGACAGCTACCTGATTACTACTCACTAAACTAATATTTTAATTCATAAATGGATGGCAAACCATGGTTTAAATAACTCTGGACTGGGGGAATAAGCTGTTCTCAAAGAGTAGCTTAATAACCAAGTAATGTTCCTCAAACCAACTGTGAATTAGGCACAGCCAATCTTTAACTCCTCCCCACCTTTCAAGGACTCATGGCCTGGCTTCCTCTAGCCCCATTTACTCCTGCTACTCCTGCTCCTATTTCCCTCACCTCAGCAGCCTTGTACGCATATACAAAAAGTTATTACTGAACAGTACTTTTCCTTTCTTTGAGACAGCTCTGTCTCCTTAGAACCAATCTCCCAGCTTTAGCTCGAGCTCGCTTTAGGTCCTTGTTGGAGAGATGTTTCCACAGATTCCAGGCCCTGAAACTACTCACCTTTGACTTTTAGAGTCAGGTACTTATAGTCCCAGGAGCTCCTATAGACGATCACGCAGCGGTACTTCCCCGCATCGCTCAGCTGGACTCGGGGGAAGTGGAATAAGGCCTTCCCCAGGGGCAGCTGCTCCTTCAGCAAAGTGGCGCTGTTCAAGGATGTATTGTCTCCCAACTTTTGCAAACTGGCTTGTATATATTCAACAGCCAGGTCATCTTCAGAGTAAAAATCACACTCCAGGGTCACATTGCTGCCGTGTTCCGCTGTGTATAGTTCTTTAGGGATCACCACTCTGAATAAAGCTAAACAGAAAACAAGATGTTCTCCCATTGTCTGCCTTCACATTTCAGTTCTGTGCAGAGTGGAAGCCAAAGAGACTCAGGACACCCCGCTTTTCTAGGGAATATCCATCATTATCTGGGCATTGCTTGGGCTCATTTCTGTCCCTTCCCCATCCAGTCTGGGCAAGAGTGGAATTCTCTACACACTGTTCTGAGGTAGTTCTCTCCTCTCAAACACTCCCCACCTGTACACCTGATGGCCCTCCTACCACCTATTATCCAGGCTCATCTTTATTCATATGAATGAAATTACATCATTCCCTGAAAAAAAAACGTGACTTACCTTTCACCAGTGATAATAATTACAACTATCATGTGTTGAGTTCTTACTATGTGTGAAGCCTCTGCTAACTCATTTATCAAAAATGCATTAACCATCTTCAATGAGCCAGGTTCAGGAATTTACACTACTTGAACTTTCCTCATAGCACTTCCTTCTTTTATTTTATAACACATGATAAAATAGAAAACAGGGAAGAGAAATGGGGCTTGTGAGGAAGATTAGTTGCTGAGTCTGAGATATAACAAGAATTAGAGGACTCTGGGTGCAATTTATTTAACAAATGTATTTATCACACTATGCTTTCTTTTCATGAGAGGAACGCCTGTAACTTCCTCTGGAACTCCCCATAGCACAGAGCAGAACTCCCCTCTTGACCGTCTGGGCCTTTGACAAAAAAATATATTTTCTGCTTGCTTCCCCACTCTGCCTCGTACAGGGTGTGTGTGTACCAGGCTGTAGGCATAAAGCATGCTACCTCTCAGACAGGTGATCTTTTTCAGCTAATGTTCACAAGAGAAAAGAGCAATTAGCAAACATGAATCATGTATATGAGTACCTCAGAATAACTAGAAAAATAAATGGTTATTTGGGAAGGCTTTTAAAATATACTAATTAATGCTCTGGCCCCACTTAGAATCCTTTAAAATTAAATTCTAATTCTTTTGTGAGGCTAGCATCAATTTTTTTTTATTTCCCTAATAAAGAACACTGTGCAAAGAACATTGAGAACCACTGGTTAGACAAATAAAACACCTGCACTTGCAAACATCTTTTATCATCCTGCCATTTAAAGTGTTGTCCTCAGTTTCACCTTAGAGCTAGTTAGGAATGCAGAATGCCTGCCCCAGACCTAGAGGAGCAGAATCTGCATCTTAGCATTGATGGAGTGATTCATGTGCACATTAACATTTGAGAAGTTGAGTTAAAACTCTGGTCTGCATTGGGAATTTTAATGGGAAGTAGAGTAATAGTTAATATTTATTAAACACAATGAGCCAGACACTGGGCTACCTTTACATCATCATCTCATTTGATGTTTCCTAAACCCTACAAGGTAGGAGTTACTACTCCCATTTTACAGTTGGGGAAACTGAGGCTTAAAGAAATGATACACTTGCACAAGGTCATAAAGTTGGAATTCAAATTTATATATCTGTGACTTGAAAACTTACACTCCTAACAACTTTACAGATATGACTATATATCCACTGGCATGTATATACTACATCCATGAATGAAACAGAAATTTTTTCATCTTTGTACTAAGAAAAATACATTTGTTTTATATTTTATACGCCTCATGGTTATTAAATTAAGCTTCAGTTTGCATTGCACTCCTAAAGTTATCAGACAAAGGAGAAAATTGGAAAATTTCCATGACTACAAAATTAAGCAAACTAAACAGGTTTTCGCCATTATTTGGGCCCTTGACTAAGTTAAAGGGTAAAGGAGTTGGCCAGGGCATGAAAAACTCATACGTGCAGGTTCTTTAGGCAAATTAAAGCAGTTGCCTTGACTAATGCTGGAGCCTTTGAAAAATTTTATATAATATACACATACTTTAATAATATATTGATGCACTGAATCTACATTTTAGAAAAGATAAAAATCTATATAATCCAGTTCAACATGCATACAATTAGGGTACACTTATAGTGCTGGAGTCTTTTTGAAAGTTCTTGGGGTAACTTTACATTTTATTTGCAATCAGGAATCAATGGGAGCCAGCACCTGTCACATCTCCAGTAAACACAAAATAAATCATTTGCATTGCCTCCCAAGATAGCTTCCTCTTTAAGCTAATTTTATACTTTTTTTTTCTATTTGACAACAGAACCTTAGACTTGTTCCTACTTCCTACCTAATGTGCTTATAAGTTGGGGGGCTGCTTTAGAAAAGCCACAGTTTTCAGAGAACTCTAGTTTCTGGTTCAAGATAGAAGCCTGCTCTGGGCAGCTGACTCAGGCACTTCTCTGTATAGGAACTCTGCATGGAGACATCTTAGAAATCCATCCCCCAACCTGATTCTTCTGTGTTGTATGCCTCAGGGGTCAACAGAAGTAGTTTTGGAGAATGAAGATAGAATAAGTAGAGCGACCCAGGGTATAGACCCTGTCCCAGAGTGACATCAAGCATCACCATGGTCATGTGCCCTCCTGGTTTTATCTATCTTTGGAGGATGAAGAAAGAAAGAAACATCAATGAAAAGAGTAAAATTTAGGTTACTTTTTCTTCCAAGACATGACAAAAGATAAAAGTAAGTATCTTCCTTAAATGTATTACAAGATGAGTTACAAGATATTGTTAGGTTTTGAAATCTCTCTATATATATAAGGCTAATATGCTAAGTGTCCCTCTGACTGTTTGACCATTCGACCAGTCGCTATGAGGCACACTGACCACCAGGGGACAGACGCTCTGACCGGTAGGTTAGCTTGCTGCTGGGGTCCAGCCAATAGGGACTGGGTGAGACAGGCCGGACACACCCTGGATCCCTCCCCCACAGTCCCTCCCCAGCCCCGATCATGCACTGGTGGGGTCCCTTGGCCTGGCCTGCGCCCTCTCGCAATCCAGGATCCCTTGAAGGATGTTGGAGAGTCAGTTTCAGCCCGATCCCCACAGGCTAGCCTGAGGGACCCCACCGGTGCACGAATCCGTGCACCAGGTCTCTAGTAAAACTATAAGAAACTAGAATCCCAGCCAGTGTGGGTCAGTGGTTGCACATCAACCATGAACTAGGATGACATGGTTCAATTCCTGATCAGGGCACATGCCTGGGTTTCAGGCTTGATTTCCAGTGGGGGATGTGCAGGAGGCAGCTGATCAATAATTCTCTCATCATTGATGTTTCTCTCTCTCTCTCTCTCTCTCTCTCTCTCTCTCTCTCTCTCTCTCTCTCTCTCCCTCTCCCCCCTTTCCTCTCTGAAATCAATGAAAACATATTCAAACAAAACAAAAGAAAACAAAAAACCTTAAGAATAAGAAAATAAACAATCCAACTAAAATTGGTCAAATAATTTGAATACACACTTCACCAAACAAGATATATGAATGGCCATAGGCATGTGAAACTATGCTTATCATCATTAGATATTAGGGACATGCAAATTAAAACCAAATGAGATATTTCCACACACCTTTTAGACTGACTTAAAAAAAGAAAATGACAATGTCAATACCAAGTATTGACAAGGATGTGGAACAACTGGAACTCTCATACTTTGCTGGTGGGAATGCATTCTCCTGTTGATGGGCATTAGGTGTTTTTTTTAATGACTAACAATACTGTTATAAGTATTATTTTTAAAATTTCAAAGTAGAAATTTAAACAGATAGGGTAATACAAAATTATATTGATCCAATTCATATATCTATTTTTTTTCCCATTTCAGTGAGAGTGCAGGTCTATGGATGCACAGGGCAATAAGGGCAGTGAGGTCATCCATCAGACCTCCCTGATAGCCAGGGCTCTCTGTCCACCTGCTCTCACGTGCTTTTAAAGGATTCCTATATTTTAATAATTATACTTTAACTAGTGGCCCAGTGTATGAAATTCGTGCACGGGGGCGGGGGGGGGGGTGTTGTTCCTCAGCCCGGCCTGCACCCTCTCCAATCTGGGACCCCTCAAAGGATGTCCGACTGCCGGTTTACAGGGATCGGGCCTAAACCGGCAGTCGGACATCCCTCTCACAATCTGGGACTGCAGGCTCCACCCGTTCACCTGCCTGCCTGCCTGCCTGATTGCCCCTAACCACTCTGCCTGCCGGCCTGCTCACCCCCAACTGCCACCCGCCGCCGGCCTGCTCGCCCCCAAATGCCCCCCCTGCCAGCCTGATCACCCCCAACTGCCCCCCCCCGTGCCAGCCTGCTCACCCCAACTGCCCCCCCTGCTGGCCTGCTAGCCCCCACCTTACCTCCCCACTGGCCTGCTCACTCCAAACTGCCCCCCCCCACTGTCCTGATCACCTCTAACTGACCCCCACTGATGGCCTGCTCACCCCCAACTGGCCCCCCTGCTGGTCTGCTTACCTCCAATGGCCTGGCCCCCCACCAGCCTGATCACCCACAACTGCCATCCCATCCTGGCCTGATCACCCCCTGGCTACCCAAGCTCCCAGCCTCTCCTCTCCTTCCTTCCTTCCTTCCTTCCTTCCTTCCTTCCTTCCTTCCTTCCTTCCTTCCTTTCTTTTTCTTTCTTTCTTTCTGCGCCTCCTTGAGCAGAGGCCAGGGCCAGCTGGAAGCAAGTATCTGGGATTTATTTATCTTCTATAATTGAAACTTTGTAGCCTTGAGCGGAGGCCAGGGCCGGCCAGGGTGGGTGGGAAGCTTGGCTTCCTCCATCGCTGGGGCAACCCAAGCCTCCTGTTCACTCCAGCTCTGTGGCTGTGGCCATCTTGGTTGGGTTAATCTGCATACTCGCTCCTGATTGGCTTTTGGGCGTGGCTGGTGGGTATAGCGGAGGTACGGTCAATTTGCATGTTTCTCTTTTATTAGTGTAGATTATACAACTAATCCTCTTGTAGATTTATTTTATTATACAAGTAAATGCAAACAATAACAACAACTTAGTAAACATACTAAATAAAATTTCCCTTTTCACCCTCATCCCAGACCTCATCTGTTCTCCAGAAGTAGTAATCTAATCAGTCCTCAGTGTGTGTGTGTGTGTGTGTGTGTGTGTGTGTGTGTGTGTTTCCCTTTCTTTCTCAGGTAGCCTCTATGAGAAACTCTTTAATTAAGAGAGACATGAAATGTCAAAACTTAAAAACAAAAACCTGAGGAGTAAGCATTCTAATTTAGGCAGGTATTTAATGTTTGATTGAACTAATATTATCTGCATAAATATATAGTGGAAAGCAAAGAAGAATTCCAAGGTTGTACAAAAAGCAAGATACAATATGTATATAGCTTCCTCTTGGTTAATTCATAAACATAATTCAGCATACATATTTTTTGGTTTTGTGAATGTCCAGAGTAAATGTTTAATATGTGCCCATAATCAAACTTAATTCCAAAAACCCAATCCAGAGTGGGTGGGTTAGGGATTGTCTGCCATACTTGCTCACCATCATTGTAGCCTAGTAAGGTAGAAAGAACAGTAGCTTTGTAGGAAGCTTGCCCACGCCACCTAATTACTATGTAATGTTTGGTAAATTAAATAATGTTTCTGAGTCCCAGTTTCCTCATCTACCAAATGGTTATTGTGAAGATTAAATAAGATAACATATGTAAATTTCCTAGCACAGTTATTTGGCATTTAATGTTCTCAATAAATATACATTCTCTTCCCTATGCCCTATTAGTATCCCTAATAGTTAGAACCTACTTTCATTTCCTTGTGCTACTTATCTTAGAAAGACAGGTACTACCACTGGAGAAAGATTCAGTAAGGGATACAAAATGATACCACTTGTTATCCAAGCTCACTCTTTTCTTAAGAGAAAATTTAAAACAACAACAAGACAAAAACACACACAAAAAAGGTCTCAATGTTTCTAAGCTGCAAACCTGCAGAAGTTGCACAATTCCCAAGGTCAGGGGGTGGGGAACAGCAGCTTCAGAACCTTCTTTTCACCTTTGGTTTTCTTATCACTTTACTAGAGGCCTGGTGCATGAATTCGTGTACCAGTAGGGTCCCTCAGCCTGGCCTGCGGGATCGGGCCAAAAACCAGCTCTCCAACATCCCCTGATGGGTCCTGAATTGCGAGAGGGCACAGGCCAGGCTGAGCGACCCCACCAGTGCACGATCGGGGCCGGGAAGGGATGCGGGAGGTTGGCCAGCCAGGGAGGGACCGCAGGAGGACTCCAGGGCATGTTTGGCCCATCTCGCTCAGTCCCGATCAGCTGAACCCTAGCAGCAAGCTCACCTACCGGTCAGAGCATCTGCCCCCTGGTGGTCAGTGCATGTCATAGCAAGTGGTTAAGTGGCCTTAGCATATCATTAGCATGTTATGCTTTGATTGTTTGAATGGACAACTTGACATTTAGCATATTAGGCTTTTATTATATAGGTTGGAAATTTAAAGTTCTATGGTAGCAAGGAGGCATCTTTGCCTTTCACATGTCTCTAAATTCTGAGGGTGCCTTAGGAAGGAAACAGGACGTGTTTCTTTAGCTGGCACTATAGGACAAGGCTGGAGAAAGCAGCATATTGGGGTGTTCTCCAAGGATGGCCCCTACCAGACCATGCTGTCCAGCCCAAGGGAGGAAGAGGAATGTGACTGGGTAAAGAGCAACTTGGGATCACCTGGAAGATAGGGGAAAGCTCTTCAAAAGGTTATCAGTGCCAAAGAAGCCATTCTTTCTCGATCAAAGGCAGAATGTTGCAGGACTTCCCAAGGATTGGGGCTGCTATCATTGAGGGCCTAATCCCCTGCACCCACTTCTGTCTTCCTCTCTTACCTCCTGGTGTTCACCCAAAATAACACACTCATTATCCTCACTGCACACACGAAGGGTCTGAACTTCCTTTCCTAGGAGAGCCATGAATTGTGAAACTGCTTTTTGCCTTCAACCATGAAAAGTACTTTAGATGGGAAAAAACCTGTGAGCATCCACACTGGCTGGTAGAACTCCTTTCTTCAATATCCAAAGGCATCACATTAAGGTTCATTATTCATTTAGACATTAGGAAAACTCTGATTTTCCAATTCAAGTAATCCACTATTAGCGTTTGAATGAACAATTTAAAAGAGGAACTGAAATAAACATTCAATAATCAGCGGAATGTCTACAAGAGACTCTTTAAAGTAACAGAGTCCTTTAGGTGTCCCCCTGGCCTTTGTCTCCTCCCTCTACCTGTCAGAAGAGAAGGGGACAGCTGGCCAGCACCTCACCTTTCAGGACAAACAAACAATGCCCTCTTGTATCAGTTCTAAGGTGAATGGTCTGAGAGGTTCTGTCTTCTTGTCACCACCTTCATTGGAGAGTGGGACTAGATGAACCAATATTCTCAGTCCCTGTTTTTGTAAGACTGGAACATGGGCATGCACAAGCCACCATTCTTTTGCTGTGCTTGTAACACTCTTCCCCTCAAAGAAAGCCTTTGGCCTGAGGACCACATTGTCATCGTTGGCTTCAGCTAGGGGCCACCACCTGCTCCTCTTCCTCAGGCCCCTCCCTTTGTCCGTCTTACCTCTGGTCTGATGAAGCTGTACTCCCAGGCTCAAAATTAGCAGGAGGAGGAACATGTTCTCTACCGGATCTGAAACAGACAATTGAAAGTCTCAGGCCCTTCTGAAGTTTTGCTTTCTGTAGTTTTGCTGGTCTCATGACTTGATGACTTGTTCACTCCTGAAAACAAGGAAATGACTTGTAAACAAATATATTTTTAAACATTTTTATAGATTTTAGGGAGAGAGGAGGAAGAGAGAGAGAGAAAGATCGATGTGAGAGGAAAATAGGGACTGGCTGCCTCCTGCAAGCCCACCACCACAGGGGACTGAGCTAGGTTGCATGCCCTGACCTAGAATCAAACAAACAACCCCTGGGTGCACTGGATGTTTAACCAACTGAGCCACATGGGCCAGGACTCATAAACAAACCTTTAAGTGGGCCATGGCAGAGTGAAGCTGGGAAGGGAAGTTATGGGCCTCGGAGAGAGGGAAGATAGGGTAAGAGGAAGCGAGGGCCTCTTTATCAGTACAAATTAGAAGCTCTTCTTCCTTTTCTAACAGACTTCTGAATATGAAGCAGTCCTGACTTAACCCACAATGGTGGTTATCTCTTTGTCTCTCCCACAGAGCCTTCCATAGTTTCAGGAGTAGGCCCTTGAAAACCAAATCTTGCTTGTCAAATAAATAAACCAGCTGAACTCTGGGTGTCAGGCATTCTGTTTAGTGCTCCGGAGCACAGAACTAGATTCTCAATAAATATTTCACAGCTGACTGAGCAGGTAAAGTAGTCAAGCTCTTTTGAATGCTGTGAATGAGTTTGCCCATCACTTGGATGACCTCTTAAGAGGTTTAGACAGGGAGAGCAGAGAACTGGCTCTGTTGATTGTGTTCCCAACCTTTGTCCTGTTTCACCTCTTACGCTTCTACCTTTGCTCAAGGTTTTTTCCCCATCCAAGGACTTTTCATGGTTGAAGGCAAAAGGGACAGGATACATGACTGTCAGCTAGTTTGGCCTCCAAGAGGCTGTCAACATTGTATTAGCCATGGAACCATTTCTTCAGGGGAAATAAGTTAGAGCCACACATGTAAATCAGGTTAGAAGCAGAGCTGCTCTGAGTACAATGGAGAAGGCCAGTGGAGGATTTGCATCAGAATGACATGATCTCATTTACACTTTTAAAAGAGGACTCAGCTTTGGTGTAGATCAAACATGTCAAACTCAAAGGCTAACCCGGGCCAAATAAACAAGGTTTAAGTTTATGTGGGCCATAAAAAAACAAAAGCTTCAATTTTCATAGAAAAATATGTTTATTTCAATAGAGACATGCTGAATACAAAGGGCTGAAATAAATGAGTTAATCATTAACATAAAATAATAGAACATTTTAATAAAAATTAATATTTTTTCTTGAACATTAACTTACCAGACACTGAATAACTGCACAAATTAATAAGTGTAACGTAAATAAACCTATTTTCCTTGTTCTCTGAAAGCGAAATATTTCCTGTTGCGCACACCAAACAAGTCAGTACAAGACTAATGGTGTGGCAAACGGCTGCTAAAATATTCGCTGCTAGTATTAGTGGAGAGAAATGGTGCACGGGCTCATAAGGGAAATGAATGCAATACGATTATTGTAATCAGTCATTAGCAAACGTTGTAGTTCATTATTAATAATTATGTATAACAGGATATTATAAAAATTAAGTTAGGAAATTTTTATTAAAACGTTTCTCACATACCATTATATTAGCTGGGCTGCAAAAATATTCCTTGTGGGCCACATGCGGCCTGTGGGCCATGAGTTTGACATGCTTGGTGTAGATAATAGACTATTGTTGGGAAGAAGACTGGGCAGGGTGATCAGTGATGAATATTTTTGCAGAAGTGATGATAGTTTGGATTAGAGTTGTGGGGCCAGTGGAGGTGAGAAGTGGTTCTTGTTGAAAGTTTAGTATATATACATATATTTACTTTGTCCTTTAAATTTATTAAAAATTTTTCAACATCTTTATTGAAGTATAATTGACATATAATAGAGAATTATATGTGTAAGTGTGTTTGTATGTTTGTGTCTGCATATCTATAATAATAAAAAGGTAATATGCTAATTAGACTGGACGTCCTTCTGGACGAAGCCAGGGCTTCGAGGGAAGCCCGGGCTGTGAGGGAAGCATGGGTCCCAGGTGCCGGAGGGAAACCGGTGCTGGCAGCCGTGGGAAGGAAGGCCTACTTTTGCATGAATTTTGTGTATCGGGCCTCTACTATATATTTATACACATTTATACATATAAAACATAGATGATTCAGTGATACAATTCAGTGGTTGTTAGTATATTCACAGAATTGTGCAACCTACACCACTAATTTTAGATTATTTTCATCATCCCAAAAAGGAACCCCATACCCATTAGAAGAAATTCTCCAATTCCCCTTCTCTTTCCCTCCAGCCCTTGGCAACCACTAACCTACTTTCTGTCTCTATAAATTTGCTTATTGTGGATATTTCATACAAATGTAATTATATAATATGTGGCCTTTTATGTCTAGCTTCTTTCACCAGGCATATTTTCAAGATTCACTTATGTTGTAGCACATATCAGTACTTCATTCCTTTTTATATCTGAATAATATTCTATTGTATGACTATACCACCACATCTTGTTTATCCATTCATCAGTTGATGGACATTTGGGTTGTTTCCACTTGTTGGCTATTCTGAATAATTCTATGACTATTTATATATAAGTTTTAGTGTAGACATGTTTTCAGTTCTCTTGGGTATGTATATATGTAGGAGTTGCTTGGTTAAATGGTAACTCTATGTTTAACTTTATGAGAAACTGCTAAGTTGTTTATCAAATACATGGTTAACAAATATTTTTTCCCAGTCTGCAAATTATCTTTCAGCTTCTTGATAGGTTCTCTGAAGCACAAATGTTTTAATTTAATTTAAAAAATAATTCATTTTGATAATGTCAATTTATCTGTTTTGTCTTTTATTGCTTGTGCTATAGGTGTCTTATATAAGAAACCACTGCCTAATCCAAGGTAAAAAAAAAAAAAGAAAGAAAGATTTACATCTGTGCTTCCTCCTGAGAATTTTATCACTTTTCTTCTTATATTTAGGTCTTTGATGCATTTTGAGTTAATTTTTGTATAAGGCAAGGCTCCAGATTCGTTATTTTGCATGTGGACATCCAATTGCCCCTGCACAATTTGTTTAAAAGATTATTCTTTCTTCATTGATTGTCTTGGCCCCTAACCAAAATCCAATGAACTATGGATGTATGGGTCTATTTCTGGACTCTCAAGTCTATTCCGTTGAGCTATGTCTATTTTATGTCAGAACCAGAGACTTGATTACAGTAGTTCTGTGGTAGGTTCTGAGATCAGGAAATGTGAGTCCTCCAACTTTGCTCTTTTTCAAGATTTTGCAGATGTCTGTGTGTGGTGGGGGAGGAGCTCTTCTGGCTCTCTTGCATTTCCATGTGAACTTTAAAATCTGCTTATACACACACACACATCTGAAATTTTTATAGGAATTGCACTGTATCTGTATGCTTATTAGAAAATATAGCCAACTAGTAATATTGTCTTCCAATCCATGGACAACATATAATGTCTTTCCATTTGTCATCTATACTTTCAAAGAAGACCTGATGGGAATTTCTCACAGGTTTGACAAAAATAGAAAAATCTAGTAAAATTTATAGGTTTAGGGCTTGAGTCACTAGGGCAAATGCAGGTGCTATTTATTAAAATGGAGAAGACAGAGAGTAGCAGATTAGGAAGCAGAAATCAAGATTAGAATATGCTTGGAATATGTTTGAAATATGTTTGGTTTGAGATGCCTCTTAGACATCCAAGTGAAGATGTTTAGTAGGCAGTTGGGTAATGGGTGGTCTAGAGTTTGGGGGTAGAGATATAAATTTGGGAGTCATCAAAATATAAGTGTTTCTTAAAGCCATGAGGATGCATGACTTCCCCTAAAGAGAGATAGGGAGAAGAGAGTGTCCGAGGACTGAGATGTGGGGCATTCCAACATTTATCGATCCTTGTGAGGGAGGCTTCTAGCAAAAGGGGGTTGAGAGTAGAAGTAAAAAGATAAATTAGCAATATCTTTTCCTTTCTGTATTCTAATGCTTTGACATCTGGGGCCTTGATGACTCTGGAGGGACTGCCCCTCCTAGAATTAACCAATTTCTCACAAAGAAGTTCATCTTCCAAATGCACACCAACCAATCCAGAACCCCCAACCACCTTTTTTTTTTTTTTTTTTAAACTTGGTTCTCACACACTGTGCCACTGCTTATCTGCACTAATCACTCCAGGGCCAGGTACCAGAGGACCAGGGACAGACCCTATGCCTCAGAGCCTACTGGAATTATTCAAATTAGCCAATTCTAAGCCTGCCTATCCCACCTTGCCCATTTCTTCCTGTGAAAACCACAATAAAATCTCCTGCCCACATTTCCCCTTCTCCCTCTGCCCCCATATGACCCTGATGCTTCCCTGGGTGGCCCCCTGTGGTGTAACATGTTCCTTTCTCTTGGGAAAGAGGATATAATTTTTTTCCAATGACAGCCATTTCCTGATTTGTTGGCCTCACCATAGCTAAATAACAATAAAACCTAGAATTTAAAATATCGTGCTACAAGGAGAGAGCCCCAAACCCCAGAGAGTTGGGTTAAACAGTGTGGAGGTCATGGGTGGCCTGATCCGTGTGGTCCTGGTGGATCTGGTGCTGATGTAAGCCTGTGTGGATTCAAAAGAAAATAGCAGGTAAAGATATGGAGACAACAGAATATAGGCCACTCTTTAGGAAAGAGTGATGAGGCAGTAGTTAGAAAGGAATATAATGTGAGGTCTACAGTAGACTGTATCCTTGCTTTTATTTTAGGGAAGGAGATAGTACATCAGGGACAGAAACACAATCACAATTTCCATAGGGAAATGCGCAAGGCACACCTTAGCTAGACCTGAAAGATCACTTTCCTTATTGAAAATGCAAATATATCCACAAAAGATATCATTTTAAGCTGCACCTGCAGGCTTGGGACTTGTCCAGCATTCTTATTTCTAGAGAACAAAAGGATAGCACATAACATGTAGTGCTGGCAACAGAAAGGACTCCTGGCTCAGCCACCATTAGGCTTAACTTCCCCTTCTTCCTTGCCCATCCAAGGGGGCTTTCCTTGCACACTGCCTGCTTGAGCTACTGCTAACTGAGAGATGGACACTGTTGTAAAGGTACTTTCCAGCCAGCAGCCTTCTCTCTTCTAGGGAGAATATGCCCCACACAGTGGTTAAGAGCTCTGGTTCTAAAGTCAGGCACACCTGAGTTCAAATCTTGGTTCTACACATTATTAGCCTCTAAGACCTTTGGCAGTTTATAAAAGCTCTTTGTGCCCTGGCCAGCTTGGCTCAGTGGATAGAGCATCGGCCTGGGGACTGAAGGGTCCCAGGTTCGATTCCGGACAAGGGCACATGCCGGGGTTGCGGGCTTGATCCCCGGTAGGGGGTGTGCAGGAGGCAGCCGATCAATGATTCTCTCATCATTGATGTTTCTATCTCTCTCTCCTCCCTTCCTCTCTGAAATAAATAAATAAATAAATAAAAAAGCTCTTTGTGCCCCATTTTCCTGTAATGCCAGTAATAACACCCACTTCAAGTCAGAATCTTGGGTGTCCTCTTAAACCTACGAATCTCTCATCTTACACCTTCCCACTGCTAATGTCTTAATTCAGCTCCTCATCATTTCTTACACCGTAGCACAGCCTCCTCACTGTAATTTTTACCTTCCAGTTTTGCTGCTCTCTGCTCCGTCTTCCACTTTGCGAAGTGGCAGACACAAACCTTGGCATCCTCCTCCACTCCTTTCTTCTCTCACTTGCATCCAATTCATTAACAAGTCTTATACCAGTAGGCCCTTCCTTCAAATGTATCTAGACTCTCACTGTTTCCATATCAGCCGGAATCATTATTATCTCTTGGGGTGATTACTGCAATAGCCAGACAGCTGGACTCTATGATTCTGACCTTACCTTCCTACAGTTGATTCTCAACACAGCAGCCAGAAAAATTGTTTAAAAATATAAATAAGGTGTGCTCAAAACTTTTGATGGCTCAATATTTCACTGAGAGTAAAATCCTAAATCCTGCCAAAAGCCCAGGGAAGGGGACTGTTTCAAGCCTCCTGCTTCAGAGGATCCCACTGTGGCCATGCCTCTCCCTGCAGTGTGAGGTGTCTGCCGGGCTGAGAGGAGTCATCTTGAGCCTCTCCCCATCACAATCTGGGTCCTTGAGATGCTGGAATTTCGTTCCCAATGGCTCTAAGCCCATGTCTAGGCCTGTGCAGTGTCTTCCCCAGATCCATCCCTCCAAGGATGAACCTTTCTGCCAGTGTACATATTCCCATAAACCAGGCACTTCTCTGCTCTTTCTGCTTGAGACTCCCTTCTGTAAAACTGCCAGCACACCAGCCCTCCGGCATTCCCAATTCTCCTTATCGGTCTCTTTTCCAAAGCATTCATTACCATCAGACATGCCATATAATATACTTGTTTATTATATTACTATATTATTAGAGGCCTGGTGCACAAAATTCATGCACGGGGTGGGGGGGGGGGAGATTTCCTTCAGCCCAGCCTGCACCCTTTTCAATCTGGGACCCCTCGAGGGGTCGGACACCCCTCTCACAATACAGGACTGCTGGCTCCCAACCACTCACCTGCCTTCCTGCCTAATTGCCCCTAACTGTTTCTGCCTGCCAGCCTGATCACCCCCTAACCACTCCCCTGCCAGCCTGATCGATGCCTAACTGCTCCCCTGCTGGCCCAATTGCCCCTAACTTCCCTCCCCTGCTGGCCCAGTCACCCCTAACTGCCCTCCCTTGCCAACCTGGTTGCCCCTAACTGCCCTCCCCTGCTGGCCATCTTGTGGTGGCCATCTTGTGTCCACATGGGGGCGGCCATCTTGTGTGTTGGAGTGATGGTCAATTTGCATATTACCTCTTTATTATATAGGATAGCCTGCCATCTTTCATAAGAATATGATCACTTAAATCAAGGATCTTTGTTTTGCTTACTGCTATGCCTTCAGCCCCAAGAACATTGTCTGGCAGTAAGTAAACTCTCTGTTAATATTTGTTGAATAAATTATCCTTTTACCTAGCAGGCAGAGTAATCTCCTGAATACTGAATGATTAATCTGACCATGTTACTCCTGCTTAAAAGACTTCAATAGCTCCCATTATTTACAAGGTACAGTTCTCCTTAGTGTGGCCTGCAAAACCTTCCCTAACCTGGCCCCTCTTGCCTGAGCCACAGAAAAATATATGCACTTTCCATGACCAGGACCTCACAGGTGCTTTGAGAATTCTAATCTCTCATGTCTGGTCTCATCTTATTTTTTTCTAATCTTATTTTTCCTCTATTTCAGTTTCTTCAGATACTTAAAAATAGTATTGCATCCCTAGCCAGTTTAGCTCAGTGGATGGAGCGTTGGGCTGCGGACCAAAGGGTCCCAGGTTTAATTTCAGTCAAGGGCACATACCCGTGTTGCAGGCTTCTCCCGGGCCTGGGGCCTTGGTTGAGGCACGAGCAGGAGGCAACCAATCAATGTGTTTCCCTCACATCAATATTTCTCTCTGTCTTTTCCTTTCTCTAAAAATCAATGGAAAAATATCCTTGGGTGAGGATTAAAAAAGAAAAAATAGTATTGAATCTTAAGTATCTCCTTAAATAGCCTTACATTCTTATGCATTTAACACAGTATATAAGCCTCTCTTAAATGTCTTAAGCTGTTCCTTCTGCCTCAATTGTATCTGCTACTTACCTCTAGTGTTAACACTAGTGTAAGTCATTCCTGGTATGTTAAATGGGTGCACTTCTGTTTCCCTGTTAGAACAAGAACTCTTTGTACTTTATTAGGTCCTTAGAATTATTTGCTAAACCTCTGATAATTTTGGTACTTTGTTACTAGTAACACAAAACAATGTAGGGATTTCTGTAAAAATTGTTGCCTAAATTCTGGCAGAACCAGTGGCCAGAAATGTCTGTCAGCTGCATTCTCATCTAGGGAGGAGCGACCTGGAGAAGAACCTTGATAAGACAATTGACAGGACTACTGACAGAACAATTGATAAGTGATCAGCCACATAGGAAAGAAAGAGAAGCAAAAAGTTGACTACAGTTTTGAGACCAAACTATCAAGACAATATTGATACCATTGGGAGAAAAAAAAAAAAGGAGATATAAGATCAAGGAAGAGGTGATTCTGCTCTGCCAGTGTGGCTCAAAAATTGAGCATCGACCTATGAACCAGAAGGTCACAGTTTCTTTCCCGGTCAGGGAACTTGTCTGGGTTGTGGGCTCAATCCCCAGTGTGGGGTGTGCAGGAGGCAGCCTATCAATGATTCTCTCTCATTGTTGATGTTTCTGTCTCTCTCTCCCTCTCTGAAATCAATAAAAATATACAGCTTACCTAATAAAAGAGTAACAGGCAAATTAACCATCACTCTGCTACACCCACCAGCCAATCAGGAGTGATATGCAAATCAACCCAACAAAGATGGCGGTTAATTTGCATACACAGGCGCTCTGAGTGACTGGGGGTGGGTGGGATGCTTTCGTCATCACCATGGCAGCTTGGGAAGGCGGGGCCTGAGCGGAAAGAGGCGGCTCTGGGGCTGGGCCAGAGTGGAAAGGTGGTGCCGGCAGCCAGGGAAAGGAAGGCCCATTCTAGTACAAATCTTTGTGCATCGGGCTTCTAGTATGTGTGTGTGTGTGTGTGTGTGTGTGTGTGTGTGTGTGTGTGTATATATATATATATATATATATATATATTTTTTTTTTTTTTTAAAGAGAAAGAGCCCAAGCCAATTTGGCTCCATGGATAGAGTGTTGGCCTGTGGACTGAAAGATGCCAGGTTCAATTCCAGTCAAGGGCACATGCCCAGGCTATGGGCTCGATCCCCAGTAAGGGGCATTCAAGAGGCAGCCGATCAATGATTCTCATCATTGATGTTTCTAACTCTCTCTCCCCCCTTCCTCTCCGAAATCAATAAAAATATACTTTCAAAATAAAATAAAAAAAGGAAAGCTAATTTTTAAAGAAATGATGATAAGTTGGGTTTGAGTCATGAAGTAATGCAAGGCATTCAAGAAAAATGTAAGTGTAGAGTTTTCGACATAATTGAGGGCTAGAGGTAAACATAAAGAAGTTATTTCAAATATGCTGATGTTAGTTGACATTGGGGAATGAACTAACTCTCTGTGGGGGAGAATATAGAAGGTGAGACTAGAAAAAAGAGGTCTGAACTCTGAGGAATGCCCCCAAATTTGGAGAGCAGGAGTAGGAGACCAGAGAAGGCAGAGAAGAAATAGTCCTAAGAGTAAGAGAAGCTTCCCCCATTCCAGTGTTTCAGGCCTAAGGGAGGAAAATCCCAAGAAGATAATAGAGAAATCTGGAGAATAAGAACTGGGAATAAGCCCTTCGGTGTGGTAGAGACAGCTGGAAAGCACTGAGGTGGTTGGGGCTGGAGAATCTTTCCGAGTCCTTTATCTATCCTGCAATATAGTGAGTTTTTTGAAGATCAGGGAAACACATAGTATAACCTAAATGAATCCTGCTGCCCTGGATGTGTGGCTTATTTGGTTGAGTGGCATCCCAGACACCAAAAGGTCGCAGGTTCGATTCCCGATTAGGGCACATACCCAGGTTGTGGGTTCCATCCTTGGTCAGGAAGCAACTTATCAATGTTTCTCTCTCCCTCTTCCTTCCTTTCTTTCTAAAATATATAAATAAATAAGCCCTGCTACAGTGGGGTGTGACAATAGGAGGCCAGGCTGTAGTTGCCTCATTACATGGTAACCCGGGTATTAAGCAATTAAGGCATTCGGTGTATTGGACATTGCCATGTGGAATAAAAAAGACACACAACAATCTATGGTTCTCTTCCAATGCATTGTAAAGCAAGTCAACTCTGAAACATGACCCATCTCTGAAGATATTAGCATCATCTCCTCAAATCAACTTCAAACTGCCTCCTGTATATTACACAAATAACCCACATCTGGTGGTTCACCTGCCATTTCATCAAATCAATGCATTAAACAACTCAACAAGCACCCCAATGATCACATATTGTGCTAGCCACTTGGGATTCAGAGAACCTAAAACTCTAATTTAATGGAAAGGCTCACAGACAGCAGGAAGAAGACACCTTGAAGCAGTAGACAAGGAAGATCCTGCTGACAGTGAGAGGTTAGGTAATGAAGGTGAATAAACCAGTTTTGAGTAGCAAAAATGATATGGTTCATCCATTCACAGAATCTTAGGATCTTAGAATCTTGGGAGGGAACATTTGACTCCTGATGCAACTGTGTGATTACTGCTCAGCCTTAATATTCTTACTGTGTACTTTGTCAAATATATTGTCCATTATTCCCTTCCACCAGACCTGAGAATTTCAGGGTCAGAAGACCTTATTAATAGGCAATTTCACTGAAACTTAACCTCCTCACTTTAATGTTCTCTTACATGAATCCACTGTCGTTTCAACTACTACGTGTACCCAGGTGGCAAGCAATAAATACTTTCAGTTTTCTTCCATTTTACTAATCTTTCATCATTTCACATAGAAAAATAAGCCTTTTAGTAGATCCCAGATCACATTTTTGTTAAATAATGGTTGTCTGTAGTATAAGTTAATGTAATTCCCATTTTACTTTTGTTTTTAAACAGCTTCCTTTTAGAGCATAGCTTCTAAACACAGGCTAGCCAGGAATGTTCTCTCCCTGCCAAAGGGATAACTCAAAACATGTCAGACACAGAAAAACAAAATTTTAAGTTCTATTAACCCTTCAAAAATTCTATGCTGAGATAATCTCAAGAATAGTTCAATATTTTTCAGTGCACGTTTATTTTGTGCATAAAAATATCTCACCTCATAAAACTGCCCAACAATAATAATAAGCATAGGGAAAAGCAAGAGAAATCCTACTATTTGGGGAGCAGGTAGAAATTAGCTTGTTTGTGTCCCTGAGCACAATGTCTGAGCAGAATTTCTCCTGCCCCCGATGCTGTGGAGAGAAAGGGTGCCCACACTTACCCCACTGCGACAGCCTCATCATGTTCCACACCACCAACTCAAAGAACCAGAAAAACCTCAACCCCTTGGATACTCACATCACGACTTGGCACTTGCTCCTCAGGCAAAGAAACAAAACAAAAAGAAAACAATAAAAGTTGCTCTTTGCATCCGATTCCTTCATAGAAGCCACAGCTAAACAAACAGCCAAAAGAAAACCAAACAAAAACCCTAGGTTGCTGCCTAGACCACTGCAACAGCCAGTAAACCGAAGCCAGGACTCCTTCTAGCTGGTCCGGGGGCACAGGAAGGTGGACAATGAAAAGCCACCAGATAGTGGAAGTACATTCAACATGAGAAAAGACGTCATTGTCATTCAGTTGTGATTCAAATCACATCTAATTCTTAGGAACGATTGAAGCCCAGCCTACTGAGTTTTGGTTTTGCTTTCAGGATCACTTCGTGTAAGCAAATAACTGACTGGTATTTGGGAAAACTGGTTGTGAAGTTACTAGAAAAGAAGGCCGAGGAAAGAATTGCTAGCCTGTTCTAGCTGTGTGCCAGAAATTGTACACAGGTATTTTTAATAGTTTTCTGTGGTTGCATAGCAAAAGACCATAAACTGGGTGGCTTAAAACAGCAGACACTGCTCTCACAGCTCCCTCGTTGTTCTCTCACAGGTCTAGAAGCTAGATATCTGCAATCAAAGTGTCACAGGGCCACTCCCTCTGAAGGCTCCAGGAAGGAAAGAGTCCTTGCCTCTTCCTGGCTTCCAACAGCTTTCTGTAAGCCTTGGCATCCCTTGGTTTGTGGCTGCTTCACTCCAATCTCTTCTCCCATCTTCACATGACCTTCTTCCCTGTGTGTGTCTCTGAGTGTCATCTCCTCTTCTTATAGGAACACTGACCACTAGATTAGTGCCCAGCCTAATCTGGTATGACCTCATCTTCACTGATTACATCTGTAGATACCCTACTTCTAAATAAGGTCACATTTTGAGGCCCAAAGTGAACATGAATTTGGAGGGAACACTATTCTGTAATGCCCAGTGTTCAGAATCCCCAAAACCCCCCCAGGAAGGAGCCAAGACCCGCTGTAACTGCAAGAGAACCTTTATTCGTGCTAGCACGAGCTCTCATCTCCAGCGCTCACCGGGGAAAAAGAGACCCTCTCTCGCCACAACAAAGGCTTTAAAGGGGGTCTCAAGCAGTGGGCAGGGAGAGTGTTTATGATTGGTCAGGGGTAGGGTGAGGGGTCCAGTTACACAAAGGCACACTGGGCAGCTTGCCTAAAGTGGACTGAGTCCACCTCTCTACATTCCTATTGGCAGGTTCATGCACATAGTTACACAGGGTGGAGGGTACAGTACATTTTGTGCTGTCCTGCTCTGCCCTTTCATATTCAACCCACTACAGGACTTCATTTCATTCTTGGAGGAACTCTTGGCCTAGATACTGTTAGACCCATTTTATATATGCCTTTCCTCAATTGCACAGACAGTCCCAGACTTGGTATTTAGGCAGCCACTCCCAATTGTAGCTACCACAATTGTTTCTTGTTTGAGGGATGGAGTCAAAAGAACAAGGAGGAGGAAAGGAGAACACTGCCTTTTCAGAAGAAAAACAATAGCCCTGCTGGTGCAGCTCAGTGGTTGAGCATCAACCTATGAACCAGGAGGTCACAGTTCAATTCCCTATCAGGGCACATGTCTGGGTTGCAGGCTTATTCCTCAGCAAGGGGCATGCAGGAGGCAGTCACGATTCTCTCTCATCATTGATGCTTCTATGTCTCTCTTCCTCTCCCTTCCTCTCTGAACTCAGTAAAAATATATATTTTTAAAAAATCTGAAATCAATAAAAAACTTATTTTTAAAAAATCTCAAAAAATATTCAATAGAAAGAAAAACAATTAGGCAGCGGTGACTTAGAGGCAAGGCGTGGAGAGAAGACAAGAACACATTAAAGAAATGTGGCTAAGAAAACACACCCTGTCTGAGCGTCCGAGTTCCGTCTCTGCTGACCCCACTCCTATGAGCCCAAGGGAACCGTAGTGTTACCTGAGATGTTGCTGGCCAAATGGCACCAGTTATTGCCAGTGAAGTTACACTTTGGTTCTTGAGTTCAGCAAAAAAAGAATTCAGAGCCAAGAACTCAAATTACAAGAAAAAGTCACAGAGGTAGAAGAACTGAGCCAGCTGGGCTGCATAGGCACAGAAAACAAGTTAAAGAGGCAGAAAGGCCCTTGGAAAGGCAAAGACAACGTGCCTGGGGGAAGGGAAGGGGGAAGGAAAGGTGTGGGCATGCTCTCAGAGGGAGAGCACAGCCTGGGTCCTTCATCTTGATGGTTTTAAAGGTTGGGAGTTTAGGGGAGGCCTGAGGGGAGTCTCAAGAGAATATCCAGCAGTTTTATGTGCCAAAATGAGATTTATTCCCCTGACTTCACACATCCTTGGGTGTGGTTGGCACAAATGGCACTAATTGAATTTTTGTTACCTATCTCACTGAATAGGATGATTTAAGCTATTTACCCTCTGGCTGTGGAGAAGTGTAAACTATTTACTTTTAAGTGTCCTTGATTAGAAAAAATAGGGTTTTGCCATTTACTTGATGTCTGTAAACTGCTTGGGCATTTAACTATCTGCCTTAGTTTCCCTATTCCATTTGTCCTGGCTTACTACAAGCCTGTCTCAGTAGGAATGAGATTGGTCATCTAGGTCTATATCCAAGTTGGCCTTTTCTTGCCAACTTGTTTTCAGTCTCACCACTGAAAAACCCCACAGCGTAGTGGGACCACAGTGGCCTGAGGAATGGGAGTACATCCTCTGAGAGTTTAGTGTCTGCATGAGATCCACATACCACCTGTCAGAGTGCCTGTCCCTCTTTAGGAGGGAGATAGACTTGTCACTGTTTCTCTTTTCTGTCTTGTCCAAGTTTCCTCCTACTCCACCCCACTCCCTTTCCTCTTGCTGCAGGCAGTTAGACAGACATGAGCAAAGCAAGAACAGTGGGCCAGGTACAGAAGGTCACCAGGGTGGAAAGTCCCAGGTACCTAGCAATGGACAATCCTATATAAAAAAAGCCTAATATGCTAAGTGTCCAGTCGCCTGGTCAGCTGTTCAACAAATCAAAGCGTAATATGCTAATGATATGCTAAGGCTGCCCAACTGCTCGCTATAAGTTGACCAGTCACTATGACATGCACTGACCACCAGGGGGCAGACACTCCAACCAGTATGTTAGCTTGCTGCTGGGGTCCGGCTGATCGGGGCTGAGTGAGACAGGCCAGACACACCCTGGAGCCCTCCTGCGGTCCCTCCCTGGCTGGCCAACCTCCCGTGTCCCTCCCCAGCTCCCCAATGGTGCACCAGTGGGGTCCCTTGGCCTGGCCTACACCCTCTCGCAATCTGGGACCCCTTGGGGGATGTTGGAGAGCCGGTTTTGGCCCAATCCAGCAGGCCAGGCTGAGGGACCCCACTGGTGCATGAATTCGTGCACCAGGCTTTTAGTCAACTATAGGGTGGGACTTCACCCCAGGGTGACTTTTCCTCCCCTAGCATATTGCTGGTTATGAGGTTTGGACCCCCTGATCTTTCCTCCCTAGAGACATCCATGCTGCCACTGTGTTTCAGCTTTAGGCCCAGAAAAGCAACAATATCAGCCAAGGCTGACCTCTGGACCAGCAGCATTGAATAATGTCCCCTGCAATGGTGCTGGCCAATTAATTAGTGGAGACTACAACAATAAAAGGACACAGCTGGAAAACTGCTGAATATTCTACTGAGATCTTCCCCTGGGACCTCCCCTAAAATCTCCACCCTTAAAACCTTAGGATGGAGGACCCTGGGAGCATGCCCAAGCCTTTCCCTCCCTTCCCCCTCCCTATCCTCACTCCCAACCTCCAAGGGCCCTTCTTTTACCTCCATAACCTGTTTCCTAAGCCCATTTCTTCTAGGAATTACTTCTTCTACCTCTGTGGTTTACCAAATAAATGTTCTCTTACAGTTTGAGACTGACTCTGAATTCTTTCCTAGCCAGAACCCAGGTTGCTGAACCCAGGTTTGGTCTGACCCCATCGGTCAGACACCTGGTGCTGTAGTTTCCCAGGCTCTTTCTTCATTCCGTAGGTTTTGGAAAACAGACTTACCTCAGAGCAAGGGTGTTTTCACAACAAGGCCCTCCGTGTTTTCACCACAGGACCCACAGACAACTCAAACTAATATCTCAGCATGTTTTCCTGCCTCATAAATCTATATGCCTTAAAAAGATACTGGAGGGGAGATATCAACATTTTCACAGGGGCCTCTACAAAGAGGACTTATAGGTGATTTTTTTTAGTTTCTTCTTTTTGTTTATATTTTATTTTCTAAATAACTTGCCATGAACACAAATGCACTTTTGTAAAGACATGGAAATAATTTTTAAAAATCAGTAATAGAAAATTAAATTGCTAAACCGCAACAAGAAAACATTTCAAGAACCTTGCAAAGGGCGTATTTTTGTTTCTAATTTATTTAATTTAGCTTTGTTCCCTTTATATTATTTTTTTTATAATGGGAGATCCCTGAGAGTCATAGCTAAATTGTGTTTGTGCTCCTAAAAACAAGACAACAGGCTCAAAATGGAGTTACACTATGACCCCAATCACCAAACCAAGAATTAATTATAGTTTGGCTCTTCCCACATGGAATCTTAAACCAGTCCATCAAGAATTGTACTGTTTGTGGAGCTCCAGTGGCGCAATCAGTTAGCGCACGGTACTTATAAGAATTGTACTGTTTGTGTTTGCTCGAGTGTCTGGATGTTGGTTTTGCTGCTGCTCCTGTTCCGCCTTCTGAGCCTCCCTGCCTCCCCAGCCCTGGACACCCCTGCCAGTGGGGTCAGTCTACCACCCTCTGTCCTTTCTGAGAAATGTCACTGATGGCTCCTTTCCTCCTGTACCTGGCACTACAATAGTTACACAGATAGTGTCATTGAATCTCCCTGAAACTGAGACAGTGACAGAGAAGTTAAGGAACTTGCTTAAAGTCACAGATCCAAAATGCACTAACCTTGAAGTTGATTGCAGGCTGTGCACTTTCCTTCCACCTTGCGCAACACCAAATTGAATGCCTAACCAAGTGCCATATGCTTTACCAAAGTTTCCACTATTTCTTAAAACCCTGGGAGGGCGGTATTATTTCTACAGCTGAGAATCCCAAGAGACTTGCACAAGAACATCAGCCCCGCCTTGCCTGATGGCAAACCCTGGAAATTTACAGTATCACATGTGGCCTCTGTGTTTCTCTACACCTCACCTCCCCTGCCCCTTTAAACAGTTTTATTGATGTGAACCCTGAGAAGAAATATATTTGCCAAAGAGCGTGGTTAACTGGGCCTAAATTCATAACCAGGGTCTATGGCTATTGCTAAGTGAGGCCTCTCATGTTCTCTGAATTTCGGGAAAAGTCACAAGCTGAACTGTCAGCCTGCCACTGTGCTGTTCCACCCAACTCAACCCTTACCAGGGAGTTCCTGGTTTCATCTTTCCACCAATGGACTGAGACCTGCCCTATACTATCAAAACTGGACAAGTATATCCTCATTTGCACCCATAACAACCTATCAGAACTGCTCCATAATGATCAATCAGAACGCACAATGCGGGCCAATCAGGACTGTGCAGATTTGGATTCCTTATTAGCATAAAAATGTATCAATTGCAGAAAAAAATACGTGTCAATTGGGAACCAGGGTGGGACCCTTCTCCATAAAAGGTGCCCCATCCCTTGTCTCACTGGAGCGAATTCTTTTTTTTTTAAAGGTTAACCTTTATTTTAATATATTTTTATATTTTTTTGTTAATCCTTGCCCAAGGATATTTTTCCATTGATTTTTAGGGAGCCTGGAAGAGAGAGGGAAAGACAGAAACATTGAGGTGAAAAAAACACATCAATTGGTTGCCTCCTGCATGAGCCTCGACCTGGGAGGAGCCTGCAACCCAGGTATGTGCCTTTGACCGGAATCGAATCTGGGACTCTCTGTTCAAAGGCCAAGCTCTATCCACTGAGCCAAACCAGCTAGGGCAGTGGAGAGCATTCTTGATGGACTGGTTTAAGATTCCATTTGGGGGAGCCAAAACTATAATTAAGTCTTGGTTTGGTGACAGGGGTCATAGTTTAACTCTGTTTTGAGCCTGAGGTCTTGTTTTGAGGAGCACACACCCAATTTAGCTATGCCTCTCAAGGAGGTTGCATTTCCCACTTTGCAAGCTGTTCACCTGAATAAAATTCTCCTTTCCACACACTTCAGATAGGAAATTTTTGTTGACATACAAAAATCTACACATTTTTAAAGTCTGTTATTTGGTTTTTACATACATAAAATCAAATATGCCCCTGAAATCATCAGTACAATCCAGACAGTGAACATATCTATCATCCCTAAAAGTTTCCTTCTGCCCCATTTATAATCCCTCCTTCTAGTCACAATCTTCCATAACTACTCCTCAAATAACCATAGATATGCTTTTGGTTGCTATAGATTAGTTTGCATTTTGCATTTTAGAATTGCATATAAATGGAATAACATAATATGTGCTTGGGGAGGTAATTGGGCTTAATTATTCTGAGATTCATCCATATTACTGAGTGTATCAGTAGTTTATTTCTTTTTATTACTGAGTAATAGTCCATTATATGGATATAGTATAATTTATCTATTCACACATTGCTGTACTTTTAGGTTGATTTCAGTTTCTGGCTATTACAAACAAAGCTATACTATTGTAAACAGTATTGTTTTAAATTTTTTAATAGTTTATTGCTAATGTATAGAAATATAATTGGTTTTTATATTGATCTTATATCCTGTAAACTTATTAAACTTCTTAGTTTGAGTAGCTTTTTATACATTTTATAGGATTTTCTAATATACAGATAATAATGTTATCAGTGAATAAAGACCGTTTTCCTTTTCCTTTCCAATAAAAAATAGAAAATTGCTTAGTTAATCTGCCTGACAGACCCTGCCATCCCCTAAAGGAAAGTGACTTTTATATAACCAATTTGCTTTTTCGTCTAGTATAACTTCTTTGTTCCTGCTCCCTCCTGCTTATGAAAATCTTTAGTTTCTTACAGCTCCTTGGAGCCCCTTTCTATTTGCTAAATTAGATACTTCCAGATTCATGAATAATTGAATAAATCCAATAAGATTTTTTAAGTTTATTCACTTGAATTTTTGTTTTATTTTTTCAGAACTTATTTAAAATTTATTTTCAAAAATATATTGTCTTTATAATGGTTTATCTCCAAAGCGAGATCTGTATTAAGTTTTTCCAACAGAAATTCAGGTTTGGGATAGGATCATCATAGATATAAATTTTGTTTTTAACAGTGTTTTTGGATGATACTTGGTCATGGAAAATTGGAATTTAGGTCACAGATATTGCACTATAAAGCAAAATAATAATCTCACCAGTGTAAACAACCAGTCTGCAAGGCCCCTTCCACTTTATAGAAAGAAAAGTCAAGGTGAAGAGAGGTTACACAGCTTAACCAGGATCACCTTGTGAAGATAAGGCAGAGCTTCTCAGAATGTTTTCCTCCAAATGCAGTGCAATACAATGCAATGTGTGTAATGCAATGCAATGCGATGTGATGTAATTGTTCATATGAAACACTTAGAACAGCACTTGCCACATAATAGGTACTAAATCAGTGCTAACTATATCAGGTCCAAAAAAATAAGTCCACTCTTCTTCACTCTGTTAGGCCTTATAGTGAAGGGGGGAAAAAGAAAGAGAGAGAGAGAGAGAGAGAGAGAGAGAGAGAGAGAGAGAGAGAGAGAGAGAGAGAGAGAGAGAGAGAGAGAGATAGAGAAAGAAAGAAAGAAAGAAAGAAAGAAAGAAAGAAAGAAAGAAAGAAAGAAAGAAAGAAAGAAAGAGAGAGAGAGAAAAAAAGAACACAGCCTAAGAGGGAAATGGAATGCACACAGGGTTCTGAAACATGGGTAAGAAGGCACAGCTCAGGAAGGGGTGAGAACTATAAGGAGCCAGCAGCTTATCTAGAACCAGGCTTAGCAACCTTTCCAAAGTCTGGGACCAAGGTTGTGATAGGAGTTTATCTGGAATGTGATGGAAGGGAATGATGACAGACCCCTCTCTTGAAATGGGGATAGGGGATTCAGAGGTGGGACAAAGTCACAGGCGGCCAGAGGGAAGAGGGAAGAGAGGAGTCCACATGGGGGCCACCCTGAAAATTGGTCTTCCTTAACTCATGGTCAGCCCAGGGAATAGAGATCAGTCATTTATCACACCAAAAGTCAAACGCTTGGCTTGGAATCCCACCTGACCTTTGTAAGGAAGGCCTGGCCTCACAGTGAGGGAAGGAAGGTGTGGGTAGATATTCTGACCAGAGCAACTGAGATGGTTGCTTGTTTTTAGAAGAAAAAAGGTTTAGGTTTGGCTCATTTCTTGAAAGGAATTCAGATAAAAGGGAGGCTTACTTTCAGTTTAATGGGTTGATGTAAGCTACTGATTAGGTATTTTTCCTGCTCCAGCATTTCCTGAACAGGAAAAAATAATTGCAGAGATAGCTCTGTGTTGAGAAAAAGGTTACTGAAGTCACAAATTTCAGTAAGGCCTAATTCCTCAGGTGAGTCTTCCAGGTATAGGATTGGGTCAGGAAATGAGAGTAGAGAAGAGGTGGGGATTGGAGAGGTTGAACTGGTTCACTGGCCTTTAACAATCTATACTAATAATAGGGTAATATGCAAATTGGTCAGGACGTCCTCACATAACGACTGATCAGCAGGCTAAGTGTGCAGCAGGTGGGTGGGTGAGGACTCACAGCATTGGGGATGCGATGGTGGCTGCCACTTGCCCAGGGCCGGCCCGGGGCTCAGGCAAGCTGCCGATGGCCACTGCCAGTTGCCCAGGGCTGGCTCAGGGCTCAGGCAAGCTGCCGATGGCCACTGCTGTTGAGAGGGCCCAAGGATCAGGCGAGGGCCAGGCGAGGCTCAGGCAAGCCACAGTGGCTGTGAAAGCCGAGGCTCAGGCAGCCTCGCCACTGCCAGTGGCAGCAGCAGAGGCGTGATGGGGGTGTCGCCTTCCCCTGATCGCCAGGTTGCCTCCTGCAGAGGGAGGCCAGAGGCAGCAGCAGCAAGGGGGTGATGAGGGCGGTGCCTTTCCCTGATCAGCTGGTCACCTCAGGCAGAGGGAGGCTAGACTGTGGCTTAGGCCCGCTCCACATGTAGAGTGGGCCTAAGCTGTCAGTAGGACATCCCCTGAGGGCTCCCGGACTGTGAGAAGGGGCAGGCCGGGCTGAGGGACCACCCCCCTGTGCACGAATTTCGTGCACCGGGCCTCTAGTGAAAAATAAAAGGGGGAGATTAGTGATGAGGAGGAGATTCTGGGGCCTAGAGGGAAGGTATCCTGTCCTCTTCCCCTCTCATTCTTGGGGAAAAGAGGACGCTGGACACACATCCTTGAAGTTGTAGGGTGTTCCTACATAGAGATCAGCATCTGCTTCTTGCCTGAAGTTTCTGAATGGGGAGGTTCATTGGAGTACCCCATATCTGGAGGGCATGAAGAGCTGTAGGGCTGTTTTCAAAGATAAAGAAAATCGGGGCAGTCTTCATCTCAGGTCGCTGAGCTCTCAGTGACCACAGAAGACCCCAACAGTTTTTGTGACTTCAGACGAAGCAGAAGGAAGGGAAATAAGGGACACAGTTCTGGGCCCTTAACAAGCCACTTGACTTCAGACTGAAACAGACGGAGCCTGGGGGCATGTCCCTCCCCACTCGAGGGCACAGCCAGAAATTTAGCCTGTTCTGGGAAGAGAGCAGGGGATCTGAAAAGGATATATGATTGGAATTTCAAGTGGGATGGAACTCTGGCAGTTCTCCAAAATGTTAAACATAAAGTCACTGTATGACCCAGCATACTACTCTGAGGTATAGATCCAGGAGAGATAGAAATATTTGTGCACACAAAAACCTGTACATGAATTGTTACAGCAGCATTATTCACAATAGCCAAAAAGCAGAGAGTTCAACTGTCCAGCAAGTGATGAATGGACTAATAAATGTGGGTACATCCATAGAGTAGAATATAATTCAGCCTTAAAAAGGAATGACCTACTAATACATGCTACAATGCAGGTGAACCTTGAAAACATCATGTTCAGTGAAAGAAGCCAGTCACAAAGACCATATATTATATAATTCCATTTATATGACATGTCCATAACAGACAAATCCATAGAGACAGAAAATAAGTAGTGGTTGCCTGGAAGTGGAAGAAGGGGGGAGGGGTAGAGGGGTGACTGACAAAGTGAATGGGGTTTCATTTCGGTATGATGAAAATGTTTTTAAAGTGATTGTTGTACAATTCTGTGCATTTACTAAAAACCACTGAAGGGTACACTTTAAATGGGTGGATTGTATGGTATGTGAATTATGTCTCAAAAAGCTATTAGGAAACATGGGACTGGACTGCCATAACATGTGACCTGCACATTATGAAGCTGAACTGAGATAATGATGAAGGTCATTCTCTACCTTGCAGGCTGGGAGGGTTAACAGAATATTCTTGACAACAGTTACTGGAAAAGTAAAACATTTTAATGAACTCAGTTTGCTCAATCAAATCGGTGACATAAGGATGGGTGGCGCCCCTGACGGTCAGAAGCAAGACCACACCAGCACCAGCTCATGGCGTTGTCTCTCCCTCTGTTTGTCTCTGCTTCTCTCTGCACACCTCGTCTGTCCTCCCTGCACTGCTGACTTCCTTATTCTTTCTCTCTAGTCGGAACCTCTTTTCTCTTCCTTGTTGGTTTTGCTTTCTCTGAGTTTCTGCTGCCTCAACACCACATTTCCTATCACGAGTCTAGGAACTTCATAACCCTTCAGCGCTGGCCTAACTTCTTCCGTTTTGAGCATCTGATTGGTTGACAGTCTCCCGAAGCCAGCCATACCCTGTGTCATGAGCCCACATCTAAATCCACTGTTCTTTAGCCCACTGAGCAGTTGTGAGAGGTGGGTCACACAGAACAACAACAACAAAATCTGGCTCCCATGGGTGCCCTTTTGGACAAAAGGAGAAGGCAGGGAAACTTCTCTCAGAAAGGGGACGGGTGCTCTGACTAAAAGAGGTCATGGAGAGAAGACAGATGCCTCTACTTGGGGCTGAGGCCTGGCTAACAGCCCTGGGCTGCAATTACAGTTCAGATTCTCAGAAGGGTTTCTGCCATTGCAGCAGCTCTTCTGGTTTAGAGCAGAAGATCAGGCACCTGTCCCTGCATCCCATCCAAGGTAAACAATACCTTTGTGTCTTGTTAGGGCACAGGGACCCACCTCTTCTCTAGAAACTTATCCAGATCATAAAATTGGTTTCTAGTGGCCATATCTGTGCTATATCACTTTACTTCCTACGCCCATGCTTATCAGATTCTTTTCCCTGGGCATTTGAAGTGGGCCTAAGAGATAGTGAGTCAGTTACCTCATGTGGAAGAAAGTGCAGAATGTAACTGTGGGAGCTGATGTGCATGTGAGAAGGCGGAGAGTATGCTTAGCCATGTAGCCAAGAAGTTCTTAAGAGAGTAACTGAAGAAAGAAGCAGACAAGAAAGAGAGGCAGCTCTGACTAGCATCCTGTTCTTTGTTCCAGTCCCTTCTGCAGTCTGGGTTGTGGTCGTAGCCTCAGGTTTGGCTGGATACCAATGTGCAATTACGCTTTTTACTCAAGTGGGTCTCTGTTCCTTCAGACAATTCTAAAACACACAAAAGCTTAAGTGCCCGAGATTCACCTCCTGCTGCATGCCGAGCCAAGTCTGACCTCATTTTGCAGGTGGTTGAGGGGAGAAGAACAAGGCAGACCTAAGGAACTAAATAATCTACATGCTTCCCAAAGTCTCTTCTTTTCCTGATCTTGGTGCATCTCCTCTGCTGGACCCAGAAGTCTGGGCTGGCTATAAGATGAACCTGGTGTGGTCCCAGCAACCTGGGATCAAAGGATCCCCAGAGCCTGTCTAAAATTCTGAACCCAGTTCCAGTGTCTGGGTTTTTCCCATACCATCGATGAAGCAATTTTTGGACACCAGTTGTGTGTCTCACAATTCAACTCAATTCTGACACGATCTTTCTGGAAACAGAATCAGATTCCATAAGATGCTCTCCACTTCAGATGCCAATCAGAAGTCCAGATATGATCTGTACTTCTGGCTGATCAGCTACAGACTGAAGGTTCCCATGACCCTGACCTTGGGTTTGATTAACTTGCTAGAGCAGCTCACAGAACTCAAAAAAAAAAAAACACACAACAACAAAAACCACAAACATTTACTCACTAGATTACTAACTTATTACAAAGGATAATAAAGGATATGAATCACCAGCCAGATGAAAAGATACATGGGGCGATATTGATATCCCAAACAAAGGCGCTTCCCAAACAACAGAGTTTGGGCCCAACACAGTGGCACATGGAAGTGCACTGCTTCCCCAACCTGGAAGCTCTCTGAACCCTTTCCTTTTACGTTTTTTACGAGGCTTCATTCACAGCTATAACTGATTAAATCATTGGCAATGGTGATTGGTTTAACCTCCAGCCCCTATCCCCTGCCAGGATGTCTGCTATTTCTCCTTTTTTAAAATATATTTTAAATGCTATTTCTCCTTTTTTAAAATATATTTTTATTGATCTCAGAGAAGGAAGAGAGAGGGAAAGAGAAACATCCTATATAATAAAAGCCTAATATGCAAATTGTTCTACTGGGAGTTCGACTGGGAGTTTGACCTCTTGCTATGATGCGCGCTGACCACCAGGGGGTGGCATGGAACATGGCGGGCATCGGTGACGTGGCGCTGGCAGCAGGCGGCAGTGGAGGCGGGCGTTGCCGGCCCTGATGGGCCCCAATGAGAGCGGGACCAAGGCAGGATGGTGGAGCAGGTGAGTGGGTGGTGCCAGACCAAGGTAGGTGCAAGTGGGGGCCCGATTGCCCCACTGATCGCCCCACAGATGGTGACTAGTGGTGGCGGTAGGGGGGGCAGGGCCGCCGCCCAGCTCCCAGGCACTGAGGGAGCTGGATGGGGGCATTGCGGGGGGAGGGCCCGGCCCTGATCGGTCACCATGCAGGTGGGATGGTGGAGCAGGTAAGGGGTAAGTGCCAGGCCATGGCAGGGTGCCAGGTGGGACTCAAAGCTTCAAGGCTGGGGCTGCAAACTTGGGGGTGCGAGCTGGGGCCTGATCCCCACAGCCATCCCGAGGGACCCCACCTGTGCATGAATTCATGCACTGGGCCTCTAGTCAATAAGAGAGAATCATTGATTGACTGCCCCCTGCATGCCCTGTACCAGAGATTAAGCCCACAACCTGGGCATGTGCCCTGACTGGGAATAGAACTGTGCCCTCCTGGTTCATGGGTTGACATTCAACCACTGAACCACACCAGCTGGGCCAAACATGTATTTCTAATTATAAATCACGATATCACACAGCTGTTTTACCCAGGGACTGCCTAACCAGGGCTGATCAGGACAACATGATCAGGACTAAATGAAAGGGGGAATCTACCTCCTGAAGCCAAAACCAATGCCTTTTGGTCTTAAGATTTGGGGAAGCAGATGCATTGCTTGGTCAGAGTGGAGGGGATATCTGACCTCAACCTCAGGTAAAGGAAATCAGAAGTTCTCACGTGGACTCAAATGATGATTCATCGCCTCATATACAGTCATGGGCAGGAGGAAACAGCTGGCTCATGTTTTGGGGTCAGATCAGTGGTTCCCAAATCTGGCTGCATATCAGAATCCCCTGGGGAACTTGAAAAAAATAGAAATGTCTGAGCACTACCCCTGATGTCCTCATTCAAAATCTCCATGGGTGGGGTCCAGAAATTTGCATTTTTGAAACTGATCAGGTGGTACTGAGATAACATGCCCTAATTGGTGGTTCAGCCTTAGGGAATCCCTGGGTTTGATGACACTGGTCACATTGATCCTCATACAAAAAAGCGAGTAAAATGGAGAAGAGGCAGGATAGAACCCAAAGATAAATAATGGCTATTTCAACATGTGGTTACGTTGGTGGTAAAATACCTGAATTAAGAGAGAAAGTTTGACATTTTATAATACACATAGAATGCCTAGAATTTCTTGAATTAGGTGAAGTAAAATAGGGCCTCTTGGTCCCTTTTGCTTGAGCGGTATGTGTGACTAAAAAGGGGGGCACATACTAAACCTGAAAGCCCAGGGGAGGACTGCACAAACTCAGAGACCAAAAGTAACCAAATAAGGTGGTTTGAACATAAAAATTCCTAACTAAAAGTGGGTCATGGTGGTAGTCATATCCTAGGCAAGAAAATGTGGCAATACCTAACAAAAATACCAAGACACCCGCCTTTGACCCAGCAATCCCACTTCTGGAAATCTACCTTGAAGATAGACCTCCAACAGCACAAAATATGAAAGTGCAAGGTTATTTTTTGTAGCATTGTTTATAGTAGCAAATATTGGAAATAATAAGTACCCATGGTAGGCAGAATGGTGCCTTGCCACGCCTTGCCCATGTGAATCAGTAGTTGAGTGTCAACCTATGAACCTAGAGGTCATGGTTTGATTCCCTGTCAGGCACATGTCTGGGTTGTGGGCTCAGTCCCTAATGGGGGATGTGCAGGAGGCGGCCAATCAATGATTCTCTTTCATCATTGATGTTTCTTTTATTTTTAAAAAATATTTTTATTGATTTCAGGGAGTAAAAGAGAGAGGGAGAGATAGAAACATCAATGATGAGAGGGAATCATTGATTGGCTGCCTCATGCAGGCCCCACACTGGGATTTAGCCCACAATCCCTGAGCATGTGTCCTTGACTAGAATCAAACCCAGGCTCCTTCAGCCCACAGGCTGATGCTCTATCCACTGAGCCAAATCAGCTAGGGCTCATCATTGATGTTTCTATCTCTCTCTCTCCCTTTCCCTTCCTTCCTCTCTGAAAAAAAAAAAAAAAAAAAAAAAGAATAGTGCCCTGCCAAAAAAATTCACATCCTAAAAAATAAACAAACTGAATTAACAAGCAAAGTAGAGACAGACTCATAGATAGAGAGCAGGCAGACAACTCTGGTGGGGAAGGTGTCTTTTGGGATGGGTGGAATGATTGAATAAAAAAGAAAAATGAGAAAGAACTCATGGACACGGAAAACAGTGTGGTGATTGGGCAGGGTGGGGGGTGGGGTGGGAGTGTTTGAAGAGGGTAAATGGTGATTGGAAAAATTAAAATAAAATAAAGTAAGGGGAGAAAAATCTATGTCCTGAACCTGTGGATATATTACCTTACAAGGCAAAAAAGTGAGTTTGTAGATGTGATTAACTAAAGGATTTTGAGATGAGGAGATTATCCAGGATTATTCACACAAACCCAATATAATCACAAGGGTCCTTATAAGTGAACAATGGAGGCAAGAGAGTTAGAGTTGGAGAGACATGTAGATGCCACACTGCTGGCTTAGAGAGGAAGGAAGGGAACATGAGCCAAGGAATTCAGGGGGCCTCTAGAAAAAGCTTCTCACTGTCTGAGAAAGAATTGCAAATAAAGAAGGGTAAAAGCTCCACTAAAATATAATTCTGGATTAGAATCAGAGGTATCAGTAGGAACTCATGGTTTAGAATATAGGGTGGGGCAAAAGTAGGTCTACAGTTGTGAGTACACCAACAACAGTTTATTCCTGTATTGTTATTTATTAATTACTAGAGGCCCAGTGCATGAAATTTGTGCACACGGGGTGTGGGGGAGGGGTCCCTCAGCTGGGCCTGGGCCCTCTCGCAGTCCGGGAGCCCTCAGGGGATGTTCGACTGACGGCTTAGCGGGGAGTGGGCCTAAGCTGGCAGTTGGACATCCGTAGTGTTGCTATAGAGGTGGGAGAGGCTCCCGTGCCCGCTGCTGCACTCGCCAGCTGTTAGCCTGGCTCAGGGCTTCTGGCTGAGTGGCGCTCCCCCTGTGGGAGCGCACTGACCACCAGGGGGTAGCTCCTGCATTGAGCGTCTGCCCCCTGGTGGTCAGTGCATATCAGAGCAACCGGTCGTTTGGTTGATTTGCATATTAGCCTTTGATTATATAAACTGTATTATTTTCCACATGAACAACTGTAAACCTACTTTTGACCCACTCTGTATATACTTACAGGCAGATGTAGAAATAGGTATGAGTGTATGAATATGCACGGGTTAGTAGTATATGTGCATGTCCTTGCTGAGAGGACCAAGGAACAATGGCCATAGCAATAAGCCCACCTAGAGCCCTGATCTCCATTTCTAAATACCATTCTCTAACAAAAGGAACCAGACTCCTTGAATAAGTGGTTAATTCCAGACCTGGGGCAGGGTTAATAGATATGTAATATCTTATGACTCCAGAAAATAAGCAAGTATTCAATAAAAGATGGGTGTATCAAAAGGACATAGGAGCCAAATGGAAGGAGCTCCCAATAGCCAAAACAATTTAACCAATAAAATAAATAATGATGGTACTACATTATAACCCACAAAATAAAAAATGTCCATGATGCCATATTTACGTAACTAATATAATAAATAATCATATGGAGAAAATGAGGCTTTTGCAATGAACAAATATAGATGAAATGAAGGAGAGAAAAAATGTCACAATTAGGCAAACACCCCAGAAATAATTGTTGCATGTAAATCCCACCAATGGTGTTTATAGAGGCTACTCTTTTTCAAATCCTCCTCTCCCTGCTGCCCTACATTCTTAATGATCTTAAGGAAGAAACTGAAGTAGAAACAAAACACACATGAGAAGTCTAAAGATTTAAACAGCAGCCTACCTGAAATTCTTTTAGGAATAAGGTGGGATATGTGTGCATGTGCACATATTATGAAGATTTATAGAAAAAAGAAAGAATTGTTAAAGCTATAGGAGCATTTTTTAATTGTTTTGTGCCACAACTCTCAGCATCCATTAAATGCTTTACTGAGTTAATAAATAAGTGACCCTTCTTGCTCAAGCAATGAAGAACTAAAACTGAATTAAAATTCAGCCTGCTCAGAGTTATGAAAATAGAATTACAGTTGAGGGAAGAAAAGAAAAAGAAGATCTTTCTGCCAGTCTATAACAGGATTTATTGGTCTCATTTAAGTTTGTGAACAAACCTAAAACCAGTGTGTCCCCCTGGAGAACTGAGTGTAGAAAGCGTCCTGGACCCACTGTCAGCATGGAAGGGCTAGGGAGCCAAGAATCGACTTGGTGGCTTGATTTTTCTTTGTCATTTGTTTATCCTTGTAGAAGTAAGTGCCTGTGGTACCAACAACCTTTATCAATTATTTTACTTCCATTTCCCACCATGCCTGAACATAGAGAGTATCCAGAAAGTTAAGTCTTAAGAGTATTTTTATTAACTCCTCTAAGTGATCCTAGACATGTCAATACCTTGCCCACCTCTAAGAGACTTGCTGAACATTTTTAGCAGCCTCTTTAATAATCAAACAACTCATTATATTCTTTGCATTTAGACCCAGTCCTTCATGATGCAGTTCTATTAACTTATTTTCATCTGTTATAACTTTGATAGAGAAAGACACCAGCAGGTAGGCACTATTTTAAACATTTTAATGGTTCCTCAGTAAGTTAGGTCATAAAATTATTATATGATCTTGCAATTCCCCTTCTAAGTATGTACTCAAAAGAACTGAAAAGCAAGTGTTTAAAAAAATGTACAAGAATATTCATAGCAGCACTATTTTCAATAGCCAAAAGGTGAAAAAAAAATCCTTTATTTCTATAAACCAATGAATGGATAAAGGAAATGTGGTATGTCCATACAATGTAATGTTATTTAGCCATAAATCGGAATGAAATACTGATACATGCTAAAATATAAATGAACCTTGGAAAGATTATGCTATGTGAAAGAAGTTAGATACAAAAGGCTTTATGTTATATGAATCCATGTATATGAAATGTCCAGAATAGGCAATCCATAGAGACAGAAAGCAGGTTAGTGGTTGCCAGGGACTGGGGGAAGAGAAAGAAGGAGAGGTAACTGCTTAATGGGTATGGAGTTTCCTATTGGGTGATGATAATGTTATCAAATTTAAAAGTGATGATGGTTGCACAACAGTGTAAATGTACCAAATGTCACTGAGTTGTGCATTGTAAAATGGTGACTTTTATATTATACTAGAGGCGCGGTGCACAAAATTTGTGCACTGGGGGAGGAGGTGTCCCTCAGCCCAGCCTGCACCCTCTCCAATCTGGGACTGCTGGCTCCCAACCGCGTGCCTGCCTGCCAGCCTGATCACCCCCTAACCACTCCCCTGCCAGCCTGATCAATGCCTAACTGCTCCCCTGCCAGCCTGATTGTCCCCAGCTGCCCACCCCTATCAGCCTGGTCACCCCTAACTGCCCTCCCCTGCAGGCCTGGTCCCCCCCCAACTGCCCTTCCCTGCTGGCCTGGTAGCTCCTAACTGCCCTTCCCTGCAGGCCTGGTCCCCCCCAACTACCCTCCCCTGCCAGCCATCTTGTGGCTGCCATCTTTGACCACATGGGAGCGGACATTTTTTGCGAGGACGTGAGGGTAAATTTGCATATTACTTCTTTATTATATAGGACTAGGGCCCAGTGCACAAATTCGTGCACTTTGAAAGAAACTGTGGGCCGCAAGGCTGCGGTGGGCACAGGGGCGGGTATTGGCCCATCCTCTGTGCCCCCCACCCTGGCCCTCCCGCCGTGCCCCCCTCCCCCAATCCCCTCTCTGCTAGCAGCCCCGCTCCCGCTGCTGCCGCTCCCACACGCTGATGGCGTAGAGCGAGTGGGGCCGATGCTGTCAGTGGGTATGAGTGGTGCCTACTGCCCTCAGGAACAGGGGGAGGTGGAGAAGCCCTCAGGGGCAATCTGGGCCAGCAGCCATTGCTCGCACCCACTGACGACGCCAAGCGATTAGGACCGGAGACAGGCACTGGCAGCGGATGCGAGCAGTGGCTCTGGCGCCAGCAGTGGGTGTGAGCGGGGCTGGTGCCAGCAGCAGATGTGAGCACTGACGGGACTGTGGCGCGCGGGAGCAAAGAATTTTCAGTAACCAGCAGAGGCTTGCCCCGATGATAGTGACCAGCACGCCGCCTTGGTCTGGTGCTCCCGCTCACCTGCTCCACCATCCCACCGCAGCCAACACCCGCCATGTTCCACACGCACCCCTTGGTGGTCAGCACATGCCATAGCAATCAGTTGTTTGGATGCTCAATTGTTCAATTGTTCCACCATTCAGTCTATTTGCACATTAGGGTTTTATAGAGAGAGATGTATTTTACCACAATAAAAAGAAATTAATTTCAGAAGAAGGATTATAGGTGAGGGACATGGGGAGGCTACAGGCAGGTAATGAAGATGGAGAAGATGATTGTGAATGCAAACACAAGAGTTAGGCCACTGTAGCCTTCCTTGTAGCCCCACTGTCTGAGAACTTGTGTTGATAATTCTACTTCTTTTATTCAAGGCACTTCCAGTTTAAGTCCTCTGACACTTCCAGTTCTTGAACCAACTCCCAATTGCTTATCCTGATACCTAAAGATATATGGTTGGCTGCTTTCCCCGCCTCTTCACTGCCTACTCTACATTTTGAGTTCCTTGTCACCACAAGACTGTCTATAAAGCAAACACTGTACTTTCTTGCTTTATTTCTTCTGTTTACCCTATATACTGAGGATAAAGTTCAAGATCATAGTAGGCTAAAGATATTAGTAGTGTTTCAGTCAGGCGTTTTAAAAATGTCCCCTTTGAAGAGCTTACAAAGAACTGTTTTCTTCCACCCCAGTGGCCTATCTCTTCTGATGGCAGAGTCCTACTCAGTCCTCAGAGCTCTGGGACATGAGGTCAATTCCAGCCTAGCTTTATCTGTTTGTGTTTACTCAACATGTGGGAAGGAACCCATAGATAGCCTCAGGGGTATTGTGAGGTTGTAATTATTATTATTTTTTAAAATATATTTTTATTGATTTCAGAGAGGAATGGAGAATGAGAGAGAGATAGAAACACCAATGATGAGAGAGAATCATTGATCCACCGCCTCCTGCAGGCCCCCCACTGGGGACCGAGCCTGCAACCCAGGCATGTGCCCTTGACCGGAATCAAACCCGGGACCCTTCAGTCCACAGGCCAATGCTCTGTCCACTGAGCCAAACCGGCTAGGGCGAGGTCATAATTATTTAATTCAGTGATGGGTTCATTAGTGTTCATTTCATTATACTTCAAAACTTATAACTATATTCTCTTATATGTATCTATATTTCATGATACTTTTTTCAAAAATAAAAATAGCTTCAACCCTAAGAACGATGCTAAAAGTTTAAGTCCTCTAAATGTGAAACATTCAAGGACCAACCTGATCTTCCAAAACGGCTGTAGATGAGTTTCTTTCTAGGCTTGCCCACTTAGGATGAGAATTCAAGTGGCTTTAGGGTTGGAAAGGTCCTGCAACCATGTTGATCTACGTTCTCTTTGTCTTCTTCCTTGAAATCAGAAGATAATAAATAATATTAATAAAGATAAATAATAAAGTATTTTCTGATCAACAAGGAAAACTAATCATCTTAACCAACACACAAGTGTAGAGAGTCAATCAGCTCAGGCCCCAAGCATTCCCGCTCTTTCTTGCTGGGTAGGCCAAGGATGCAGCCTGACTGCTCTTTATCTGGGCCATTTCTCAGGGCTGTGTTTGCAGGGAGCAGACTTGAGGAATGAAGTAACCTCTGTCACAAAAAAAGCAGCTGTGCTGACCACTCACCATAAAAGTAGTAGATTTGACAGCTCACTGTTCCTCAGTTAAGTCACAAACCTGCTGCGTCCACCTCAGTGTCCAGTCCAACTAGGCCCACCCCATGCCCTCCACAGGACTTGAGGCACATGGAAAACATCTCATGCTCATCATGAGCCTACTCAGGCTGCTTGCTGCCCTGTGAGTAACAGAGTCTCCTGCCTGCCCCCCTGAAACAGTAACAAGGCTATCCTGTTAACCTGACAGTAGGGTAAATTCCAGCCCCTCACAGAGCCTGCCTGCTTTGGTGACAAAGCTTAGATGCTGATAGAAGCATGGCATTCTGAAAGAGAAAGGACAAGAGCCCTCAGTAAATATGGGTTATTGGGTATAAGAACACTCCCTGAGATCCAGTAGGAAATGCTCTCACCTAGGTGGTGCTGAGGGTGGGAGGGTAGAGTAAGGGTCTCTCACTGTCCTGGGTGTTAAATGAGGCTGAGCAACAAAAGGTAGGGTCAGAACAGATCACCCAGAGGGTACTTTGGTTGTGGCACATTCTCCTCTGGGGGAGAAGGAAGGATGTTATCATGGCAAAAGCCCCACACCTCAGCCCAAAGGTATGCAGGGTGACTGTGGCTGATGGGTCAGAGGTCCCCAATGCTGAAATAATGGTGCCAGCATTGAGGTTACAGAGTTTGGGGTAGACTGCAAAGAAACTTGTTTGTTGAGCCTTGTGGTGGGAGGCCCCGTGAAACAGACTACATGCAAAGGATCGCTTACTGGCACTGAGCGGCTCTCTCCCCGTCTCTCTCTCCCAACTTCAGCAGCATCAGGGAAGAAGGCTGAGTGTTCTGGGGAACCTAAGGGAGGAGAGAGAGGATTCAAAGGCTTATGGCTCTGTTGGACAGAGGTACTCAAGTCTAGTTATTTCCAAGCAGACGTAGGGTGAGCTAAGCACCTGGTGGCCCAAAGTGCTGAGAATACAGGTGTGGATGAAAAAGGGACCCCCTTTTAGACCTGACAAGCTCAGGGGAGGTCTGCATGGCAGGCCTCACAAACCCAGAAACTGAAAATAATCACATAGGATGGTCTGAACATGAAAATTCCCAACTAAAAGTGGGTGATGGTGGTAGTCACGTCCTAGGGCAGTATCTTCCTGACAAAGGTCAGTCTTTTCCTCAATGATGCCTGTCTATTGTCTTTTTTATTCCAAGATAACATACCTTTGAGTAATCATCATTTCCAGACCCGCTGCACTAGAGCACACCCCCCCCACCCCAGATTCTCTCATTATTACCTCATTCCCGACATACCATCTCTATGTGCTGTGTAATGCTAATTTTTAACTATCTCATACACACCAATGTAAAAGAAACATGTGTCTCTTTGCATTTTGCTTTTATCCAATCCTTCAGATTTCCTCACTTTGCTTTCTCCTGCCCCCTTAATCTACCACCAAATGAATTTCATGTAACCTTACATCTCCTCCTTTGATTCCAGTGTATAAGATAAGTTGCAAAACTGCATTCTCCTGAGCTTTTTCTCAACCCATTGAGATTTTGCTTCCCAGCAGTTCTCAGTTTGGTTCAAACAAACTCATAAAAATTATCTATTGGTTTGGATATTTCTTATGTAGACACATGTTAAAATTAGTGACTTCTTTATTTAACAGGAATTCTTACTGTGAACTTTTTGCCAGATGAGGTAGAAAATAAAATAAAAAAGAATTGATATGCAAGCATTGCTTTCCTTAACTATTACTCTAGAATCATAAGGCCATGTGGCTTTAATTTCCAGCTACTCATTCCAGAAAGGATGTTTATTATTTGAACAACATTATTTTCTAGGCACTGGGGATGCAAGACATTGTTTCTGCCTTGGGGGGCGCATGTCCATTGTGGGAAATGGCAAATGAACAGAAATACTGTACCAGGTGATAAATGCAGGCCTAGAGAACGCCCACTGTCTCCCAGCCTGCTCTAAGGACAATCCCACTGGGTGCAGCTGGGGCCTGTCTCTTGGCCTGAGAGGAGGTTGGTAATGAAGGTGAGGGGAAGTATAAGTGTCATAAGACAAGTAGCTACTAGATCCATATATGGAATACAGTGGGGACTAATTAATTTTAAGTTGGATGGCCAGAGAAGGCTTCCCTGTTTTACAAAAGAGGAAACTGAAGCTTAGAGGGATTATGTAAACAGGTGGCCAGTGAGAGGCTGAAGAGCCTTCGGGAACAGCAGGGAGAAGACAGAATCCTGCTCCCTCACTCCCTGGCTCCTCATACCTCAGCCCCTTTCACAGCTCCCTGAAGATAAGGAGCCAGTGAACTTTACTTGGAGCAGCACAGAGGTCATGATCAGAGACCTCTGTCCAAAACTCTGTTTCATCTTTTACCAGCCCTGAGTCCTTGAACTAATGACTTTCTCTTTTGGTTCCTGTTTCATTGTCTGTAATATAGGGATCATAAAAGACCTGCCTTATAGCATTGCTGTATAAATGATTTGAGACACGCAAAGTGCTTCAAACAGGGCCTGTTGGTATATATTAAGTGCTCAATAAATAGTAATTCTATGATTTGTATGCTATCACCTGGTTAGTGTGGCCAACACAAGATCACATTCCCAAAACCTAGCTCAAAGAGCGTATAGGGGGGATAAATGGTGATGGGAGGAGACTTGACTTGAGATGGTAAATACACAACACAATCCTATATAATAAAAGGCTAATATGCAAATTGTACCCTCAACTAATTCAAGGAGTTGGACTGGAATTACACCGGGAGTTCAACCAAGGGGTGGGGCCAGCCAGCCAATTACCCGCAGCCCCTCCCCCCAGCCAGCCCCGCCCCCTATCCTCCCCTCTCACTCGAATTGGGGCAGGCCGGTGGACCCCACCATGTGCACTGGGCCTCTAGTATACAGATGATGTATTATAGAATTGTATACTTGAAACCTATATCACTTTATTAACCAATGTCACCCTAATAAATTCAATAAAGACGTAAAAATCAAAAAAACCTTAGCTTATTTTCTCCCTCAGAATTAAAATATAAAAAGCTACATGATATGCATTTCTAAAATAAATTAAGAGTCTCCATAGAAGTAAATTGAAAATAAACTAAAATATAAAAAGCTTAGGGGTGATTTTTGTTTGTTTTGTTTTTTGCCGGTTGTAAAATGACACATTGTATTATTGTAAAATAATATTTAAATAAAAAAAGAAAAATTACCCAAATACCTAACCCTAGAGTTAATTGTTGTTAATATTTTGGTGACTATAATTCTCTATAGCTCTCTGGATATGTCTATATGAATGGAAGTTTAATTTAAAGTGTCCTTATATCAGAATGCTGCTCAATGAGCTGCTTTTATCACTCATCAAAGATATTATGGGCATCTTTTCATGTCAATAATTATAGATCCCATGATTATTTATAAATCTTAATTACTATTCCATTGTCTAGCTATACCATAATTTATTTAAGCCATCCCCTAGTGATGCCCACTTAGGTTATTTTCAATATTGTTGATATTATAAAAGAACAGCACCACGAATGATGCTGTATAGTTGGCTCTGAGCCCTAGTCTAGTTATTTCCTGGAAACACTTGCTATATGTGGAATCTCTGGGTCAAAGGGTGTGTACCTGAAGACATATGTCCCATGTTGTCAGCCTGCTTGACTGGGCTTTTGTAGAAACTCAGGACCTAGTTGTGGGAATGCAATTAGGCCAATGAACAGTTTGAGGGAACGCAAATAGTTGGAGACTGTCCCTGCCAACAGGTTTGAACATGCTCCTATGCTGGCAGGTAATTTTTCAGGCCTGAGGAGGGACTCTGTGGGAGAATTTACTGACCTCTTTGTTAGATCACCAGTGCCCTACAACTTCTCTGAATAGGTGGCTTTTCTAGGAAATCAGGTTAAGGAAGTTCAATTGGCTGAAAAAATGTTACTTAAACTTTTGAGGAACCTTCTAAGGATATAATGCACAAGGGAATTTTGCTCCCGTCAGGCTTAGGGAAGATTTTTCCTAGCCCCAAAGTTTCCTCTTCACTTAGCCAGTGATCCTGAGCATTATTCCTTAGCAAAAAAGGCTGGAATGTGAGGCAACAAATAAGAGTGGTGGCCATGACACCAGCAGCTTCCACTGGCTAGAGATAATGAAAAACAGAGAATGCAGAGGAAAAGGCCACAGGCTGGGTTGCATCAAGACTTGGCTAGTTCAGACTGGCTCCTGTCATAGGTGGAGGAAGGTAAGGAAACACCTGGCCCCCCACCCTAAGCTAGAGGTCAGCTACACATTTCACGCCAGCCTCCCTTCCTGATGCTCTTCTAGGGTGGAAGCTTGGTGTGGAAGAGTAACCAAGGGATTAGCGGAATGTGCAGTCTATTTCTACTTTTAAGCAATGCTTAACCAAAGAGGAAAACAGTAATACAGGTTAATATTTACAAAGGTCTAAATATTGCCAGAGCAGTTCTAAGTGCTTTACGTGTATGAACTCATTTAACTCTTGCAACAATCCTAGGAGGTAGGTATATTCGTTGTTTATAAGTAGGGAAACTGAGGCACAGATTGTATAGACAATTTGCTGGAGATTACACATTGAGTAAATAAGAGAGCTGATATTTAACCCCCATCACCTAGCTCTGGGTTTTCTTTGTTTACTATTGCTCCTCTTTATTTCTGTAAAAATGGAATCTGCGATTTCTCTTCAACCAGGCACTACTAAAATAATCCTTTAAAAAAATGTATATCAGGGATAGCCTTAGAGAAGCTAATGGGAAGTGAAACCTTTTAAGAATGATCAAAAGCTGATAAATAAGAGAACTGAATGAGCCATCTCCAGACCTGGGAGTGGGAAAGAAAAAAACGTTAGTGGCCGAACCCTGGGGATTCATGACATTATCTGACAGTGACATGCTGTGCATTAAAAGTAGAAGGTATGTGGGCATCTTTGCTTTCTTACTCTTTGTCAACTCTAGTTCTTTTACTTTCCCCTCCCTGTTTCTTCTGTTCCTTCTTCATAGGCTGCAACTGCTTTGTATTCACACTAGACATATACACTACTGATCTCTCTTGTATATGTTCTGTGTGTGTATATATATCGATTTACATCTATCTATATATACAAGCATACATATTTCCTACATAAATAACTTGTCTCCACAAATGATTAATTTTCTAGAAATGTTACTAAGTAATCAGATTTAATAAACATTTTACTCCATGCATTGTATGTCTAAGCTTGTGAAATTATGTCCTGACTTGTTCAAGAGAATAGGAAAATAGTTGGGTCAAACGAGGTACTAAAGACTGCCAGAGGCCCAGTCAGAAGGCCCATTCTTAATATAATACTGAGAGTGAAGAAACAGGAATGCCGGAAAAAGTGACCAAAGTGTGGACAACCCATCATACGGCGGATGGAAAGGAAGGAAACTGGGAGGGTTGGAAGGGCTGATATGACAGGGGGAGCAGCACATTCCATTATGGATATAACAGCCAGGATATTAACTCCCTGTCATACCTTCATCTGGCAGGCAAAACCCTTTCTCTCCTAGCAGGAGACTTAAGGATACTCATGGTAGCCACAAGCTCAATTGCAAAAGACATTTGTTATTTGTTATGTCTTTTCTTTTCAATAGATGTATATGTATGTATGAGTGTGTGTGTGTGTGTGTGTGTGTGTGTGTGTGTGTGTGTGTGTGTGAGAAATTATTCACTTCCAGTAATTTCTTAAAGTTCAAACCAGAGAATTTTCATAACCATCTGATTTTGAGTAAGTAGACTCCTGGTTTACTTCATCCTCTCCACAATTGTAACTCTTGATCTCCCAATTGTAACTCTTCTCTTCATAGCAACCAAACTCAAGGCTTCCCTGACTGTCCACAGAATTTACCAGTGTCAACCTTTCACATAATTCAAAAGAAATATAAAAAAGAAACTTCTTTTCGAGCTCCATGGCCTACATTCATAAATTGTTCTTATTAGCAATTTGTGTTCTCTGGATTCACTGTCTCTAAAAGTCCCAAATTTTTTCAGGACTTAATACTCTTAACTAACCAACCCCCTTGAAAAACAATGAGAAATAATATTTCTTCTTTCTAGGCAATGTAATAAAATCATTTTTGGAATTAAGAAGGATATATATCCTTGGATTTAATGACTATCAAGAAAATCTCAAAAGGACTTAAGGCTGTCAACAGTAGTTTAGATGAAGCAGAGGACGGAATCAGCAATTTGAAAGATGAAGTAGCAAATAACACCCAATCAGAAGAGCAAAAATAAAAAAAATAAAAAAATTAGGATAGTTTAAGGGGACTTTGGGACAAAACCAAGTATAAGAACATTCAAATCATAGGGGTATAAGAAGAGAAGAAAGAGAGCAAGGAATTAAAAACCTACTACTCAGTCATAAAAAGGAAAAAAAAATCTTACTTTTTGCTACAGCATGGATGGACCTTAAGGGTATTATGCTAAGGGAAATAAGCTAGTCAGAGAAAAACAAATATCATATGATTTCACCTATATGTGAAATCAAATGAACAAAATAATAAACAAAATAGAAACAGATTCATAGATACAGAGAGCAGACTGACAGCTGTCAGATGGGAGGGAGTTGGGGGCTAGGTGAAATAGGTGAAGGAATTAAGCAAAAAAAAAAAAACCCAAAACAAAAAAACCCTCATAGACACAGACAAGAGTATGGTGATTACCAAAAGGAAAGGTGGATGGGGGCAGGTAAAAGAGGGTTAAGAGGGGATAAATGGTGACAGAAGGAAACTAGACTTTGGGTGGTGAACACACAATATATAGATGGTGTATTATAGAATTGTATACTTGAAACATAGAATTTTATTTACCAATGTAATCCCAATATATTTTTTAAAAAAATAAAAGAATGCAACTTAAAAAAAAAAAAAAGGAAGAAAAGAAAAAAAATGATGAAAAACTTCTCTAAGCACGCAAAGGAAATAAACATACAAGTCCAGGAAGCATAGAGAGTCCCAAACAAGATAAACCCTAAGAGACCCACACCAAGACACATCATAATTAAAATGCCAAGGGTTAAAGACAACGGGAGAATCTTAAAAGCAGCAACAGAAAAGCATTTAGTTACTTAAAAGGGTGCTCCCATAATACTATAGTTGATTTCTCAACAGAAACTTTGCAGACCAGAGGATTTGGCACCAAATATTCAAAGTGATGAAAAGCATGGACCTACAACCAAGATTACTCTACCCAGCAAAACTATCATTTAGAATCAAAGGACATAAATAGAGAGGATCCAAGATGGTGGCAGAGTAGATGGAAGCTACACTCACCTCCTCCAAAGACTAAATGAATTAACAAAGCATTCAGAACACTGCCTAGCATTTATTAGATACTAAAAAAAGTTAATACTATTTATTAAATCTTTTCCATATGTTCTAGTGTTGTGATATGGCATAAAACATATGGAACTACAAAAATACCGTATTTGGATTAAACTCAGTGGTGCACCAAAATACATAAACTAACTCTCAAAGGTTTGATCAAATTCAACTGAAGCAGTAGAGAGTGTAACAATTGAGTTAAAACTACTTTAAATATTTTCCAGTGACTCAATGTTTGTGTCTATATTTCTGACAAGTCCTGTTATTTGTATGTTTTGTTTTTTTGGGGGGAGTTATGCCCTTAACTAATAATAATATATTTCCATCTTCATGTTTTTAAGGGCAGTGTGAATATCTGGGTCATCTCTGCATTCTCCATAATGCCTAGAAGATACAGTAGATGCTCAACAAATGTTCAATAAAAATGGTAAGTTCTCATTTATGGTGCACTCATTTCTGTGTAGTTAGAAACCAAGCTGTATCATTGTTTTGTTATGATTTTGTGTTCAATTTGACTAAAGAATAGACGGAAATTTAACTTAAGGTATAAAAAGAGAAATTCCTTTCACTAGAAAGCTGTTTGTTCTGAAATTAGCAAAGAATGAAGCATCTTGCTTTAATAACAAAACAAAATATAGTTTATCCAAAAAATTTACTAAATTTCCCTAAAAATGTTATGTTATGCTACACAACTGTTTTACAGTAGCTCCATAATAACTGACATGAGGGATGCCAGCTCAATAAAAAAGGAATTGATGACAGAATTTTAAATGTACAAATTGAAAAAGAAAAGAAATTCTAGTTAAACATTATGAAAAATTCAAAAATTATTAAGACTTGGACCATCAACCCAGCAGAACTTTAATTCAGTTATTTTAACTTTAAAGATAGCAAGAAAAGTTAAATATTTTAACTTAAATGTTTTTAATTTTTTAAAATAAAAATTTAATAAATACAAAATTAATTTTAATAAAACATAATTTTTAAGCCCAGCCAGTGGCTCAATGGTTGAGCCTTGACCCATGAACCAGGAGGTTGCAGTTCGATTCCCGATCAGAGCACATGCCTGGGTTGCAGGCGCAATCCCCAGTGTGGGGTGTGCAGGGGGCAGCCATCAATGATTCTCTCTCATCATTGATGTTTCTCTCTCTCTCTCCCTTCATCTCTGAAATAAATAAAAATATTTTTTTAAAAAGTAGTTTTTAAGTCATTCATAAAAATAACAGTCTGGTTGGATTCATAGCTCTTACACCTTAAAATAATTTAATAAACCATTTCTTGCCACCAGTGATATCAGTAAACAAATTGACTACATCAGGCATTGTATGCCTCATAGAGTCTTTATTCTATTTCACCCATTAGCAAATAGGCTTAGTGAAGTTAAATTACATACCCAAGGTCATAGAATTAATGAAATTAGAACTTGGGTCTGACCAACTGTAGGTTTTTGAGCAAATTCCCAATCTTCCCAATTATACGTACATTTCTCAATACAGCTAGATTTTTTCCCTTTTCATGGTCATCTAGTATAAAGCAACTTTTAGAGCAGTGGTTTGTGTTTGTTTTTTTTCCTTTTTCTTTTTTTAAGTTCTCTGCTAAAAACTTTAATTATTTTAATCTCATTTTAAAGTCCCTAAACACCCTTCATATTCTAGAAAGACATAACTTTGAATGGTTTCATATACATTAGCATTACCTCAAGCTTGCTAAGTTATCTGTGTCCAAAAGGAAGAAAGGTGTTTGACAGCTGAAGGCTGCTGTTAGTCATCTGCTGTTGCTGATATTAGGTGCTTTGTTTTTTTATCACTCAAGTGTGACATGGCATTTTCTCACAATAGTTCTCTTAATCAGTTTCAGTTATGTAAATTTTGTTGTCTTTTGAGTAACATCTCCATGATCTTTCAGTTTTCAGTTTTTACCACTGCAGAGATATTGAGGTGAAACAGCTTTTTTGTGTCTTATCAAACAAAGGCTGGATGCTCAGTTTGGGGGCAGGCAGCCAAAGTTTCCCACAGAGAAGCCAAGATGCTAAAAGGGGAAGCCTAGGTTGGGGGTTTTTATAGTCACCAATATCCCCTAAAATGCTGACCAAATAGCTTCACCTCACTCTTATGCAAAAACTTCACATCCTCAACTCAGTTCTCAGACTGGATAAATATAAGTTGGAATCATTTTTGCAAGCTTTCCCAAGGTCCAAATGTTTTAGTTATTTCGTATCTATGGAAGCATCTTTCATGTCTATTAGCAGTGGGTTGATTTGGTTCATTTGTTTGTTTACAATAATATAATTTACATCATGTGGATCTAAACCCATAGCTGCTTAATTAGAGGCTATAATTTACCTGATCATGCTTCCTCATACTAGAGGTGTGCTGGGGGTGACACCAGTGGAAAATAGAGGAAAATTAAATGGGAAAAAAAATTCAAATCAGTCGGGTTCAAGTCCAGACTGAAATCCGGTGGTGGTGGAATTTAGTTGTTCAAACTTTCTCACAACTGATGTTTGTATTGGACTTATACATTGAGAGTTACTATTTCCTTCAAAGTTTATAAAAATCCCTGGAAGGCAAGTAATTGAGCTCAAACTTTTAAAAACTATAGTTTATTTATTTATGACTAGAGGCCCGATGCATGAAATTTGTGCAAGAGTAGGCCTTCCTTCCCCCGGCTGTCAGCACCGGCATCCCTCTGGCACCTGGAACTCGGGCTTCCCTTGCAGCCCTGGCTTCATCCAAGTTTGTCCAGAAGGACATCTGGTCTAATTAGCATATTATGCTTTTACCAGAGGCCTGGTGCATGAAATTCGTGCATGGGGGTGGGGGTGGGGTGTCCCTCAGCCCAGCTTGCACCCTCTCCAATCTGGGACCCCTCGAGGGATGTCCAACTACCCATTTAGGCCCGATCCCACTGGACATCCCTCTGACAATCCAGGACTGCTGGCTCCCAACTGCTCGCCTGTCTGCCTTCCTGATTTCCCCTAACCGCTTCTGCCTGCCAGCCTGATCACCCCCTAACCACTCCCATGCCAGCTTGATTGATGTCTAACTGCTCCCCTGCCAGCCTGTTTGCCCCCAACTTCCCTCCTCTGCTGGCCTGGTCACCCCTAACTGCCCTCCTCTGCAGGGTTGATCGCCTCCAACTGCCTTCCCTTGCAGGCCTGGTCCCTCTCAACTGCCCTCCCCTGCTGGCCATCTTGTGGTGGCCATCTTGTGTCCACATGGGGGCAGGATCTTTGACCACATAGGGGCAGCTATCTTGACCTTGTGTGTTGGAGTGATGGTCAATCTGCATATTACTCTTTTATTAGATAGGATAGAGGCCTGCTGCATGGGTGGGGACCAGCTGGTTTGCCCTGAAGGGTGTCCTGGATCAGGGTGGGGGTTCCCTTGGGGCGTGGGGTGGCCTGTGTTGGTTTGCAGGCCAGCCATGCCCCTGGCGACCCAAGCAGAGGCCCTGGTATTTGGAATTTATTTACCTTCTACAACTGAAACTTTGTAGCCTGGAGCAGAGCCAAGCTTCCTGCTCACTCCGTGGCCGGCAGCCATTTCGGTTTGGATTCGTTTACCTTCTATAATTGAAACTTTGTATCCTTGAGTGGAGGCCTGGGCCCGCTAGAGTGTGTGGAAAGCTTGGCTTCCTCTGTTGCCAGGGAAACCCAAGCCTCCCTTCTGGCAGCCATCTTGGTTGGGGTTAATTTGCATACTCACCCTGATTGGCTGATGGGCGTGGCTTGGTAGGTGGGCGTGGCTTATGTAGCAGAGTGATGGTTAATTTGCATATTACTCTTTTATTAGAGAGTATTATTATAGACTAGAGGCCCAGTGCACGAAATTCGTGCACAGAGGGGGGTTGTCCCTCAGCCCAGCCTGTACCCTCTCCAATATGGGACCCCGCAAAGGATGTCCGACTCCCCTAAACGGGCAGTCGGACATCCCTCTCACAATCCAGGACTGCTGGCTCCCAACTGCTTGCCTGCCTGCTTTCCTGATTGCCCCTAACCGCTTCTGCCTGCCAGCCTGATCACCCCCTAACCACTCTGCTGCCAGCCTGTTTGCCCGCAATTTCCCTCCTCTGCTGGCCTGGTCACCCCTAACTGCCCTCTCCTGCAGGGCTGATCACCTGCCCTCCCTTGCAGGCCTGGTCCTTCTCAACTGTCCTCCCTTGCAGGCTGGGTGCCTCCCAACTGCCCTCTCCTGCTGGCTATCTTGTGGTGGCCATCTTGTGTCCACATGGGGGCAGGATCTTTGACCACATGGGGGCAGCTATATTGTGGGTTGCAGTAATGATCAATCTGTATATTATTCTTTTATTAGATAGGATAGAGGCCTGGGTCAGGGGTGGGGGCCAGCTGGTTTGCCCTGAAGGGTGTCTCGGATCAGGTGGGGGTTCCCTTGGGGTGTGGGGCGGCCTGAGCGAGGGGCCTGTGGTGGTTTGCAGGCCGGCCACGCCCCCTGGCAACCCAAGCAGAGGCCCTGGTATCTGGAATTTATTTTCCTTCTACAATTGAAACTTTGTAGCCTGGAGCGGAGCCAAGCCTGGGGCTCCCTCCAAGGCCGGCAGCCATTTGTGTTGGGGTTGTAATTGAAACTTTGTTGCCTTAAGCGGGTGGGCCTGGCCAGGGTGTGTGGAAAGCTTTGCTTCCCCTGTTGCTGGCGGCAACCCTGGCCTGCTCTCTCAAGCTCCATTCTGCGGCCATTTGTTTGAATTTGTTTACCTTCTATAATTGAAACTTTGTAGCTTGAGTGGAGGCTTAGGCCTGGCAAGGGCAAGCGGAAAGCTTGGCTTCCTCTGTTACCCAGGAAACCTTGCTCTCTGTGGCTGTAGCCATCTTGGTTTGGGTTAATTTGCATGCTTGCTCTGATTGGATGGTGGGTGTGGCTTGTGGGTGTGGCGGAGATATGATCAATTTGCATATTTGTCTATTATTAGGTAGGATAGGTAATATGTTCACAGGATTCAAAAGCCAAAATATTACACCAGTAAAATTCTCCTACCAGGAACCCAATATGCCACCCCAAAGGCAACCAGTTTTACCAATTTCTTATGCATCCTTTCTGATATATATGTTTTGCATACATGGCAAATATACATTTATATTTTTTCCTTTCAAAGGTGCAAAATGTATATCTGGAAAGATACATACTGCACATAATATATGCTTTAAGTGTACACAGTATACATACTACTAGTAAGTACCTAGTATGCAAAGTAAGTATTCATAGTATACATGTTATATGCATAATAGTGTACAGTGGCTTACTATCCACTGTTCTGTAACTTCCTTTTTAAACAATAAATATATATTGGAGATCTATTTTATAACAGTACAGAATTTCCTTATTTGTTTACATAGCTATCTAATAAAGTATTCTATTGTTTTGATGTGCCACCACATTTAATCAGTTCCCTATTGATGGGTGTTTGGGTTGTTTCCAATGTTTTTATATTATAAAATTGCAATGAATATCTTTTATACATAGATCATTTTACACCTATGAGAATATAGTGTAGGGTTAATTTCGCTAAATGGAATTGCTCTGTCATTTATAATTTTTATAGATATTGCCAAATTATCCTTTTTAGAGATTTTACTAATTTACTAATTTAGATTTCCACTAGAAATATAAGGGATCACAGATTTTCTTCAATCATTAAACTTATCTATAATAATAAAAGCATAATATGCTAATTAGACCAGACAACCTTCCTGAAGAAGCCGGAGCTGCGAGGGAAGCCTGGGGACCAGGTGCCAGAGGGAAGCCAGTGCCAGCAGCTGGGGAAAGGAAGGCCTATTCTCGCATGAATTTTGTGCATCAGGCCTCTAGTCCTTTATAAAAAGAAAAAAACCCTGCTTTCTATACAGCTATGGTTTGAAAGTTTTGGTCCCCCTCTCCGCCCCAAATTCTAATTCCCAAAATGATGGTATTAGGACAATAGGGTCTTTGGGAGGTGCTTAGGTGGAGCTCTCATGAATGAGATTACTGTTCTTATGAAAGAGACCCCACAGAGATCCCTTGTCCCTTCTACCATGCGAGGACACATGAGCCAGGAAGAGGGTCCTGACCACAACACAACCCTGCTGGTGCCTTGATCTTGGATTTCCCAAACTCCAGAAATGTGAGGAAGAAACTGTTGTTGATAAGCCACCTAGTCTGTGGTGTTTTGTTATGGCAGCCTGAGTGGACTAAAATGCACATACTCAGAGGTAGGCACCTCTCCATTCTCCAGGGGCCAAGTGGGATCTGGCCGCCTTGCTGCAGGTTTCCTAGCACCTAGGATTTCCTCCTTCCTCTGCTTCACAGCTTTTGATGTCCTCTCTTCTCACTGTTTTGAGACATTTTCTTAGAGTCTCACATTCCCTAACACTTGAGTTATTATTTAATTCTTCATAATGTATGTATTGCCTCCTCAGACAATAAGCTCCATGACTGCATGAGCCACATTTAATATCTTTAACTTACCCACAATGCACTGTAAATGCCTGGCAAACACCTGGCAGGTGTTATTGTGGTACTTTCTATGTCTGAGCTTTGGCATGGGGCTGGAGAGGGAAATCGACCCTCAGGCTACAAAGAGAGAGAGGAACTACACAGGGAAAATCAGACTAATATGTTGAGGTATATTGCAATCCTGCCACACAGCCTTCTTCTGTTATTATCAAAGCCTATTCAGTTATCTTGAAAATTACCCCTTCTCAAAATGTAGGCACTGAAACACTATTTGAACTCATTACACCACCATCATTGTCATCCCCATGGATATCAACACCTTGAGAACCTTTGTGGGATCCTTTGGCTAGTCCCTAGAGATAATGCAAGTTTAGAGACTGGGCGGGTCATCACCTCCCTTTACCTCACCTTCAACCAGGTTGCTGCTGCTCATTTCCTCAGGCCTATCTCTGCAATGGGTGTCCCTTAACATTTCTGACCTGCCCTCAATCCTTATATCACCCCCTGGTTTGTCGCCTGACTTGAAAGGCTCTGGTGAGGGATTGAATCCTGGTTGTGAATGAGATTTCACTCCATGGCTGCCTATCTCCCAAGCCTGACTTTCTCCTCAGCCAAGATAGGATTAAACACTCATTTTCTGCATGAAGGTATCTCCTACAGAGTTCACACTGAGTGGAAAAAGGAGATGGGGAATCTGTGTTTACCGATAATGTCTCCTCAATGGAAATGGATATTCTAAACTTCCTGTCCATCCAATTGCATTTTTTTATTATAGAATATGTAATCAGATCATTAGTAAGTGGGGAAAATGGAGCCAAAATATGATAGCTTCACAATAATTAAGAAACTAAGAAGTGTATATTTCAGCCAATATTTGGCTCCTTACTGTCCATTCAAAATCAATGTCATAGTCTTATATACAATACTTTTAAATGACCATTTTACATTTTTTTGTTGAGGGAAAAGATGTAATTAAATAAGCAGCAGGAATTTCAGTCAAAACTCTTTTTAAAGCTTCCCCATAATATCACTGTAATTATGCAGTCTTATTTATTTTTGCCTACTTAATGCTCCACTTTTCCTTAACTTTGCTGATTTGGCAGTCATCCAGGCAAACGTGGTTTCCTTGTTTGGAACACCTCCTTTCTGGTTCATAGCATTAAATGAGATAATGTATGTAACTCTTAGTGTCTGACATAGAATATATGCTCAATGAATGGTAATTATCATGATTATTAATTATAGAACCCAACTACTGACACTTGCTTCAGTTTGGTCAAACTTTAACTTTTCTTAAAATAAAAATAATTCTGGAAATATTTAAATTATAACAAGGAGTCTGGCCAGTGTGCCTCAGTGATTGAGTGACAACCCATGAACCAGAAGATCACGGTTTGATTCTCAGTCAGGGCACATGAATGGGTTACAGGCTCAATCGCCAGTAGGGGGTGTACAGGAGGCAGCCAATCAATGATTCTCTCTCACATCAATGTTTCACTCTCACATTGATGTTTCTCTCTCTCCCTTTCCCTGTATGTGTGTATGTATGTGTGTGTGTATATATATATATATATATATATATATATATATATATATACTGTGTATATATATATTTTAAAAAACCATGTAGAATCTGTCATACACTGAGTGGCCATATTATTATGATCTCTGAATGCATAATAATCTGGCCACTCAGTGTGTGTGTATATATATAATTAGAGGCCCAGTGCATGAATTCGTGCATGGGTGGGGTCCGGCCAGCCCGGGGACATGGGCAGTTGGCCAGCCTGCCTGCTGGTTGAACTCCTGGTCGAGGGGTCAATTTGCATATTAGCCTTTTATTATATAGAATATACACTGAGTGACCAGATTATTATGCATTCAGAGATCCTAATAATCTGGCCACTCAGTGTATATTCTTAGAAATCATCACCTTTTGAGTGTCTGATTCAGAGAAATGACCAAAAGTCTCTATAAAGTGAACTTGGTGACTAATTAAGCTAGATGACAGCATTAAAAGTTCTATACTTCCTTGAATGACAAGTGTTGTCATTTGTTGTAAAACCATAAATCTTATGGTAGGACTCTGTATCAGGCCTCAATTCTAACGTTGGCTTTGCTCTAGGTTTCTCACTTCCTATTCAGAACCTGAAGATTGAATTACATCCAGCTTCATGTGGATTGGCTTACATATCCATGTTTACTGATCCGAGAAGAGTACTCGCATTAAGGAAAGCCCCTTAGTTTCCCTATAGTTCTCTTTACCACTCCTTCTCTTCCACTTTCCCATCCTCAACTCTTCAATTTGAATGGCACAATTTTGACAATTTTTTTTATTCTCCTAAAAGAAGCTATTGACAGAGAATAAAAATTTTCAAATATTCTTTTAAAAATAATTCTTTTGATATTTTTCATTATGCAGGACTCAAGAGCATGCTGTGTAGACACAGAAGCTATGAAAAGAAAAGAACTAGGAAGATGGCTGAAGAGCTTTCAAGTAACTGTGTCCACTGGGATGCTAAATTAGGAGTGGTTTTTACAAGACATGTAGAAAACAAAAAATGGTGATGCTGGTGTACTGGAAACACAATAAGAATGTTTTATTAAATTAATGCAGGTGTATACAGTGACAATCAAATGCAGAATTATGTATCATTTCTGCCTGAGTCATTTACAATAAAACACAAGACAAAGGGCTAAAGTGCTTTATAAATCTAATACCATGAAGGCATTAAGACTTAAGAATGGAGTGAATAGACTGGATCCTTGCTTGTACATCACACAAACAAGGGATATTGTACAAATGAACATGTGCAAAAATATAAGAGAAGACATTTTGTTGGAGATCCTGTTTCTTCAGCTTTGACATGTGAAAAAGCAAAGAAGGTTTTCCTTGTCATCAATCCAGGTAAATGGTTAAAAGGGAAGGAATACTCTGGGAGCCTCTGAGAAGGCATCTGAATCTCAACACCTTTGGAAAGCAAGATCTTAAGAGGCCTCTGTAGTGATGAAAACTGGCAGGACTCAAGGGTTTAAGCATAACTCATGGGTCTTTATTGGCACAGATGAGGGTCTAGGGTCAAGGTACTCTACTGGAATTTCCCAAAAGAACATGTAATTTTGCAAGTACAATATCAAAGTCAAGTTTATACTCAAGAGAGAACAGGAGAAAACAAACAAAATAACAACTTGCAGACATGATTCTGTCACACAGAATTAGTAATAAAGTCATCCTTTAGGACTAAATTGACCCAGTTAGAGCCCATTTTGAGAAAGACAAATCCCTCCTCAGTCATAAAGCAAGTACTTTATGAATTGCTGGTTGTCTAAACGTAGATGTGGTACATATTTAGCATGTACTAAGTCTTATGAAAGATACTAAGAGGCTATAGAAAAGGTGCTCTAGAAACTAACAAGACACACTGCCTGACCTCTGGGAACTTCATATTTGTCCCACTGCTACATATAAAATAATATATTAAATAAAAATAGCAAAGTGTACAGCAGGCATGTAATGTGTTACCACACACGTGGAAAAGAGGAAGAAAGAAAAATATATGCTATACCACAGGTCCTTGGGTTACATTCCTACCGCGCAACGTAATGTGATTTTCGCCGTAAGTCGGAACCCACCTACATAAGCACCTACGTCACTCACATGGAGCACATACACAGCAGTAATGAAGTAAGACAGTAACAAAATTTTAAAAGAAAGATAACAATTCCTGACCTTACTTGTGGTAAATAAATAATAAAACACAGAAAGCACATATGAACATACATCGAAATGACGGAACTTGTTTTTTTTATATAAATAAAGGGGAGATGGCGATGTAACCATGAAACTACATACGTTGAATCTGATGTAACCCGAGGACTGTCCGTGTATATATATGTATTTCCACAAACATTCATAGGATATCTTCAGAAGCATAATAAACAAAAGGCTTCTAGAAAGGCAACCTGGATGATACAAGGATGGAGTGGAGACTTTTTAATGTTTCCTAGTTGAGTTTCTGCATTTTGAATCATGGAAAGGTCTAAGTTAAAAATTCAACTGTATTTAAATAAAAAATAACTGTTAAATAATACCAGACACTATATAAATAAGCATCAGGTTGCATGACAAAGCAAATAAATAAGGGATAATATAATGATAGAAAAGAAATTCAAAAGTTATTTTCTACAGTTTTTAAAAATATGACATCTTAAAAACATAAAAAATAAAATTGATATTGTCTCACAAACTAAAATTGCTTTGATTATTAAAGTGTTTTTAGTTGTCCAGGAACACAATGACTGGCCACCAAGAGTATCTCCCACCTCCACCCCCCCTTTTGGCAGCATATCTAAACTTTCTCCCTCTCACTATCTTTCTCCTCCAACACCTTATGCTATGACACTGCACGAAGTGTAATAATACATTTTCCTACCATTCTCCCCATTATGCTATGAGCTCCTTTAGACTCACATCTGTAGCCTCATTGCCTGGCACAGTGATTGGCATGCAAAGGCATTTCCTAAATGTTTGCTGAATGAATGAATTAGCAGCTATAAATTATATTCTAAAAGGATAGTGGGTGACAGTCCGGGAAATCTGAGGTCTGCTATTTACTACTCCCTAATCCTATACAAACCAATGGTTTGTTCATGTGCTTCCTACATAACAATAATTATAGATACAAAGCACCTAACAAATACTATACATTTTCCTGGACACATACAAGTGATTAAGCAGGAAGTTTAGTTTGGTGACAATATATCTTCCAAAGAAAATCATTCACAACCACATTCACACGACAAGACCCCACAACTCAAAATAAATAGAAAGCACTCATATTTAAATACTGTTACAACACCAGCACTCTCAGTCACACAGAAGACAAATCAAGACACTGATTGGAGGCACTTATATAGGAACTGACCAATAAATCAGGGAATCTCAACTTGTTTTCCTAGGAAGAGCGATGGACAATTTGCGTGGAGGCTCATCATTCAGAAGTTTCCTTTCTCCCTTCCATAGGCACTGATGAGTCTCCCTGTCATTCTGAAGTATCAAGGTTTCCTTCGTTCTTTGTTCTCCTCTTCTTTTCCAGCTTCCATTTTCAGTGCTTGAGCCTTTTGAGTCCTACATCGCCTGCAGCCTGCCGGCCTATTGCACACCTCTGGTCATGCTCAGCTCTGACAAACGCAAACCACAGGCTGAGAATCCCTGCTTTAAGACCAGAAGTTTCAATGTTGGATTACGTCTCCTCAAACTGTGTAGCTGGAGAGCAATAATGAGAAATATTTTATATTTGCTAGATGGTATAATACGTTTGCAACAAGATAAAGGAGTATATTTTTGCTCAAATACCTTTACTTGATAAAGGGTGACCAACCATCCCAGTTTGTCCCAGACTGTCCTGATTTTAAAACTGAGAGTCCCCTGACCTGAGAAACCTTTAGTCTTGAGAAAACTGGGATGGTTGGTCACCCTAGGATGACCCAAACAACCTTCACTAGTTAGCTTCATACACAAAGGAAACCACATAATAAAATCTGCCTGAGCTTGTCCAATCTGATTAGATTACTTTAAAGTTGGGCTTCTTGTGAAGTTTGGTTTCTAAATATATTAAAGTAAATTGAAAACATCATTTCTCTTATTTCAGTTGGGTGAGATCTTTCTGACCTTTTATAAATATAAACATTTGTGGCAAAATGGAATCAAGCAGATAGGCTAAGAGTAAGGTTCTATGGTCAAGCTAATGGGCCTCAAAGCCTGATTTTTGTCATTTATCAGCTGTATGTTTTGGTGCAATTTACATGATCTTCTTGGCCCTGTATTCTCAGATATAAAGTGGAGATAATCCTAGTATTTATCTCCTTCATTTGAGGGGTTGGAGGGAATTAAAGGAGGTACTAACACAGTTCCTGACATACAACTTTCATTGATCGATCTATCTACATAAGTCAACTTGGTCCTCTTCCAGGGAGAAGTTAGGATGCAAAGCAATAGAAACCTAGCAGAGAGAAACTGCCTCCCACCTCAGCTCAAGCCTCTTCCCCCTCCACCCCAACACACACAGAGAGCTGCTCATCATTCTTTACTCTCCAGGCCATCTCTAAACCTTCTCAGACTGAGAGGAGTTCTTATATTAGAGTTGTGAGGCAAAAAGAAGCCAGCAGTTCCAACAGCTAGCATTCTTTAAAAAGAAGAGGAATTATGGCTGATAGATTCCTCCTTGTTATTACTTTAGCTTTTTGTTTCCTTTTTCTTCAACTTCTCAATCCCTGCTAATATTCTTACCATTTTGTTTCTTTGAGTTCATGTCTCGAGTGACACATTTTTCCACATCCGTCATTCTCACTTGAAAAAAAACACACCATTTTTATTTCCACAAAACACAATTCTACATCCCACATAGGGACTCAAGTTTAAATTCCAGGTTCTCAAGAAACATTTTTAATCCCTAGGAAATCTGGTAGATTTCCTTATTCCACAGGTCTCAACCCCTGAGGTTAATTCAACAGTTTAGGGCTTTTGCTCCTAGATTTTCTTTATAAGTATATACTTTTATTTTCCATTCTTCCCTCAGAGAAGGACCAAACCTTTAGGTACTTTATCATGCACTGGTTTCCTAGTCATTTCTAATACCAACTAATAATTTCCATAGGAAAATATTCAAAATGCAAGTTGGTAATAGTCACTTCCTTGGACAAATCAACTCCATCTCAGGATCTTCCTATCATTGAAACTTGGTCCTTATATTCTGGCTGTTTGTGTTCTGTTAAGCACGAAGTATTTAGTCTTTAGAATCAGCAACCTCCACTCCCTCAATTACATTACTTTCCCAGATCCCCTCTTAAAGGGTTGTGGGGAATTTCTCAACAACTACTGGAATTCCCTTCCATTTTCTGCTTCCTTATTGACAACAGATAACTCCATGCAAACTACCATTGTGTCCTTTAGTATACTTCTCAAAGAATTGGAGAAATGTTTTCTCTGAGTCATCTTAAAATGGGAAGAAATTATTTAAATAGGCTCATTTTCCTGCATTTCAATTGTTGCCATAAGTAAACAGAGAGATAAGCACATTCAAATTATTTAGAAAATTGCATAATCAGCAAAATACTCTATGGTAAAAGTATCATAGCTCTACAGAAGGAACTATTTTTATAACTTAGAGTATCCAGAAACCAGCTCAATATAACAGTGCAACTAATATAAGACTCAAATTCAACTAAAACCAACAGGTATTTTAGCTTTTTCTCTCCTCTAAGTCTGTGGTTATTAGTTATTTCCATAATAGAAAGAAACTGCATGATGATGATCTTCTGCAACCTTTATTCACTCCTGCTCTCCTACCCCTCACTTCTATACACATGGATTTTCACTCAGCAATCCTGCTCAGCACCACTGTAATTGCTATTAAACAGTAGAATGTCTTTGTGCCACCTTGCAAAGGCAAGTCAGGTTCCCCTGCAGTCATGATCTGTCACTCCCTCAGAAATGCTCCTACAGTGTGCACTGCTGCCCTCCAATGCTGGTGATGCTGCTGGATAGGAGAATGAACAGGGCTAGAGGAAGAGGTGATATACAGGTTCACACGGTGGCATAGCTAACATCTACTTTGCATAATTGAAAACAAGCCCTGAAAGAAAAGGCTAATTAGGAAGGCAGCATTTTATAATGTTTCCTGGTGGGGGTCCTGCAAGCATTTGGGATAGGACTGTTCCCTGTTACGTGGGACTGCCCTGTACATTACAGCAGGTTTAGCATCCTTGGCTCTGCCTACTAAGTACCATTGTGACAACATGAGCACCCCATACATTTCCCCACATCCCCAGTGAAGACCCTTTCAATAAAGGAAATACCATCTTTTTGTAGACAGAAGACCACTGCCAGGGCTACAAATAACAACAGGATGGCTCCCAGAATTGCCCAGCGAATCCTCTTATTTCTTGGAATTGTAGGTGGTTCTGAAAATAAAAACAAAACAAAAATAGATGGGAAGGAGTCAAGAGAATAATCATCTTTGAAAATGATTGAGGTTAGCTTTAGGTTAATTTTCAAAAGTTCCTGGCCAGTGAGTGGCTGGATTGGTGAGATACCTCCAATATGAAAGTGAGAGCAGCATGGAAAAGTAGAAGCAGCCCAGGCTTTGGAAAGATGGACCTGGGGTTAAATTCTGCTGCCACTCACTAGCTTTGACATATCTGACAAGTCCTTTAATCAGCCTACAAGTTGGAAACAATAAGGCTAATGTTTGTAAAGTGCTTAGCACAGTACCACAGTGGGTGGCTGCTCAATCCTAAATGGCAGCCTTGATTATTTCACTTTCTCTAGTATGCTTTAATATTGAAGTTAACAGCCTAATATACATGGCAAAGATGGAACATGAAGGCCAACTAGCACTGCCAAAGAATGCTCACCTCCCTATATCTGTGGTCATGACCAATTTTTATTGGTCATGACCACAGATATAGGGGACCAATTTTTATCTTTTCTTTTCCCACAGTTTGAATCTCGGGACATCTAATCATTAGTGCCTCTCACCAATCTCCCAATCTCTCTGTCTGTGGTCCCATGCAGGAAGAAAAGGTGGTCCCATGACACATGAGGTTCAGAGACTGCTAACCTCCCACCATTAGTCATGATCCCTGACTACCTAGTTCAAGTTTTAAAGCCACATCAGCAGTCAGCCTTAATCTAGTAGCTTACAGTCTATAAAGCCTGCTCATATCTATTTTGAGTCTCAAAATAAGTTTATGAGTTAGGTATGCCAGGTATAAAAAATATCCCCAGGTTACAGATGAGGAAACAGACTCCAAGCAGTTCAAGTTATTCTAAGTCATTCCACAAATAAGCTGTCATAAAACAGCTGTTAAATGGCAGGAAACCACTAATGCAGCTCCTACCAAAGTGACTCATGCTCAGTAAGAGCATCTTTTCCATTAGCTTTTTTTTTGGGGGGGGAGGGGCCTGGATTATATTTTCCTATTGCTCGACTTTTCTACCCATTTTTTTTAAGTTGTTTTCTCTGAAGTACCTAAAGCTTTACTGTCAACGTCTAGTGGGGGAGAGAGTGGTAAAAAGTGCTTCTCAGAATACCTCTGATTTTATTTAACATCATGCTCGCCCACTATACTTTTTCTAAAGGTCTGAGCCTGTCACCAGACTGTTTCCTGCCTTACCCACTTTACCCACTTCTGGAGGGTAGGGGGATAAAAAAAACAAAATAGCTGAATCTATGCAGGTAGAAGTCTAAAATCATTGTCATACACTATAGCTCAAGTAATCCCATGATAATTTTGCCCAACAGGTTATAACCATATGAGGAAAATGAGGCCTAAGGAAGTTGAGTAACTTGCCCAGGGACACACAGCCTTTAGCCCTATCCACTAAGCAGACTGCCCTGAGTTGAAATGTCATAGACTACCTTGAGGGAGGCAGATGGCCTGAACTGAGTATTCCTCAGGTGCTCTCTTGGGTTCCTCAGCCACAACAGCATTTCTGCATGGATGAGATTGCCTGTTTTTTAAATCAGTTTCCTAAAGAATAGGAACTGTCTTACTCTTCTAAGAGCTCCCAATGCCTTGCACATAGGCTATATTCAATAAATATTTGTTGATATATAAATACTCAATAAATATAGCAATATGACTTGAATGAATGGAGATGAGGAAGCAGGCTGTATATTCATTCAACAAACAGGCATGAGCAGGCATCATGCTTGGTGCCAGGGGATAGCACTAGGCACATTTTAATTGAGACTTTCAAAATATTACCTGGGATGACCAACTCAGATGTACTGTTTTCCTCAAAACCTGATCTCCGAAAAGTGCAGTAGAAAATCTCATTAGCTGTTGTGTTGACTCTAAGTGTGCTGGTCACATTGAGAAGTTTCTCATCCCTCTCAGAACTCGTGATGGTGGTTTTGCCATTCAGGACTCGGTGGTCACTGCTTGTCCAGGTGACTTCAGCCTCAGGGTAACCCTCAGCCTGACATGTTAGTTCATATTCAGAGGTGTCCAGATCCACAGAAATTCTTTGGTTGATTTTGCGGTATGGGGCTAGGTCATGAGCAGAAAGAAGAGAAGTCAGGGCTTTCACTTAGCACAGAACTAGACGTGTGGCTTGGTGTTGTCCACATTAGAAAGAATATAAATCCAGGCTGGTTCTCATAGAAATCAGCTTAATGTTCAGATATGTCAGCAGTGGGGAACTGCTAGTTCTGCCTTAACTCTTCTATTCATACTTGGGTCAAGTTTGGACTTAAAGGAACAATTATCTTGCTATACATATCATATAGCTATTTTCATTGGACTCAAAGTAAATATATAGATTAATTTTAAAAGAATTGTTATCGCCCTGATCAGTTTGGCTCAGTGGATAGAGCGTTGGCCTGCAGACTCAAGGGTCCCAGGTTCGATTCCTGTCAAGGGCATGTACCTTGGTTGCGGGCACATCCCCAGTAGGGGGTGTGCAGGAGGCAGCTGATTGATGTTTCTCTCTCATCGATGTTTCTAACTCTCTCTCCCTCTCCCTTCCTCTCTGTAAAAAAATCAATAAAATATATTTTTTTAAAAAAAGAATTGTTATCTTTAAAACAGTAGTCTTTCTATCCAAATATAAAATATGTCTGTCCACTTACTCAAGTCTTCATATGTTCCTCAGTAAAATTTTATAGTTTTTACATAGGGCACATTTCTTTTAAATTTATTTCTGGATATTTTGTTTTTGTTCTTATAATGCACTCTTCATAAACATGAATCTCTCTGCTTCTTAGGCTACCAAATAAAAAAAAAATCTGATTCTATGTGCCATTCACTTTTCAACTTTAGGTCAATGTTCAGAAATTAGGTATGAAAATAGTATGATGTCGTTATAAAAATTGACACATGTCTCCAGATAAAAATTTTTTAAATCTTATTTTTTAAAAAAATATATTTTATTTTACAATAGTTTTAGATTTATGAAAAGTTGCAAAGATAGTGCAGAATTCCTGCATACTTCTCCCCCAGTCTCCCTCACTCTTAACATCTTACTTCACTACAGTACATTTCTTATAACTAAGGAATCAACATTAGTACATTACTATTAAACTAAACTTCACAATTTATTCCATTTCACTAGTTTTTCCCTAACATCCTTTTTCTGTTCTGATCTCATCCAGAATACCACATTAGAGTACTTATTTTTAAAAACTTTTTTTAATGCTGGCTATTTTAATAAATCATTTAAATAACTATACATAAGGAAGAAAGTTTGATTAAATTTTAGAGAATAGGTTAGGGACACTTTTAGAATTAAGATACCCAGTGTACTATTATTTAGTGCATTTATATCACCTAATATCTTTATTCATGTTTATTCATTACAATCATGTTAACGTGTTATTGTTTTGTAGGTATAATCTTTATCTTACTCCTATAATACTTTAGTGTAACCACTACTGGTCCACCTAGAGAGCCTTAGCTCTCTGTTCCTTTAATGAAGTCCTAACAATGGCTTTGTGATATATTTGGAGAGATTTAATATAGCCAGGAACAAATAAAACTGGAAAAATGATGTGATATTTTTGTCCTTTTAAATCAATAAAACCACAAATGAAAACATTGAAAATCAACATAATCACAACTTGAAAGCACATTAAATATGGTTTTCATAAGTACTTGAGTCCTCAACCTCAAATTTGTTACGTTTAAGTATTGAAAAAAACAAATCCACTGATTACACTTCATGAAGTAACATTACCATAACGGTCTAGTTCATATAGACATAGCTTGATTTCTGGACAATTAAAATTTCAAGTCTAAAATCACAGTTAATGGTAAAGCGTTAAAGGTAAAATGTTTGCTTGTTTACTCTTCCATTATCATTTTTAATGGTCCAGGAATGGGGAGAATGTTATTTCATGCCTAAGCATATGTATAAATGTGGCACAATAAGTGAGTGCACGCATTATACTCATTGATTAAATATCTACTACTTTAGTCTTTAAAGTGGGGCACATGTATTGGGGTATAGAAAATATTAAAACTTCTACTTAGATGCATTTTTATTGTAACAATTAAGAAACAATCTAAGCTTAATAAGCTCTACTGATTGACACTGGGCCTCACTTTGTGTGCCACATGAGGGTCTTGTGGGAAGAGAGGAGTTTTATAAAACCAAAGAAAGGACAGCGACTTGTTTGGGCTTATTATAGATGTTCAGATTCTCTTATCTAGTTTTAACTAAACTACTCTGCTTATAAAAGTAAACAACTAATTTAAAAGTTTCCCACAAAAAAACTGAGGATTGACTAATAATTCAAGCACAGACAAAAAGGAAATGTCAGGAGTGACACTTTTTACCATCACTTTATAAAGTTAAAACAGTAAGTACCTGACAATTCAATTCAGTACAGTAATTGAACCTGACAAGGTACTGGTTAAAACAAAACCTCAAGGCTGTCAAGACCATCTTCCTTTGCTAATGATGAATTTCATCTAAGATACAGTATGCCTTAAAATATTAGCAAATGGCCGAAACCGGTTTGGCTCAGTGGATAGAGCATCGGCCTGCGGACTGAAAGGTCCCAGGTTCGATTCCGGTCAAGGGCATGTACCTTGGTTGCGGGCACATCCCCAGTGGGGGGTGTGCAGGAGGCAGCTGATCGATGTTTCTCTCTCATCGATGTTTCTAACTCTCTATTCCCTCTCTCTTCCTCTCTGTAAAGAATCAATAAAATATATTATAAAAAATATTAGCAAATGATAGTGAAGCATCATAATTAGCAAGAAACTGAAAATGTTACTTATTAAATTTTATTGCATTTGTTTAAATTTCTATTTTTGTACATTATAGAATACATAATGTATTGATTTGAACCATATGAAATTGGTGATGTTTAAAAATGTCAATTTCTTATGATATAACCTATGTAATAGCATAATATATTCCCTATACTACACGTACACATGCACATACGTGTGTTAGTTTAACATGCTTTACTGATGGGGTAGATAATAAAAAACATAGGCAGATCCTGGTTTACTAGATCTAGAGCACGCATGGGCTAATGCAATGGTCACATCAAGACCAAGGAAAGCTTATGGTAGTTTTGAAGTCAACACACAAATCAATACACAGTCCGGAGGTATAAACACAGGCAGTAAAACCTGGTTGGTAAGGGCACACATATCAGAGCCAGATTGCTTGAATTTAGAACCTGGCTTCACCACTTAATAGCTGAGTGAACTTGGGCAAATTACTTAATTTCTTTGGAACTCAGTTTCCTCATCCATAAAATAAAAATAACATCACACATCATTGAATCTAAGATGCCATTACTGCTCTGGCTGGTGTGCTCAGTGGTTACAGCCTCCCCCACACATACATGCACACTAAAAGGTAGCAGGTTTGGTTCCCGGTCAAGGGCATGTACCTGGGTTGCAAGTTTGATACTCGGCCTGGCTGGTATGGCACGTGCAAGAGGCAACCAATCAATGTGTCTCTCTCACCTCAATGTTTCTCTCTCTCTCTCTCTCTCTCTCTCTCCCTCCTTCCCTTCCACTCTATCTAAACTCAATGGAAAAATATCCCCAGGTAAGGATTAACAAAAAAACAAACAAACAAGAAAACAAAAAAGATGTCATCGTTGACAGACACCCTCAGATTCACAGATATAAAAATGTAAAAAATATGCATCTTAGGCATGATGAAGTCCCTACTCCATAGAGTTATTTGAGGACTAAATGAGTTAATTTAGGCCAAATGCTTGGGTCAGGGCCTGGCACCTAATAAGAACTACATTAGTATTAATTACTGCTGTTACTATTAGTAGAACTCCTCCTCCTCTTACTACTATCACTTAAGTGCACTCATTTGAAATATGATCTTGGAAATAAATTTTCATACATCCAAATCTGCTCATGTTTCAAACTGTTTAGGCTTATCCTATTTGAGGTAATATTTCATTCATTCATTCAACAAACATTTCTTGTGTGCTCCTGTCACACTACTTCCCTTATATGCCAAGTCTAGGGATGTAGCAATGAACAAAGCATCAAAATCTCTGCCTTTGTGGAGCATCTATTGTAAAAAGAGGAGACAGACAATAAATAAAATAGATTCATTTAAATGACATGCTACATGATAGATTAGATGGGGGAATAAATGTTATAGAGAAAACTTTAAAAGGGCTGGTTGGTAAATTTGGGGAAGAGATGGTGGAGAATAACAGCAGTTAACCCTGGGTCCACAGGAACAAATTAGCTTTATCAGGTTAACTATGCAATATTTGTTCATTCAGTTGCCCAATCCCAATTAGGTCTTGAAAGTATAAAAGGGCACTTCATTTTCCCTGCTATTAGATTCAATGGTTAAAGGAAATCAACAGTTTAAATTGAAAGTCAGGTGCCTGAAAATCTGGTATTTAAACAAAAAAACACGAAGGAGGCCCTAACACCCACACCTAAAGTGATAATAACAATGGAGTTAATCCAAAACTTCAGTTTCTCATTTCAGTTTTGAAATGCCTCACATTTGAAAGGCCATGGTAAGTAAACTCCCTGTGGGGAAGCTATGTACCACATGTTTGCAGTGATGGGAAGAGAAGCCTGATAGAGTTACTGTGAAATCATTTGCATATGGAGATGACTCAGGAGCTCTACTTCCTTAAATTATGTAGCTCAAGTAACCTGGACATCAACTTCTATTGGTGATTCAGCCTTAGCTGAAATTTGGTGGCTGGCTTTCAATGTAGCTCAATTTAACCCCCAAAACTACGATATGACAAGATGGATGGGGAGTAGGATGCCAATTTAGTAATTTATAACACAAAATAGAATAGTCAAATCAGATATTGGTCATCTACAGTATTCCACCAGGGGCCCCACCTTGGAAAAACTATCAGACCCATAGATTTCCTATTATGTCAAACCATAGGAGAGGAAATTATAGCTCCACAGGAGACAGTACAGAGTTCAGGTGACCTGGAAGAACACCTTTCCTCACTGCAGGGTCAGCTGTCCCACTCTGCATAGGACCTGCAAGCTAATGAGAGACTTATACTCTATACTTCTACTTGACTGCCAGGCTTATGCTCTTCTTTCCTACCACAGATATCTGGCTGTTTATAGGATGATATCTTAATAATTTTTTTCATGCATAGAAACACAGTAAAGTGTGTGATATTTGCTGATGGGCTGAAGAAAAGTTAAAAATCCCACTTGGAATCTCACTATTCTATTTTCATGAGTATCACTGTTCTGGAGAAGTATATGGTAAAATACAATGAACATTTAACCTACTTCACAACACAAGTGGCATTTTCTTGACAACAGTAGCATTAATTGAGCCAGAATCAGAGACCTAGTAATACACCATAAAACAGGTGAATTTCTCCTAATTCATATATAATTTTGATTTTGAGATTATAATGACCAGTTATCCCTTTATGATAAATTCAAACTTTTTCTATTTATTGACCTTTAGATTAATTGTAGTTATCCTAGGAATGGAAATGCCAAGAGATGATTTAATTCTAGTCACATTAAAAGGTGAAAAAAAAGTAGGCACATAATTTTAAAACTGTAAGTAAATAGGGCAGATTTCAGCTTAACACCAGAAAGTAATTTCAACAATTGTGGGAAGTATGTGAGCAGAAAACCCTTTGGGGGAATTTCTGTTCCTTGGGAGTTTGGGTTAGCTGCTCTTGCCTGGGATCCTTTCACCTCTCAATTCTAAGAATCTTAACTGTGAAAGCAGAGGTGGTCAGCTAAGGTGTTTTCCTTTACCCAAACTTTGAACCCAGGTGACCTGATGACATATCCGTGGTTCAGAACTCAGGGATTTGTCACTCACAGTTCGTTTTTAACACTCCAAGATAATGCTGGTATAGATTTTTCAAGATGAATGCCCAGTGAGCATAATTTATACCATCGCTAAGGAAGAATAGTTTTCTCTATTCTTGATATAACTATATTTTGCCTTCATAAATTGATTTCAATTCTTTTAAAATGTGAACCTTATAGGGAAATTTGTTTTTAACATTTGTTTTAGTTGAGTATGGCATAGAGAGGTTCAAAGGAAGGAAAATGCTGGCAGACCTAATAAAATAAAAATAGTAGTTGAATTTTTTTTAAAAGCCTGGAGAAAACACATAAATAGTGGTTACCTGGTTATCTCTGCATGTCATGGAAGATGGTGGCGAAGGGTGGAGAGACACTTTTGTAATTCATTTTATTTCCTTCCATAGTATGTATTACTTTTATAATAATAGCAAAGTAAAGACTGAGAATTTATTTTAGGAAAACTGAATATTCTATGGAACATGGTTCTTGTCATGTTTGGCTGTGAATCTCTGGGGACTGACAAGTAGGAGGGGCTCAAGAAATGCTCATGGGGCCCTGGCCAGTGTGACTCAGCTGGTTGGAGTGTCATGCAGTACACCAAAGGGCTGTTGGTTCCATTCCCGGTCAGGACACACTGAAAGTGGTGGGTTGATTCCTGGAGGGGGTGTATATGGGAGGCAATCAATTGATATTTCTCTCATACATTGATGTTTCTATCTTCTATCTCTATCTCTCTCCATTCCCCTCTCTCTAAAATCAGTAAAACATGTAATTGGGTGAAAATTAAAAAGGAAAAAGAAATGCTCATTGGATGGTTGTGTGAATGAATGAATGAATGAATGAACGGATTGCTACTGTGGAGAATAAGAGTGGACTTCCAAGAATGAAAAGTTCTCATCGCTGATATGATTTTAATAAAGGTTGGGCCTCTTTACCTATAATAATTCTTACCATTGACTTTCAAAGTAATCCGCTTGTAGTCGGCACCGCCATAGCTGATCAAGCAATAGTAAACCCCGGCATCCTGCAGTTTCACATCGGTGATCTGAAGTGCAGCCTTTCCCAAAAAGAGCTGGTCTTTCAATAGATGGGCCCTTTGGCTGTAGCTACTGTGTTGAACTTTCAGGTCTTCCTGTCCATTTACAAACTGAATAACTTTCTTTTCTCCCATTTCCCAGTAGACAACTAATGCAAACAGGTTTAATGGTGTTGTTACTGGGAATTTGCATTCCATTGTCACATTGCTGCCATACTCTACCACATATAGGTCCTTGGTAACTGTGATAGTAAATGCTGAAAAGAAAAATGACCAATCTTCAGAACATGGAAAATTCCTTAAAATTTTTACATAATGAGCACACAGTTTACAAACATTTTACTTGGTCACTTATGTGATAATTACGTTTAAGGACTTACTTAAAATATGTATTTTATCTGGTGGGTTTGAAACACATTTTGGGATGCTATATTTAATCTTTGAGATAAAAATAATAAAATTAGCTAAACAAGTTGTCCCAAAATTCATAAACATACATTACTATGGAAATACTATATGGTGATGGGGTACTTAAACCTGAAGACTTTATCTCATGTGGACATCCTCAGAATGTCCTTTTACTGGACACATATTTGCTTTCTGCGTAGTCTGAATGGCAGATTCCAATACAGTCATGCACTGCTTAACAATGGGGATACATTCTGCGAAATGCATTGGTTAGGTGATTCTGCTGTTGTGCAAATACCATAGAGTGCACTTACACATACCTATATGGTATAGCCTACTACATACCTAGGCTATCTGATATAGCCTATTGCTCCTATGTTACAAGCCTGTATGACATTTTACTGTACAAAATAACATGAGATTAAATTAAGCACAAAAGAAAATAATGCAATCAAAAGATGTAAACACAGGATGTATGAGGCTGCTGTTGGCCTAACATGGCATAATGTTTAGAAACAAACCTTTTTTTATAAGTAGAAAGAGTATTCTAAAATAACAATAAAAGGTATAGCATAGTAAATACATAAACCAGTAACAGTCAATTATAAGTATCAAATATTATGTACTCTACATAATTGTATGTGCTCTACTTTTATATGATTAGCAGTAGAGTAGGTTTGTTTATACCAATCTCACCACACACAAGTGAGTAATGCATTGCACTGTGACATTATGATGGCTACAATGTTACTATGTGATAGGAATTTTTCAGTTCCATTATAATCCTAAGGGACCACTGTGGTACATACAGTCCATCATTGACCAAATCATCTTTAAGCATCACATGACTGTAGTCCTAACTCTTGAACAGTTGTCTGGCCTGAAGTATGTGAGTCTGAAGATTTGGGGATGGTCTTAGGATAATGCCAGTACTGTTGTTACCCTGACACTTTCCAGAATTCTTCCTTAGAATATACTCTTCAGGGAACAGCATATCACCAAGCAAGGTAGATAAAATGATCCTTTTGTTGTTTAAAACACGTATCATAGACTATTTCCCCAGATATTTTCAGTAAATATACCTGAGAAATGAACAATGCATAATGAATAATGAGTTAATTTTGTTTTTTGGTTTGTCCATGTTGCCTAAATCTTTGTCCAATGATATGAGATTATGAAATATGTTTATGAAATAAAGGAGGAAAAATAGAATGTCCTCTCTATTAAAAATTATATGTATTTAAATTTATTTTTGCCTTTAACTTATGGTTAAAATATTTAAACTATATGACAAATCCTTATTTTGTGTCTTACCTTTCAACAAATGACAGTAGGCCATGAGTGTAAAACTAGTAAGTATCCTCATTTTTCTGAAATGACCTAATTATAGAAAACACAAGAAGGAAACTGCTTTACTCAATAATTAAATACCCAGACATTATGAGACTTGGCAGTTCTAACTGAAATAGTCTTCAGATAATCAGACAATGACTGACTTGTAAGTGTAGAAATGCAGCAGGGAATTTAGAAATTCAATACCGTCACTTAACATCCCCAAGCCATTTAAAGCCAAATTTTAAGAAAAGCTACTGTGATGAGGATTTTAAAATTTAATTACAAGCCTTGCAAAAAACATACAATGTACACTTAAAAGAAGCCAAGAAGACAATATTGCACCAAAATACTCTCCATTATTTCCTTTTTTCCCCCCTGCAGTATAACATATCTAGAAATCTAAACCTGCCCTGTGCAAAGCCAGGAGAATCTGATTTCCATATCATCCCACCTCTCAATGCTTCTTTTCTTCCCCTACTCCCTCCAGCAGCTGAATACTTTCATCATACCCTTTAATTAACTATTCAAGCCTTCCACACCACTATTCCAACCATGCCAGCTCTCCCCTAGGTGCCATCCTTCAAAAATCTCTTCTGCTTTTCATTTATTCTAGATAATAAATCCTACCTGTGCAATAAATTGATTCCACTAGTAGCAGGGAAAGTGAAAAGTAGAAACAGTTGGATTTGACTAATTCATACTAAGATGTAAATGCCTTACACCACTCTTTGAGGAGTATTTGCCTAGAGGCTATTCTTCATGTTGTCTTCCTGCTTGAAATTCTCCCAATTCTTTCTCAGCAAACACTGACTGAGAAGCTCCTTTGTGCCTGGCACTATTTCAGGCACTGTGGATATATCAGTGAACAGAAAAGGAAACTTACTCCCCTCTTGGAGCTTATATTCAAGAAGATTTGTAATGGATTTCATCCAAGCTGTTTATTTAATAAAATAGTTTCTCTATGGTGTTATACATACATTTATACACGTTGAGAAGAAAGTCAGTTTTCCTCTTAGGGTGTCTTTGACTTCTGCATACGTATAAAAACTCACAAATGACCTACTAATCAATGTGACACATATATAAGGCAGAAGATTAATGCCCCTAATATATAGATAGCTCCTAAAAATCAGTAAGAAATAAAAATCAACAGGAAAATGAAAAAAGGTTCTAACATACAGTTCAGAAGAAATGATATTTAAACAAAAGAATGCTCAATCTCACCAATTTTAAAAAAGCATAAAATTAAAATATAAGATACCATTTTCCACTTATTAGCTTGAGCAAAATTACAAAGATTCTTAATATTTAGTGTTTTTTGAGGATATGAACCTCTCACCCTCTAATGGTAGGAAGGAATATGAAGTTATGTAACCTTTTTATGGAAGGCAATTTTAAACATTAAAAATTTAAATGTGTATGTCATATTAGCTTTCCCTTCCTCTTCTAGAAATATATCCTACAAAAATAAAAACACATACATACAAGAATATATGTAAAGGGAATAGCATTGCTAATATTAGCTCAAAACTGGGAATACTCTAGATAATCTAAGTGGTCAAATAAATTTTGGTATAGTCATACAATGTAATAGCATTAGGACAGAATTAAGTACATGTACATGTATTGATTGTGCAGAGATGTAAAAAGTAAGTCGCAGAACAGTATATGTAGTAGAAATTCATTTAAAAATATGTGTGTATGTGTTTAAACATAGATATCCAGAATAAGCCATATCAAGATGCTGACAGTGATTATCTCCAAGAATGAAATTAGAGGAAGGATAGGTTGGTTTTCACCTCTCTAACAACCTATACAATCCTTCATGTTCATATACATATACAAAAAGAGTAAAATAAAATGAGTCATCATTCTCTTGCTAGTGTGAGGTGCATAATTCTTATTTCTCTCCTTACCATCTGCACTGTAGATGGGAAAGAGATGGCATTCAGGCCTTGAGAACATAAAGGCTGTTGAAATGAAGCTGCTGTATGATAGCTATCTGACTGTCCTTCCTTGGGCCAGAGTTGATATACTACAATTATGAAATACAAATGCACTAGTATAAACAAAAATGCACTTATTGGGCAGAAGAAAACTTAAGACTCCTAGCAAAGAACCATTGAATAAATTAGAGGGACATTATATCTACTCATGGATTTCAACTAAATTTTGCCAATGAGTGTCTGAAGTCCCAGACAAGAACTGATGTGTTCAAAGACAAAGGAAATGTGAACTGGAGGATAAATAATGGTTCATTCAGGATGGGGAAGCAGGTTTGTCCCTGGGAGAACCCAATATAATACTATGGAACTGATACTACTTCTCTACCTCCCATGGCAGAATGGATAGGAGGGAGAGATAGGGAAAGAATTCAAGCTTTATTTCTCAAAAGTAAGAGTATAGAATGATATATGTTGGTTTAAGGTTTCCTTTGATTTTTACCCAATGTATATGAACTATGATTTGATTTTTAAAAATTCTTAGAATCTGATAATGTATCTCCAAATGAACTGAAAACTCACCCCATTAACAGATCAAGAGAGTTGATCAGTGGCCTTCCCTTCAGTGACCCTGAGACACACTTGTACATTTCCCAGGTCTTGCTTTAATTCCCCACAGTATATCTATGGCTTTCTTTATGACTATACACTAATTGTTGTCCTATAACCTCTACTACCTTCTTCCACTGAAAAAAGCTATTTTTTTTCCTTCAAAGTATCATAGTTCTTTAAAATCTGCTAGCAACTGTCAATGTGAACTGGCACAATCTTTCTGGAAGGCAATTTTCATTTCATTTATTTACTATTGAATTTATTGGGGTGATACTAGTTAATAAAATTATATCGTTTCAGGTATATAATTCTACAATGCACCATCTGTACATTATATTGTGTGTTCACCACCCCAAATCAAGTCTCTTTCCATCATCATTTAATTAAAAGGCCTTTAAAATATTCAGACTCTTTGGCTAAGTAGTTATGCTTCTATGAGTTTACCTGAAGGAAATAATCAGCTATGTCCCAGAGAGCAAAAAGTCTAGAATGACTAAAATAGTAAGTCACTGTAACTATAAATAATCTTTTGCCCAACATGGGGGATTATTTCTGTTTGGTTATCCAGCACCATGGAATATAGCCATTTAAAAAAAAAAAAACACACTTACAAGGCTATTTAATCCATAGAAAATCATCCACAGTGTGTCTATATATTTATTTTAGGTGCAAAAAAACAAGATGGGACAATGGTACTTGAAGTACTCCCTGTGTTATAAAACAAACCCAAACTATTCTTGACATAAGCCACAGTCAGTGTGTCTAAGAAATGTTTTAACTCACCCACTTCTTCCCCCTTTCTTCTCCTTCAGGACTTCTTTTAAGTCTCCAGAGCAAATAGGGCAAAGAACTCGGGTTCCAGTATCCTGGGTCTTACCACAGGAAAGGACCTTAGGGAGATGCTGCAGGTGTGCTGACTTATCCACAGTACACTGCTAGTGAGTGGCTGAGGATGGATTTTCAGCCCAGAAATTTTCCAATAGACCTTCTACCAACCTCAGGACCATATTTATGAACTCACAGAAACATATACTTTCAAGATTGACATTAAGCATAACTGGATCCTGCCTAGGGACAGGCCAATCGTGTTACCTGTTCTTATTAACCTTGACAAGTAATTGGCTCTATTGCCCACCCCCACCCCCACCCCCACCCCCACCCATCCAGCTTTCCTTTTCCCTTCTCTCTTCATCTCAAATAAAGGAGACCATAGACCATACATTTTAAAAATGCCAAGTGAGATAGCCAGAGATTCTGGCCAGTGGGCCACTCGCGGAGATAGCACACTCCCTACCTGAGGCGGGCGCTGCGACAGGGACTGCCTGTCGAACTTGTGGAGGGCGGCACGTTAAAGGCGCTCAGAGCGGAAGGGTGGAATCCCCGCCCCCTGCTGCAGAGAGTTCCGCTGGACGTCAGTCAGCCCGGGCTTTCTCTACAGCTAAAAGTAAACTAGCGGATCCTTCTTCCTTGGAAATATACACGCGTGAAACCAAAAATGAAACTTACCACTGAGGTTTCCCATAAATCAGCTTTTAAAAAGGAAAGCTTCATAGTTCAAATCCAATGTTTTAAAAAAAGGTATAAAACAAACCGAAGCCTGAAATCATCACAAACATTCAGTTGGTTTTGGCTTCAGAACCCAGGCACTTTAAATTCTGCCATAAGGTTGCCCCCTTTCGACAAAACAGCTTTTACAAGAAAACAGAACAACTTGACATAATTCTGCAACATATAGAAAGTGAGAGGTCAGGCCAATATGACTTTGGTTTTTATTCTAGAAAGTGGGAGTGTGTGTATAATAGGAAATATATTTTTAAATTTTATATTGTGATACTTCCTCAGAGTTCCTTGACATAATGACACTTCAATTGCTTCGTCATTAAAAGAATTTCCCATCATGACAACAATTTGTAAGAATGCTCTGGGATCACTGCTATCTTGCTATTCAGGTTGGGGGAGCATGTTCTAGATGAGGCTAAGAAGATCCTTCTGGTAACTGATCTGGTAATTGATCAGATGAGCCCAAGCTGAAACCATGTGACTCACACAGAGGGTGGTGACATAATTTACTCAAGCATTCACCACCTTAGACTTTTAGGTGCTTGCCGCTCTTTCTCCTTCCCTCCTCACATCTTTCTTTCTTTATAAACTTTGTAATTTTTAAATTGATATATTGAACTCTTCATGGTTTGCTTTTCCTACTTATTCATTTCAAATGCAATTCAAAATACTGTATAATGAATATTGAGATGTCCATTGGCTTGGTTATGGCATTTCCTTCCCAAGTAAGAACTTACACATTCTCAGAATAGCACATATTTATTTTTAACTTGGAAAACTACTGAGAATTATATTGCCTTAAAAATCTGGTGGGGAGCCCTAGCCAGTGGCTCAGTTAGTTGGAGCATGGTCCTGCACACCAAAAGGTTGTGGGTTTGATCCCGTCAGGGCACATACCTGCAACTAATTAATATTTCTCTCTCTCTCTCTCTCTCTCTCTCTCTCTCTCTCTCTCTCTCTCTCTCTCTCCCTCTCCCTCTCCCTCTCCCTCTCCCTCTCCCTCTCCCTTTCCCTCTCCCTCTCCCTGTCTTTCTTCTCCCCCCTCCCCGCTACACACCCCTTCCTCTTTCACTAAAAAAAAAAAAAAAATCAATAAACATATCTTCCATGAGGGTTTTAAAAAATCTGGTGGGGAATGTGAAATTCTCTTTAGTCTTAATAAAATCGCAATAGACTTGGAGATTAAGCTCAAAATGCTCCCTCTTGCAAATCTCTTTTCAAGGCCACATAGTGGAATAATGCAGTGTTTTCCCAAATTTAGTTCCTCTGATATTTTCTATTTAATGTTTCTTTAAATGACCATCAAGACCCCAAAACATATATTTCATGACCTGCTAGTGTGGTCATGCCTATCAAGTCAGAAAAAAACCAACTCTAGCGTCACCTACCACTAACTAGTGGAGAAGTCTTGGACAAATAATTTATTGAGTAGTCAGGATTAAGTAATCTCCTCTTAGATAGCCTCTATGACCTATGAATGATTTTTAAAACTGGGCAGGGAGCCCTGGCCTGGTAGCTCAGTTAGTTAGAGTGTCGTCCTGATAGGCCCTCCAAAGTGTCAGGTTTGATCTCTAGTCAGGGCACATATAAGAATCAACCAATGAATGCATAAATAAGTGGAACAACAAATTGAGGTTTCTCTCTCAATAAAATTTTTAAAAAACATAAAACTGTGTGTGTGTGGGGGGGGAGGGACTGTTTAGTTCGCTTTTTAAGAGCGCATTCTTTTATTTTCTTTTTAATATTTTTATTGATTTCAGAGAGGAAGGGAGAGGAAGGGAGAGATAGAAACATCAATGATGAGAGACAGACATTGATTAGCTGCCTCCTGCACGCCCTCCAATGGAGATCGAGCCCACAACCCAGGCATGTGCTCTGACCAGGAATAGAATCCGTAACCTCCTGGTTTATAGGTCGATGCTCAACCACTGACCCATGCTGGTCAGGCTTTTTTGTTTTACCCAAGCAGTATTCAAGGTGTACATATGCTCAATAGGAAAAACAGGAGACAAATGGAATTGACCTTTCTCTGAAGTTGTTGATAGGAATGGAAGGTGTTGCTCATCGTGGGGCTCAGTGATTAACATATTAGTAATCTGAGGACTTGTGATCTTGTTCATCTCACCCACCTGTTTCCATCCTTCAGCCATTCATATTCCATACTGTTTATCAAGCTTCTTAATGAAGTTTTGATATACGTACTCTGGAGTTAGAAAAACAGAATATGTTTAGAAAAAAGATTTTATCACTTAAAAATATATGAACATCTAAACAGCTGAGGGGTTGGGGAGCATCAGTCCAAAAACCCTGTGTAGGTTTTATGATTTGGGTGAAGTAGATGGAAAAGTGCTGAGATAGGAGAAGAGCAGACACCCTGATTATCTACAGTATTGCTATTTCCCAGTTATGACCCTCTTACTTTGTTCATTTTTAAGGGTAAAATCTCATCACTGCCGATGTACTGTTTCTGAGGGTCACCTGCATCACAGTTGACTTGAGCTAGGTGTTTAAATACAGATTTCAGGGCTTTAACACAGATCTGTTGAATCCAGTTTTCTGAGGAGTGGTCCTAGGAGTCTACATTTCAACACCAACCAGAGGTGATTCATGTGCACACTGAAATTTTAAATACTGATTGTGTAATGTTTAAGGGAGGAAAATTAAATCAAGTGTTCTTTGCAAGTACAGTTATAACTTCCTTTCCTCCATCTAATTTGGTTGATTAATATCAATACCACCCTTCACTCTACCTCTGCCCACCTTTTGTTGCCTCCATCTTTGCTATCTATTCATTCCGCATAGAGAGGTGCTAGACAGACTTCATTGAGCAGAACACTTTGCCCTGGTTATACAACTGTTTAAAATATAAGAGTAATTAACATGTGTGGATGGCCAGGGGGCAGCAGCTGTCATCACTTGACAACCATGCTCAGATGCTTCACTTACCCCGTATTTGTCTCCTTCCTTTCTATGCTGAGCTGGGAAAGAGCTGGCCAGGGAAAGAGTGCTTGCCTTCAAAAGGCAGCTCCCATGCTGTGCATAATTTAATACAAAAGATGAGGCCTCCAACAATGTTCCCTGTCCTCAAGGAACTTACAAATCCAGACATAAATATGTAATTACTAGAGGCCAGATGCATGGTATTCGTGCACTGGTGGGGGGCGTGGCCTGCGGGAATCAGCCCACTGTGGGAGTGCTGCTCATCCCAGCCAGCAGAGCGGCGCTCCCACTGTGGGAGTGCACTGACCACCAGGGGGAAGCTCCTACATTGAGCATCTGCCCCCTAGTGGTCAGTATGCAGCATAGTGACTGGTCGAGCGGTTGTTCTGGTTGTTCCACCGTTCGGTCTCTGGGCTTTTATTATACAGGATGCCTTGGGTAAATGCTGTGGGAACTTGGGAACACTGTATGGTAAATAATTTTAAGGAATCTCAATAAATGAATTGAAGGCCATGAAAAATAGAGATATCCTTTCAGAGGATAAAGGGAAATGTTTTATTGATTTAATATCCTAGAACTAAATAACCTAACTGAATGTTGTAGAAATGAAAGTCCCCTTGAGTCACTTCACTTGGTTTAAGGAGATGAGTAAGTTCAATGGCTCTTGTGGAATTGCCTCCAGAAATGGTTTTAAACCAAGAACAATATGAGTTCTAGGTCTAAAAGTGTTCAAAACCCCTGCTTTGAAGGGAACAACTGGGTTTTATTTTCTGCTATGAGTAAGTGGTTATTCAAAACCAATTGTAGTCACACCTGGGTTAACAGGATCGTCAACCTAATCCATTTGCCTTTCATGATTATAGACCCATCATAAAAGAATTAGTAGTTTTTTCTTTTCCTTACTTTTTCTGAAAAGAAAATTAGAAATAACCTTTCTTAGGATATCCTTTCTTAGTTTAAAGAGAAAGAGATTCCAAACATAAACTAATAAACTGAAATTTCAGATATTAAAAAGTCCTATTTAAAAAAAGAAAAAAAATTGGTGACCAATATTGCAGAATGCCTGGATGTGAGGCTCCTTTAGTTAAGGTAGCAGGGGAAGGCTTCTCTAAGAGGCGTTATCTGAGACATGAGTTATGAAGACAAGCATGCAAAGATCTGCAGGAAGAGCATTCCTGGCAGAGGAATCATAAGGATGGAACAAAGTTGGAAAGAAGGTCATTGTGTCTGGAATGCAGAGTGAAGGAAGCAGTGGTGGATCAGATCATATCCTGAAGGTCCTTGTAAACCAAGGGAAGAGGTTGGATTCCAATTACAATGGAAAGTCACTGGATGAGTTAAAGCAGGGGAGTTACTTGATGAATGTTCTGAAAATGTGGTCTAAAGACTAGAGGGGCCAGCAAGGAAGCTTGGAGACCTTTAGGAGCTGTTGCTGTAAACCATATTTTGAAAGTAGAACTTACAGAACTTATTAGAAGTAAGGGAGAAAAGGTAATCAAGGATGGTATACAGGGTGGGGCAAAAGTAGGTTTACAATTGTGAGTATGTGAAACAGAGTTTATTCTTATATTATTACTTATTAATTATTGTTTTATTTCCATATGAATAACTTTAAACCTACTTTTTCCCCACCCTGTATATATTTTAATATGCTGTTCCATAATAAAACCAAGAACAATATACAGGGTGTCCCAAAAAATGTATACACACTTTAACACCTGATGGCTCAATTTTGAAAATGAAATGTATTTTAATAAACACTGCCTTTATAATTATTGCCTCTCTTTTAGAGATGCAGATACTGAGGCACAGAGCTTAAGCAACTGGTCTAAGCTTACATAGCTAGGAAATGGCACAGCTGAGGATTCCATCCCAGGTACTACAGCTCCAGTGTCTGGGCTCCTAACTACAATGTATGTGGTAAAATTAGTATCCTTATTCACACCTGGTGGCACTGTGAATTTGTTCAACTTCAAACATTTAAACATAGAGTTACCATATGACTCAGTAATTTCACTCCTACATATTCTCTCCCAAGAGAATTGAAAACATATGTACAAATGTTCATAGCAGCATTATTCATAACATCAAAAAAGTGGGAACAACCCAAATGTCCATCAATTTTGAATGGATAAACAAAATGTGGTATATCCATACACTAGAATATTACTTAGCCACAAAAGGAATGAAATACTAAACAATGTTGCAACTTGGAAAAACCCTGAAAACTTTATGCTAAGTGAAAGAAGCCATATAAAAAAGGCCGTATATTGTATGACTCCATTTATATAAACTGTATAGAATAGGCAAATCTATTGAGACAGAAAGCAGAGTAGGAGTTTCCCAGGACTAGAGGAAGGGGGAGAATAGAGAGTGATTGCTAATGATACAGGGTTTCTTTTTGGGGTGGTGAAAATGTTATGGAATTAAATAGCAACGATGGTTGTACAACCTTTTAAAATACTAAAGAGTTCTAATTTGTACACTTAAAGGGTGAATTTTATGGTATGTGAATTAGATCTCAATTTAAAATTTTCTAGGTAGGGAGAGAACAAGATTTTCTGTCCATTGTTGCCATTATATTACACTGCCACTTGGCATCACTGTTGAGGAATGGCATCACTGCCACTTAGTGTCACTGCATCACTGTTGAGGTTTGTACAAAGCTCAGTAATACTTTGCCGGCTCAGACCATGTCCAGGCTACAGGTGTGCTCCATGATTGAAGTTTAAGGTTAAAATTCAGACCATATTCCCCAGAGCATGGGAAACACCATTCCAAAAAAGCTTAATTGAAGATCTTCTAGCCTTAGCTCCACACACTGTGCAACTACTTGCCCTCCATAACAGACTGAGGTTTTTGGCTAATCCTGGCTCCCATATTAATGGTGAAATTCACACTGTTTTCAAAAGCATCTATGTTAAAAATAAATACCTCTAAGCATATCTTAAACTTTCAAAAAACTTCATTTTTTTTTAAAGAAGTACTTTATGGATATAAAGAGAAATATTGAGTAATTTTCTTTTCCTAGGGTAGGAGGCTTTCAATGAGTTGAGGATTTGACATCAATTCTCTCTAAAATATTTATACTATTTAACCCAGTATTTCCAAACAAAATATTAAAAAGCCATATATATATATATATCATCATGGCCATATATATATATATATATATGTATATATATATATATATCATCATGGCCATATATATATATATATATATATATATATATATATATATATATACCATCAATAATATCATGATGACCATCTTTATGATATATATGAAGATGGTCATCATGATATTATTGACAATAGCAAAAAAGAAATCAGAAATATCCAACAATGGGAATTGTATACATACTTCTGGGAAATCTGACACCTGTTAAAAATGACACACATGAATGCTATTTAACATGAAAATCTTTATGCTCTAATGCAAAATGATTTGTTAAAAGCAACTATTTGTACATGTGTGTAAAAACATATATACACACACACATTTATACAATTAGAAATAATGCATATACCAGTTAGTTATATTCATTCGATTTGAAATAAATTCTTTTAATCCTCTTACTCCCACATTCTTAAAAATATGTTTATATATATATATATATATATATATATATATATATACACACACACACACACACACACACACACACTTATATATATTTCTCTCAATTACCAGGGTATATATTCTCATAGTCACTTTTTCACTTATATTTCAAAATTGTGAACATATCATACATACAAGAGTATTTATAATGTATGTGTACAGCTTCAAGTGTATCCATTGGGTTTCAATCAGGAATCAGAATTATACTCAATTGGTTTGACTAAAGAGATACTAATGTAGTAAAGAGATATTAATGTAGACACTATTTAAAGGGGTGTGGTGAGGTTGAGAGAATCATCCAGCTGAGGCATCCCAACCATCAAGTTGAAGTTAAGAACCACCAACTTGAGAGTCTTGGTTCAACAGCGGGAAGCCTATATCATTTTTAGACTAAAGAGCAAGGGAGGATGCCCTGGCCGATTTGCTCAAAGGTTAGAGCCAAAGGGTCACGGGTTCGATCCGGGTCAAGGACACGTGTGTGAGCTGGAGCCATGGAGGAGAGACATTTGGTCAAGAATTGCAGGTGTGGAGAGACACAGCCACTGCCAGATCCTTACACCGAAACAGAGAAAGAATGGATAAAACCTATCCTACCTCTCTTTTCTCCTGCCTCCAATTTCCTTAATCCTCCATTGTTTAAACCCAGCTAAGAAGAACCAAGGTGATGTTTTCCAAAAAGGTCAGCTTCTGGGGTAAAGAATAGGGCAGGGGAGGGAGAAAAATAAATATGAGTAAATATGAGGGTAGACAAAGAGAAAACCCAGAGAGTCTACCTGTTTTTCCCACCCCAGATTTATTCTTGCCCTTTGCTCAAATGAAGAGAAGCTCATCCCCTGCACATGAGAATCACAGAATCCTACCAATCATCAAATTGCTTTGAGGTGATGTCAATTTGGGTGTAGTCTAGAAACTAAATTATAATATTTGTTTCCACCAGTACACTTCATGTAAAGTAACAGGGAAAGAGGGGCCAGGGAGGTTATAACCAGTTAACATTGTGTATGCAGAGCTACAATAATCCCTGACTCTACAGCTTGTTGCTAAGTTAAAAAATGAGAATCAAAGCTTCCTACTTTATTCATGTATATTTCCCTTGCCTTATGCACTACCATGGTAAATCAGGATTTTTTTACACTTTAATTTTTGCATGGTCTGAAATTTAAGTGGTCCTGACTTTATCAGGTTACTGCAGTTATCTAATGAGCATTATTATTGTAGATGGGAGGAATAAGACAGGTCCAGTGAATCTCTGGGTGTCATGCACAGTTCCCCTTCCCTTCATTGTATAGCTGCAACCCAATTTCCTCTCAGTCATTGGGATCAGTCACCCCAATTCTATCACTATAAGGAACCAAAATAATCAGGGGGCAATCTCAGCTTTCAATTCAATAGAACCATGGCTATATCCTCAAGTGGTAGCATTTCTTTCCTTTGAACTAGGACTTCCAAAAGTGATAAACCCAAGGTTGTAGAAGAGGTGTGCTGGATATTTTCCATTTGTCCTGTCAGTCTTTGTTCCTAGGAGGCTTGCCTCTATAGAATGCACCCACCTGCCTCCTTCTTTCTCTGGCTTCCTGTCAATCCTCAACATTAAATCTATTCTGCCAGTAGAAAAGCCCTTAAAAATGTTTATAAGGATTATATGTTTAAGTGACAACCTCTCACGAGATGCATTCTCTTCCTGGAAACAGATCCAACAGTGGTGGTTGATACCATTTCTAGAGAATAACAGTAAAACAGTTCATTAAAGTCTAGGGAGTCTTAGCAGGGCGCAGGAGCATGGATTCTCATGTACTGACAAAAGTTCACTTGAAGCTTTTAAGTGAGACTGTCTGTCATTCTGCTTCCTCTGCCTCCCCTCAAAATCTGACAGCTCAGTCGCTGGGTTTTGAATTTGCCTCTTCCACCTGCCCCGTGCCAAGTGCATAACACTGCAGGTCTAGGTCCGGCGCGCGGGCCCTTTAAAGAAGGCAAGGGCTGCGCTGATTGGCTAAGGGTTGGCATCCACTGTCAAGGCTAGTCAATCCGCGAGTTGAAACCCGGTTCTTGCCGCGGTCTAGGGGACCGGAAATCTGAAGATCTCTGCGGCCATTACCGTGTCCCGCTCCTCCACTGCCCGCTGCTAGTGATTGAGAGCCAGCCTTGCGGGAACCGGCCGGCCACAGGTGGGTGGAGAGCGCGGGTCCACGTCCTCCTACGCTGAGCTGCCGGGCCCCAGGCGTGCAGGCCCACGCGGCGCTCTCGCTTCTTGTGTGCGCCCGCCCTTGGCTTCCTTCCTGCTCCCAGTGGAGAAGGTCTCCTACTCGTTTCGGAAAGAATCCCTTCCTGTCGACAGGACTCCGGGCCTTTCCCGTAACCTTGTAATCAAATTGGGAAAGTATACAGAGCACTATCCACGGAAATCAGCATACCATTCAGGAAATACCCAGATTACTGTCATCAGGGCGGGTGGAGTTAAATTAGGGAAACCCTCCGGAAGTTGTAGGTTAAGGGCTGGAATTTGCAGGGGAAGTGGACTATTGTGAACGGAACGGAATGCAACGATTTATTGAAAATGATTGTACTGGGGGGTGAGGGCATGTATGGGAATGGGGTTAGGGAGGCAATGGGGGGATATGGATACATATGTTATACCTTAATCAATAAAAAAAGTTAAAAAAAGAAAATGATTGTAATTATGCAACCAGTCATAAATGTAGGTAATTTGATCAAGAAGTGAGTCAGCGCAGAAATTTGGATGACAGAGGTCGTGGGTTATGGGATTATCCATTTAAAAAAAAACAAGTAGAATTAAATGCATGTTCCTAGCGGTGCCTGTAAATTGCAGCCCCAACACTCCTCAGAAATATTCCTTCCCATTGTAATCTATAGCACAGCTGATACTGGGCTAGAGTATTAAAGAGCCCATTTTAAGGCCTCAGGAACAATAAAAGGAAAAATGCAGTCATTAAGAACTCAAACCAGCATTCTCAGTCCTCTGAGACACACTGGTGTCTAAATTTTAAGTATCAAAAAATTTTTCACCAATAGTATAAGTGTTAGAATTTTTGAAAGGCTTATTTATACAACTGAGTGAATTTAGTTATTCCTATTGCGAGATCACTCTTGCTTATTTTCTTCCCCCACTTTTACTGACAAATAATTGACATACATCATTGTCTAATTTTAAGGTATACAGTATGATGGTTGGACTTACATATATTGTGAAATGATTACCACAACACGTTCAGCTAATATCTATCATGTAGACACAGTAAGAAGAAAAGAAAGAAAAAAAGAAAAAACTTTTCCTTCTTGTGATGAGAACTATTAGGATTTATTATCTTAACTTTTCTATGTATCATACAGCAGTATGAACGATAGTCATCATTTTACTAATATTTTGTGAGTCCAGCTGGTGTGGCTCAATGGTTGAGTGTCAACCTATGAACCAGGAGGTCACGGTTCGATTTCCAGTCATGGCACATGCCAGGTTGTAGGTGATCCCCAGTGTGGGGCTTGCAGGAGGCAGCCAATCGATTATTCTCTCTCATCATTGCTGTTACTATCTCTCTCTCTTCCGTCCTCTCTGAAACCAGTATACACACACACACACACACACACACACACACACACACACACACACACACTGAGTGTCCAGATTATTATGTGTTCAGAGATTATAATAATCTGGCCACTCAGTGTATATCCTATATAATAAAGAGCTAATATGCTAATTATATCGAACAGCAGAAGAGACTGTCCGGATGACATTTCGGACGAAGCGGGGCTGTGAGGGCTGACCAGAGCTGCAAGGGCTGAGCCTCTTGCACGATTTCATGCATTGGGCCTCTAGAGTGTGTGTGTGTGTGTGTGTGTGTGTGTGTGTGTGTGTGTGTGTGTGTATAGTGAGTGGGAGAGAGAAGATTGAAAGTATTATGAACACCTTCCAAACACTGGAAAATGGCTATTAGAGTGGGAAAAGTTGAAAATACTGAACTCCAAGATGTACTTTACAAGGTGTGGTGCACTTGTTTCCAGGTGTGATCTCCTGAGGACCACGGGGAAGCTCCTGGGTTTGCTTCTAGCTTTAACCCTTGGGAACGTTGCCTAACACATTCAAACTACAATATAGACCCAAGAGAGCAAGGCCCAGAAAGAGGTAAACTTAAATCCTAACTTTCCACATAGTTTCTTTCCCCTAGATGGCTGATATACAGACTCTTCCTGTACTTCAAGGGAGGATCTTACCCCTTAATAAATAGTAGCAACTGTAAGAGACATAGCTCTGTGACATACTGTGTGTGTGTGTGTGTGTGTGTGTGTAAGAATAGGATTAGGGGACAATTGTTTTCTTTAGAAAGGTTTGCAACATATGTAAAATTTTAATTATCCACTCCTATATGCAGAAGAAAAGTAAGAAATGGCAAGTCACCTGAGCCAGCCTTTCTCTAGTGTCACTCATTGCCTTCTGCAAACTTTTATGGGAAAGAGACATCATGGAGACTGCCAATGTATAATACATTGCTTCTGCCTTCAGGCAATTTCTGGTCTGCTATTGGAGACCATTGACATGGGACAGTCAGAATTTGCACAAATGAGAGAATTTATGCTAGATCTCCCACTCTCAATGGGTGGCCTCCAATTCTGGTCACAGGATGGAGGGTGGCAGTGGTAGAGCAGGAGAGAAACCTCATGACCTCCCAGGCCTGTTCAGGGCCGTGCTTCTATGGTGAATAACTGGCCTCTTCCCAACACTAAAGCTGACTCTGGACCAGAGGCCCCTATAATTCCAGAGTGTGTCTACGGCCTGAATACAGGAAAGCCACTGAAGTCTGGCTTGCAGTTCTCACTCACCTGGACCCCTAATAGAAGAGATAACTCATTTCACTTGGAATGAAATGCTCTCTCTCCATTCTTCTCCACTATTAGCCAGAACCTAAGATTTTCTGATAGGGATATGGAAAACAGAAGCTCCAATGGCTTCCCACAGAATACTATGAATCCTGGTAGAAGCATTAAAACTGGCCCTCTGCTCAACAGCTCACCAAAGAGAATCAGCAGCATTGTTGAGAAGGAAAGAGCAATTGTAACATCCTTGAGTTTTGCATTCTGAAAGTAAAACAACAACTGAAGGTCTTCTGTACCTACCCAATTGGATTAAGAACAAAGTATTAAGAGTTCTGGCCTCCCCAGAATTGACAGCCCACATAAGATAGACAATACCATATATTCATTTAAAAACTGAGTTTCCCATGACATTTAATTATCCTTATGTTTTCTCCCTTGAGAACTTCAGTGGTAGCTTGAAGAGAATAAAGGTGAAACTTGAGGAGGATGGCCAAGGGATGTCAGGAGTGGGTGGCTGGAAATAGAGGGTGTATAGGAGAGGGGCAGGGATTACAAGAAGAATATTGATATAGTGACTCTGAGATACTTAAAACCTCCTAAAACACAAATGCACAGAGCACAGACAAATCTGTCCTCAAAGTACATGATGCATCTTCTGCATCACCCCCTTCTCAGAAACAAAGATTCTATCATCCAACTGTACAGAAGGTAGAGGATAGATGGTATCCACTCTGACACACACACACACACACACACACACACACACACACACACAACCAGAGAGTTTTTTCTGTATGTTTAAGTATTTAGTTCTTCAAGATTTACAGTGCGAAACAAAATCAGGAAAAATGGAGCCAAATATTTACAGAGCATAAGATTTTGGAAGTCGTCTAGTTCAATTAGCTGGTCTTAGTAAGTGACAGCCAAGCCAGTTAAGTTTGCCCACAATCAGACAGTTAGTTGGGAGCAAGGACTAGAATCCACACTGTGTTCCCAGGTTAGAGTTTTTTTCTTACATTGTTATAAGTTCACAATATTCCAAGGCATAGCATATGAGGGATGCATGTAGAATATATTGTTTTAAATCTCTTTACTTTTTTATATTTAGGTCAAGATGGGGTTTATATTTTCAAAATCTATGAACGAAAACATGAAAAACCAACAGGAGTTCATGCTTATGAATGCTCGACTTCAGGTACTTTTAAAATAATTAAGCTTTTACGTTGTTACTAGAGGCCCAGTGCACAAAATCGTGCACATTGAAAGGAAATTAAAAGATTTTAATATCGCTATTCACCCTTTCTCTATAATAGAAGTGTCAACCAAATTCTTGATAGACAATGACAGATGGAAACACATGTGTGTGATTGGCGCCAGTAAGAGCTTTAAATATATAGATAAACTTGTTTAATTAGACCTGCTTTCTGATTTAGCTAAACTTTTTCCAGCCCAGTGAAGCACCCCAACTTCCTTTTCAGGTAATTGTCAGCAACACAGCAGTAAATATCAATGTGAAGCAGATTATTATTGTAGATCACGCAGAGAGAACAAAGGATAAAATATTTAACTGCAGCAGGGTTTGACTATATTCTGAGCAGTGAGAAAACCTGAACTCATTTTCAAGTTCCACCATTTCTTACTTCTTTTCAGTTGGGTCAAGTTTCTAAACTTTCTAAATCTCAGTTTTTCCGGCTAATGAAAAGAAAATAGGATTCTACCAAGTCTCCTATCTACCGGAACTTCTATGAGGATCAACAGAGATGAGGCATGTGAAAACGCTTTCCAGACATTCGGTTAAACTGTAAAATGTTTTCACCTGGCTATAAAGGAAATCATGTTCCTGGGCTGAAGAAACTCCAAGGAGGCTAGTCGCTAGGGAGAGGAAACCGAGCATTGCTACAAGACATAATTACCCGGTGCCCACAGCCACTGTTTCTGGGCTGGGCTGGGCTGGGCTGTGGGCCACATTTTGCGCCATGGGGTCTCGGCAGCGTTGGCTGCGATTTGGTGGGCTGTCACTCTGGGGTGGTGGTGGGGCCTATGTCCCACTTAGGGGAAACCGAGTGCTGCTTTGTGGGTGCCAGATCCTCGGTGCCATTTATTGTTAAACGGCCTGTCGCTAGGGAGAGGAAGCCGGGTATTGCTACATGCGTCATTACCAGTGCCCACAGCCACTGTTTCTGGGCTGGGCTGTGGGCCACATTTTGCACCATGGGGTCTCGGCAGTATCAGCTGCGATTTGGTGAGCTGTCGCTCTGGGGTGGTGGTGGGACCTATGTTGCTTTGTCAATGGTGCCATTTCTCTGTAAACGGCCATTGTGCATCATGGCAGCTCCTGCGTTGAGTGTCTGCCCCCTGGTGGTCAGTGTGCATCATAGTGACCAGTCAAATGGTCAGAAACACAGTATATTAGCCTTTTATATATATAGATGGTGGTTAAAGTTTCTAACATGTGCTCCAGAAGTATGTTCTCTTTGACCCCAAAAGGTAAAATGCTCTTGGGGCTCTATCCTCAAAGCCAAGATGAAATGGATTGTTAATTATCTAGTGAATGGGCTTTTAAAAATCTCCAATTCAGATAGTTGTGTTAAAATGTCCATACCATAGCCCTGGCTGGTTTGGCTCAGTGGATAGAGCATCAGCCCACAGACTGAAGTGTCCCGGGTTTGATTCTGGTCAAGGGCATGTATCTCAGTTGCAGGCAGGCTTTAGGCTGGATCCCCAGCCTCGGGTTAGGGGCAGGAGGCAACCCATCAATAAGTCTCTCTCACTCGATGTTTGTCCATGTCTCTCCCCCTCCCTTCCAAAAATCAATGAAAAAATAACCTCCGATGAGAATTAAAGAAAACAAACAAAACGTTTCTATACCATAGTAAGAGACAACTGCTTACAATGTAGGGTAGGGAGAATGATACCTTCCTCAAAGATATCTGCATCCTGATCCCTTGTGACTGTTTTTCCTTATATGGCAAAAGGACTCTGCAATGTGATTAAGTTAAGAGCTTGAGATGGAGAAGATCCTGTATTATCTTGGATGATCTGGAGGGGCACAATGTAATCACAAGGGTCCTTATAAGGGAAAGAGGGAGTCAGGAGGGCCAGAGGAGGGGCAGGTGGGGAAGGGGGTGGGAGGGAGAGATTTGAAAATGCCTTGCTGCTGGCTTTGAAGATGGAGTAAAGGACCATGAGTCAAGAAACACAACTTCTAGAAAATGGAAAAGTCAAGGATATGGATTCTCCCCTGAAGCCTCCAGAAGCAGTGCAGTTCCACCTGCCCATTTTAGACTGCTGACCTCCAGAACTGTAAGAAAACAAATTTGTGTTGCTTTAAGCTACTAAGTTTGATAATTTGTGCTATAACAATAGGACACTAATACAGAGTATGAAAACTTGACACTGAATTTATGCATAGGCTGCATAGAAAAGATCAAAGCAAAGTAGATTATCTAATTGTCTATATATAGGTTGTCAAAAAGTATTTTAAAATGTTGTATGTCAAAATCAAGTGTTAAAAGTTTGACTGGAATCATCTTCCTAAAATATCAAATAAAGATCTATAGGCTTCTGTGGCTCATTATGGCTCTGAGAATAGGAAGTCCTACTCTGAGAGAGTATATAGAGTGGTTAAAAGTGAGGACTAAAGTCAGGCTGTCTGGTTTTGAACGCTATCTCTACCCCTGACTGACTATAGGTCTGTGCCTCTGTCTCCTAATCTGTAAGCTGGAGGTTATAGTATCCCCTACATAGGATTTATTTTGAAGAGTAAAGATGGTATTGTATAAAAAGTGTGTAGACAAAATTAACGCCAAGAAATCTATGGCATTTCTATACACCAACAGTGAACTTATAGAAAGAGAGACTAAGAGAACAATCCCACTTACCATCGCACCAAAAAATTAAGATACCTAGGAATAAACTTAACTAAGGAGGTAAAAGACCTCTACTCAGAAAACTACAAGACAATGAAAAAAGAGATAAAGGAAGATATAAACAGATGGAAGAGCATACCGTGTTCATGGATTGGTAGAATCAACATAATTAAAATGTCCATACTATCCAAAGCAATCTATAGATTCAATGCACTCCCATTAAAATACCAACGGCATATTTCACAGACCTAGAAAGAACTCTCCAAAAATTCATCTGGAATAAAAAAAGACCCCGAATAGCCACAGCAATCCTGAGAAAGAAGAACAAAGTAGGAGGGATCTCAATACCAGATTTCAAGCTGTATTACAAAGCCACTGTTCTCAAAACAGCCTGGTACTGACACAAGAACAGGCATATAGACCAATGGAATAGAACAGAGAACCCAGATATCGACCCAAACCACTATGCTCAATTAATATTTGACAAAGGAGGCATGTACATACAATGGAGTCAAGACAGTCTCTTCAATAAATGGTGTTAGGAAAATTGGACAGATACATGCAAAAAAATGAAACTAGACCACCAACTTACACCATACACAAAAATAAACTCAAAATGGATAAAGGACTTAAACATAAGACGGGAAACCATAAAAATACTAGAAAAATCCACAGGCAGAGAAATCTCAGACATATGCCGAAGTAATTTCTTCACTGATACCACTCTTAGGGCAATGGAAGCTAAAGAGAAAATAAACAAATGGGACTACATAAAAATAAAAAGCTTTTGCACAGCAAAAGAAACCACCAACAAAACAATAAGAAAGCCCATTGTATGGGAGAGAATATTTGCAAATTTTATCACTGATAAAGGTTTAATCTCCAACATCTACAGGGAACTTATACAACTTACTAAAAGGAAAATAAATGATCCCATTAAAAAAAATGGGCAACAGACCAAAATAGAATATTTTTGAAAGAAGACAGAAGGAAGGCCAAGAGACATATGAAAACATGCTCAAAGTCACTAATCATCCGAGAGATGCAAATCAAAACGACAATGAGGTACCATCTCACACCTGTCAGAATGGCTATCATCAACAAATCAACAAACACAAGTGCTGGTGAGGATGTGGAGAAAAAGGAACCCTCGTGCACTGCTGGTGGGAATGCAGACTGGTGTAGCCACTGTGAAGAACAGTATGGCGTTTCCTCAAAAAACTAAAAATGGAACTCCCATTTGAGCCAGTAATCCCACTCTTAGGAATATATCCTAAGAAACTAGAAACACCAATCAAAAAGGATATAAGCACCCCTATGTTCATAGCAGCATAATTTACAATAGCTAAGATTTGGAAACTGCCTACGTGCCCGTCAGCAGATGACTGGATCAGAAAACTATGGTACATCTACACAGTGGAATACTATGCTGCCATAAAAAGAAGGAATTCTTACCATTTGCAGCAACCTGGATGGAACTGGAGAGCATTATGCTAAGTGAAATAAGCCAGTCAATGAAAGAAAAATACCACATTTTTCACTCATTTGTGGATAATAAAGAACATTATAAACTGATGAACAAAAAGATAGATACAGAGGCAGTAAAGCATCAAACAGACTGTCAATTTACAGCGGGAAGGTTAGGAGAGGTGGGGGAGATAAGAGATCAACCGAAGGACTTGTATGCATGCATATAAGCATAACCAATGGACGCAAGACACTGGGGGGTGAGGGCATGTATGGGAGTGGGGTGGGGGGGCAATATACACATGTATATTGTGTACAATATACAATGTACACATGTAATACCTTAATTAAAAAAATGGGGGAAAAAGTGTGTAGAACAAGACCTCAAGTCTTTAGAACAATGTCTCTCACTCTATAAATATTAGTTGCTGCTGCTGCTGTTGTTATTAAAGAGTGACAAGAGTGTCTTATGCAGGATAATGTATTTTGGGGAATGGAACAATAGAAGGAATGAGCAGCTAAATTACTGCAACAGAGCAGAGTGATCTAGGGAAGACCAGACATTAGGCATACAAAGCAGCTATGAATGTCACATACTCAGAGTCCTTGTCCAAGACCTTTGGAAATGATAGGGATTTTACTCTTACATCAGTCCCCATGAAGTCAGGATCTGTGAAGGAGCTGGGATTTTAATATATTTGAAAGTTAACAAATTAGCCCGTGATCATTTCATGGATGCTGGCAGAATTCAGGATACACCCATGTTAGAGACAGAGAACTTAATTATTCATAACATAGTAAGGAGAATGAGCATGAGGCCTCCAAGAGCCCATTCCCCTCAAGTCTCACAGAGGTTACAAATATCGCTTTAGATGGGTGCTGGGCATTCAGTGGGTTTGTGGCACATTTGAAGAACACCAAGCTTAGGGAATCTACTGCTTTTATAATGAGCGGTGAGCTCCTGGAGTTGGGGAGGGTTATCTTCTTTCTTTTTTTTTTTTCCCCTAATATGTTTTTATTTATTTCAAAGAGGAAGGGAAAGGGAAAGAGAGATAGAACTATCAATGATGAGAGAGAATCATTGATCAGTTGCCTCCTGTACACCCTACACTGGGGATCAAAACGCAACCCAGGCATGTGCCTGACTGGGAATCAAACCATGATCTGGTTCATAGGTTGACACTCAACCACAGAGCCACACCGGCCAGGCAAGTGTTACCTTATTTCTCAAGATTGTTCACTACAAACACAGCCCAGAGAAATGGCCTGAACAAAGAGCACTCTAGGCCTTGCATTCTTGGCCTACCCAGCAAGAATGTGCTGGGACATTCAGGGCCGATGACAGATTCCTCCTCCTGACAACCTGCTCCTCAGCCCAATTGACCAGAGCTTTGAGAACAAACTTGACTTCTGCCCACTGATTCCAGCGACCACCATAGTGGGCACTGAGGTCAGACTGGCAGGAGCACTATTGGTGACATCAGTTTTCAGCTTAGTTCAATCAGAAGTGAAACAGGCCCAGGCATTTAGGAGAATCTTTGTGGGGCCCTTATTGAGCCAGTAGCTTTGCCTTGGGTGGCAGAATGGGATAAAATTTTTCCCAAAGAGGCAGCTGCTACTTTATGCAAAATTGAGATGATAACAGGGCCAGGCCAGCCATGGCCTCAAATACATTTTAATTTGACCAGCAAATGAGCGCTTGCATTGTAGCTGTCCTGTCCTAGTTAACCCAACTAAAATGGAGATGTCAGGTCTAAGTGGCACAAGACTTCCATGGGTCAGGTGTTCATTTTTAACAAGAGCTCTGTAGTAGGTCAACGGCTGCTTCACATTAGTGAATGGGGTATATTACAGGTTCAGTGTGACGCTGCTCCCCTACCCCTAAATTTCTTTGTTAAAGTCCTAACCCTCACTGCCTCAGCATGTGACCTTATTTAGAGATAGATGCTTCACAGAGGTAATCAACTTAAAAGGAGGTCATTAGGGTGAGCCCTAATCCAATATGACTGGCATCCTTATAAAAAAAAGGGGGGGGGGGAAATTTGGACATAGAGATAGGCATACAGGGACAATGCCATGTGAATATGAAATTGGCCATTTATAAACCAAGGAGAGAGGCCTGAACATTACAGCCCCAGCAATGAATTAACCCTGCTGACACCTTAATTTTAGACTTCCAAACTCCAGACTGAGACAATATATTTTTGTTGTTTAAGCCATGCAGTTTGTGGTTACTTTGTTGTGGCAGCTCTAGGAACTAATACAGGATGTATTTGGTGCCTGTGTCCAGCAGGTGACACTGCAGTACTGGGCCTCTCTGGAGATCAGCTGTGATTTTCTGTTTTTCTTTCTGGGATTCTATATTGTTTCTATTAGACCACGGGAAGGGGCCCGGGAATCCCTGAATGAAAGGGTATCCTCTGATCACTATGAATATTTACTATATAAACAAATAACACAATTTCATTACACATTCATATAACAGGGGAAACAACTAAGATCTTGAAGCAGCTCAGAGGTCACTTTTAATTTCCCTTCCTCAAGGCAAACTTTGTTCAAACCCTATTAGTTGAATTCCAGAGCTTTTTTCCCTCTGGGAAAACAGACCAAAGAAATTAACATAGGTAATTCAGGGTTTTTAGCAGTGTTAGGAGATATGCTATCCCCAGCAGCTGGGGGAACTGGGGAGTGCAAAGTGGCAAGGAAGCTTTTTGCCCTTTGGCTCCTGATCCCAGCATGGGTGCAGCTTCCTCCCATGTGCACCCCTGGCCTCCAAGAGCCCTGAGTTTCAGGCATCATTCTTTTAGCCTCTGCTAGTGCCAATACTCTGACTTGTGTGTCATAAGAAACCGCCAAACCCGTAAAGAATTTTTATGAGTTTGTTTGAGCCAAACTGAGGAAAATTTCCAAGAAGCAAAACCTCAATGGATTGAGAAAACACTCCAGAGAATGGCAGCTTTGCAGCTTGCTTTATACATTAAATTCAAAGGAGGAGATGTAAGTAGGGTTACATGAAATTCTTGGCGGTAGATTAAGAGGAAGAAAGCAAAGCAGGGAAATCTGGAGGACTGGATAAAAAGCAAAATGCAAGGAGACATACTGTTTGTACATTGGTGGGTACAGGATAGTTAATAATTAGCATTTACAGCACATAGAGATGGTATGCTGGGAACGAGGTAACACTCTGGTGCAGCGGGTCTGAAAATGATGATTACTCTGACATTGAAAGGTATGTTATCTTAGATGCAAAAAGAAAATAGACAGGCTCCATTAAGGAAAAGACGGACCTTTGTCAGGAAGATAGTGGCTTAGGATGTGACTACCACCATCACCCACTTTTAGTTGGGAATTTTCATGTTCAGACCATGTGGTTATTTTCAATTTCTGGGTTTGTGAGGCCTGCCATGTGTGGTGTCTTTCTCTAGCAAAGTTAAAACAGATGAAAATAAGTTAATTGAACTGTATAATGAAGGATGGATTGGGGGAAAATGCAAAGAATATAATGAGTTGCTTGATTTTAGGTTTTTGGGGTTTTTTTGTTGTCGTTGTTAATCCTCACCTGAGGATATTTTTCCCTTTGATTTTTAGACAGAGTGGAAGGGAGAGGAAGAGACACAGAGATAAAAACATCAATGTGAGAAAGACACATTTATTGATTGTCTCCCACACACGGCGGGGATCAAGCCTGCAACCAAGGCATATACCCTTGACCAGAATCAAACCCAGGACCCTTAAATCCTCAGGTCCATGCTCCAACCACATAGCCAAACCAGTTAGGGTTGAGTTGCTTGATTTTAAAAGCAGCTGCTAAAAATGTTCAGCAAGTCTCTTAAAAGTGGATCAAGGTATTAACATGTCTGGGATCACTTAGAGGAGTTAATAAAAATACTCTAAAGACTTAACTTTCTGGATACTCTCTATGTTCAGGCATGGTGGGAAATGGAAGTAAAATAATTGATAAAGGCTGTTGGTACCACAGGCACTTACTTCTACAAGGATAAACATATGACAAAGAAAAGTCAAGCCACCAAGTCGATTCTTGGCTCCCTAACCCTTCCATGCTGACAGTGGGTCCAGGACGCTTTCTACACTCAGTTCTCCAGGGGGACACACTGGTTTTAGGTTTGTTCACAAACTTAAATGAGACCAATAAATCCTGTTATAGACTGGCAGAAAGATCTTCTTTTTCTTTTCTTCCCTCAACTGTAATTCTATTTTCGTAACTCTGAGCAGGCTGAATTTTAATTCAGTTTTAGTTCTTCATTGCTTGAGCAAGAGGGGCCACTTATTTATTAACTCAGTAAAGCTTTGACAGGATATCTAGTATATAGAGAGTTGTGGCATGAGACTATTAATTAAAAATGCTCCTATAGCTTTAACAATTATTTCTCTTTTATATTTTAAGAAATGTTTAGTTGAAATAACTTTAAATTTGCAGAAAAGTGGCAAAACTAGTACAGAAAGTTTAAATGTACCCTTGTCTAGCTGATTTAACAGTTTACAATGATCAAAACCAGAACATTAGCATCAGTATAATACTATTAATTAAATTACTGATCCATTTGAAATTTCACCAATTGTTCTCATAATGTCCCTTTTATGTTCCAGGACCCAATTCAAGATCTTATATTGCACTTCATTGTTGTGTCTCATTAGTCTCCTCCAGCCTGTGATGTTCCTCATTCTTTCCCTGGCTTTCATGATAAGAACTTTTGATAAGCACTAGTCAGTTATTTAGAAGTTCTCTCACTTGTGGTTTTTCCCAGTATGTTCTCATGATTAGACTGAGATTGTGGTTTGAAGGATTGTTTGGCATACTATTCTTAAACCACAGAGTGCTATTTTGTCTTTCTCATTGCATCATTTCAGAGGACACCTGATGTGATGTCGTATTTCTGGTTCATTTAATCTTGATCTCTTGGTTAAGGCGGTATCCACCAGGTTTCTCACTGTAAAGTTACTCTTTTTTTCTTTTTTCTAACTGATAAATATCTTCGGATATATACTTGAGTCTGTTGATATCTTGCTTCTCTTCAATCTTTTGCCAACTCATTTTAGCATCCATTGGTGGGATTTACATGCAACAATTATTTCTGGGGTGTTTGCCTAATTGTGATTTTATCACCTTCATTTCATCTACATTTGTTCATTGGAAAAGCTGCACCTTCTCCATGATTGTTTATTGCATTCATTATATAAATACTAGAGGCCCAGTGCATGATTGAATCATGCACATGTAGGGTCCCCTACACACTTTCGCTTTCTATCGCGGGGGAGCCGGGTGCCTGTCCGCTGGTGCACCAGGCCTTTCAGAAGCCTCCGGCTCGGCGAAGGCTTCTGAAAGGCCTGGTGCCTGAGCGGACAGGCACCCAGCTCCCCCGCTTTTGATGGTCCGCTGCGGGACGTGAGCTCGATGCTCCAGAGGCCCCTTCTGTTCCGCGGCACAGCCATGGCGCAGACGTTGAGCTCGCGCAGCCGCTGGCCCAATCAGCTACCCCGGCCACCCCAAGTCCCACCCCCTGCGCCTCCCGCTGGCCCAATCGTGGGCGTAGCGGAGTGATGGTAATTTACATATTACCATTTTATTAGGTAGGATGGTCTCATAGACATTTTATGTTGTTGGTTATAATGTAGTTATTTATTTTATGGCTTAAATTGTTTTGGCTATTGGGAACTTCTTCCAGTTGGCTCCTATGTCCTTTTGATAGATGCTTGTTTTCAAGGATAGTTGCTTATTTTCTGGAGTCATAAGATATTACATATCTATTAACCCTGCCCCAGGTCTGGAATTAACCACTTATTCAAGGAGTCTGGTTCCTTTTGTTAGAGAATGGTATTTAGAAATCGAGATCAGGGCTCTAGGTGGGCTTATTGCTATGGCCATTGTTCTTCAGTCCTCTCAACAAGGACATGCACATATACTAACCCATGCATATTCATGCATTCATACCTATTTCTACATCTGCCTGTAAGTATATACAGAGTGGGTCAAAAGTAGATTTACAGTTGTTCATATGGAAAATAATACAATAACTAAGAAATAACAACACAGGAATAAACTGTGGTTGGATTTATTCACAACTGTAAATCTACTTTTGCCCCACCCTGAATAATAAACCATAAATTCATACTGATACCTCTGATTCCAATCCAGAATGACATTTTAGTGGAGCTTTTACCCTTCTTTATTTGCAATTCTTTCTCAGACAGTGAGAAGTTTTTCTAGAGGCTCCCTGAATTTCTTGGCTCATGTTCCCTTCCTCCCTAAGCCAGCAGATTGGCATCTACATGTCTCTCCAACTCTTGACTCTCTTGCCTCCATCATTCACTTAAGGACCCTTTTGTGATTGCATTGGGCCCGTCTCGGTAATTCCAGATAATCTCCCCATCTCAAAATCCTTTTGTTAACCACATCTGCAAACTCCCTTTCTGCCATGTAAGGTAAAAACCCACAAATGCAAGGCACAGATTTCTTTGGTGGGGTGGAGGTATTATTATTCTGCCTACCACAGGTACTTATGATTTCTAATATTTGCTATTATAAACAGTGTTACAATAAATAACCTTGTGCCTTCACATTTTGTACTGTTGGAGGTACATCTTCAAGGTTGATTTCCAGAAGTGGAATTACTGGGTCAAAGGCGGGTGCCTCGGTAGTTTTGTTAGTCTCACCAACAGAATTTGTGGTGCTGCTTTTTAATTTTTGCCACTGTGACAGGCAAAAAAAATGGTATCTTAGTCTTGTTTTAATTTGCATTCATTTAATATGAGTAAACTTGAATATTAATGCATGCTTGAGGGCCTTTTATATATTTTATTTTTGTGAATTGTCACTTCATTTTTTTTTTAATCCCCTGTCCCTCAATTTTTAAGAGTTCTTTATACATTATGGATTTGACCTCTCTTGGAAATATATTGCCATTTTTTCTTCCACATTGTCATTTGTCTTTGTTTATGGTGGTGTTTTGTGTGTTTTTTTGTTTGTTTGTTTTTTTGATGTGTGTGTGCTTTAATATATTTTTATTGATATCAGAGAGGAAGGGATAGAAAGAGAGCGATAGAAACATCAATGATGAGAGAAAATCATTGATCAGCTGCCTCCTGCACACCCCATATTGGGGATCAAGCCCGGAATTTTGGCTTGATTCCTGACTGGGAATTGAACCATGACCTCCTGGTTCATAGACTGATGTTCAAACACTGAGCCCCAGGTCTGGGCTATATTGGGATGTTTTTGCATGAAAAAAATTTTAATTTTTATGTATTCAAATTAACAATCCTTTATTTTATTGCCTCTGTATTTTGAGTCTTTATTTAGAACATCTTTTCCTATACCAAAGTTACAAAAGTAGCCACCTTGTCTCCTTATGGTACTTTTATAGCTTCATTTACTTACATTTAGCTCTCTAATCCATTTGAAATTTGTTCTCATATACAGTGTTAGATATGGATGTAATTTTATCTTTTCCCTAATGACTATCTCATAGTGTCTACGTTTATTAAAAAACCCGTATTTTCCTCCAGTGATTTGAGATGTCACCTTTATTAAGGGTCTATATGTACTTGGGTTTGTCTCTGGACATGCTATTCAACTGGCCAGTATGTCTATTCATATACCAGTATCACACTATCATAATTAGAGATGCTTTTTAGTATGTTTTGATGCCTAGTTAATCTAGTATATACAAATGCAATTTATCTTTTCAGTGTTTATTATGTTTGCTTTTTCATAGAAACTTTAGTTCAACTTGTCCAACTCTGGAACATAGTTTATTGATTTTTCAAAAAATTGGGATTCCATGCATGTATAAATTTATTTAGGAAGAATTATTAAGTCATCCTATCCAAGAACAGGAGATGTTTTTCCATTTATTTAATCTATTTTGTCTTCCAAGAGTTTATACATGAATTATAGACTAAGCAAACGTTTTACTGTGTGTGGAAAAAGGAAATTTTTAAGTTAATTTTTCCTATACATGATTATAAAAATACTAAAGGCCCGGTGCACGAAATTCATGCACAGAGGGGGGGCATGTCCCTCAGCCCAGCCTGCACCCTCTCCAATCCAGGACTGCTGGCTCCCAACTGATCACCTGCCTGCCTTCCTGATTGCCCCTAACCGCTTCTGCCTGCCAGCCTGATCACCCCCTAACCACTCTGCTGCCAGCCTGATTGATGCCTAACTGCTCCCCAGCCAGCCTGTTTGCCCCCAACTTCCCTCCTCTGCCGGCCTGGTCACCCCTAACTGTCCTCCCCTGCAGGGTTGATCGCCTCCAACTGCCCTCCCTTGCAGGCCTGGTGCCTCCCAACTGCCCTCCCTTGCTGGCCATCTTGTGGTGACCATCTTGTGTCCACATGGGGGCAGAATCTTTGACCACATGGGGGCAGCTATATTGTGTGTTGCAGTGATGGTCAATCTGTATATTACTCTTTTATTAGATAGGATAGAGGCCTGATGCATGGGCGAGAGCTGACTGGTTTGCCCTGAAGGGTGGGGGTTCCCTTGGGGCATGGGGCGGCCTGAGCGAGGGGCCTGTGGTGGTTTGCAGGCCGGCCACGCCCCCTGGCGACCCAAGAGGAGGTCCTGGTATCTGGAATTTATTTACCTTCTACAATTGAAACTTTGTAGCCTGGAGCAAAGCCAAGCCTGCTGCCTGCTCCATGCCAGCAGCGATTTCTGTGGGAGTTAATTCACCTTCTATAATTGAAACTTTGTAGCATTGAGTGGAGGCTTAGGCTGGCAACAGGAGGTGAGGAAAGCTTGGCTTCTTTTGTTACCGCAGAAACCCTCCTGCTCTCAGTGGCTGTAGCCATCTTGGTTGGGTTATTTGCATATTTGCTCCTGATTGGCTGGTGGGTGTGACTTGGCTGGTGGGCGTGGCTTAGGCGTAGCAAAGGTGCGGTCAATTTGCATATTACTCTATTATTAGGTAGGATTCTTGCAGTTGAATTTCTTGCATACCTGGCAATGGACTATATTAACAGTGCATATTATGAAGGGACATTCTTACTCTGAAATATGTGAGACTGAAGAGGAGGAAGAGAAAGAATAGCAGATTTTCCAGGCAGGTTGGCGTAACACAATGGAAAATCTAGAAGGGAAAATGGCCATTGCCTGCTACCAGATGGATTTATAGCCAGGACACAGCTGCCAAGGACTATGGTTTCACTCTCCTTGTGTGCAATGAGAAATTCACAGGCATTGGAATCAGACACACCTGGGGCATGCCTGGCTCCATCACTTACTGGTTGTATAACCTTGAATAAATGATGTAGGCTCTCTGAGTCTCAACTTCATCACCTAAGGTGGGGAGAAGGATACCCAAGTACTAGCTTGTATGGCAGAGGTGATGCTCAATAAGTGTTCCCTTCTTTCCCATTTATCTACTTTCTTTTCCTTTTAAATAATCAATCCTGATAATAGGACCAAGGGGCCAATAAGCCTGTCAGATCCACAGCCTAAAGATGACAACACAAAGACACAGAGTTGAGTAGTAGTATAATATTTACATGTTCTGAAATGGTTTACATTATTTCACATAGGGCTTTTCTTGGAAGAAGAAATGGCTGGATCATTTTCAGTAAAGGAAAATTTTGTGTTCTCTTTGAATCGGTTTGATAAATTAATTTTAACTTCATGATTAGGTTCTGTTTAAGTACATTTACTGATGGTAAATTAAAGAAATATGTGAGCCATTAAATTTTGGGTTAATTACACTAATAATATAATTATATAACTTAGGATTTGAATTTTTGTTATGTTTGTTTGTTTTTTAAATCCTTGTACATGGCTTAGATACCACATTATATAATGTAAAATATTTATTTTCTGTTATGGATCCAAAATGAAAAATATTAATTTGAAGCCCTATTTATTTTGAGGAAAATCTGAACATCAAAACTTGAGAGTTTAAGTTATAATATTAGAATGGGAGATTATAGGCAATTTTCCTCTTTTGAAAAATTTTCTGCAATTATATATATCTTTAAAATATGTACAAACAAACAAAAGCACAGTGAGAGCTAAAGTTGTAGACATAGTACTTTAACATTAGCAACTGCTAATCTGCCCACAGGCTTTTGGTAAAAAGTTGTTATTTTTTTGCACATATTATAATAAAAAAATCAATATTACTATAAGAGGTGAATAGGAATATATATTTTAATTACATATTTTCAGTATTTAAACATTTGAATAGTTAAAGGATTTGGGAAGTTGAAGGTAAAGGGAATTCTATTAGGTTATATATTTTTTTTAAATACTGCTAAAGTTAATTCCCTTCTGAGTAATACTTTGTTGCTATGTCCCTTTAATAAATACATCAATTAGAACTTTCATTTGCAAGAACTGTCATTTTCAAGAACTAGAAACACAAAGCACACAACTATGAAGAAAAAATCTGCTTGTTGTGATAGATAAAAGGGAAGAATGAGTAATGTTTAGAAATAAGAGATATATAGTAAAATGCGAACGACACGGGTTTTGTCTACTTTAGGTATTTCTTTCAACAAAAAGCTACTGCCATTGCATACCATAACATGATATGGAATCTCTCTATCTCTCTCTAATAAGTTTAAATAAACATTTATATATTTATATGACATAATTTTGCCTAAAATTTATAATGTAAAAGGAGGTACTTCAGATGTGAACTTGTCCAGTGACAGGATCCCCAAAACACACCTATTTGCTTTACGACCCTCATTTTCTACCATGTGGTGGTGAACAGTGTGAAAAAAATGCCAGCATGTTTATAGCTTTATCAAGCTGAAAAGTTAAAACATCTAAATAGTAACCACTTCAAAATCAAATTGTTGTCTTGTAGACTTCACCAAGGGGAATCAGTGCTCACTCCTCTCACTTTTCCTTCTTCCAGTGGATACTTTGTGCCACTTTCGTGACTTAACAGAATTAACTTCTTCCCTTGGATCACTGACGTAGTCCTTTTAGACAGTTCAGTATCAACATCTCTTCTGTGATTAAGAGCTTATTATTCTTGGGGAGGGCAGTTCTCTGGCAAGCTAAAGTTCATGACTGGGCAGTAGGCTTCTCAAAGCAATTCTGGAGGACAGCCTTCCTCAGTAATTTAGTGAACCCCAGGGAAGCACCTTGGACAACTGTCTGCAGACACCGCACTTCCCCCTCTCCCAGCCACTGTGGACTTGTTTTGCCAAATCTCTGCAAGCCTCCTACACACCATTACTTCATGCTTTCCTTTGTGTGTTCACTTATTCTTTATTCAACAAACGTTAATTGAACACCTACCCTAAGTGATGCAGATATGAAATTGAACTTAGTCACTGATCATATAGAATGTACATTTTAATGGAGATTAAAGACAACACACAAGGGAAATATGTTCAGTTGAGATAAGCAGTAAGATGAATACTAAGACCCCCTGGCAATGGGCAAGGAGACATCTGATTGGTGATGTTGCTCTTATATCAATCAGGGGCAAAGCAGATGTACAGTCCTTAGTTCATCCTAGCTTGATGCCTATGTCGGTGGCCAGAGCTGATTCATGCCTGAGGCACATAAAAAAAAAAAAAAAAGATGAATACTAAGGCTGGATGTGGGGTCAGGGAAGAGCTGTCTCTAAAGAAGACATACACTGAGTGGCCAGATTATTATGATCTCTGAATGCGTAATAATCTGGCCATTCAGTGTATATCCTATATAATAAAAGGCTAATATGCAAATTGTCCTCTCGACCAGGAGTTCAACCAGCATGCAGGCCGGCCAACTGCCCATGTCACCACACACTAGGGGCCCGGTGCACAAAATTCGTGCACTAGGGCGGGGGGTCCCTCAGCCCAGCCTGCCCCCTCTCACACACGGGGAGCGGGCCTAAGCTGTCAGTAGGACATCCCCTGAGGGCATAAGCCACAGTCTGGCCTCCCTTTGTGGGAGGTGACGGGGCTGATCAGGGAAAGGCACCAGCCCCATCATCCCGCTGCTGCAGCCGCTGCCAGTCACTGCAGCCACCAAGGTGTTTTCATCAACACCGACTCTAGTCCCTTCACCATAAAAAAATGACAACTTTCTTTAGGCATTTTCAAGATGTGTCTTTTCATAGAATATGACATTTCTTTCTTCCTTTTTTTTTTTTATCCTCACCTGAGGATATGTTTCCATTGATTTTTAGAGAATGTGGAAGAGAAAGGGAAAGACAGAGAGAAACATTAAAGTGAGAGGAACACTTTGATTGGTTGCCTCCTGCATGAGCTGAGCCCTGACCTGGACCCCAGCCAGGGAGGAGCCTGCAACCTAGGTACGTGCCCTTGATCAGAATTGAACCTGGACCCTGCGGTTGGCAAGCCTAGGCATTATCCACTGAGCCAAACCGGCTAGGGCAGGTTATGACATTTCTTAGCCCTCCAGCAGCGGACCTTCGTTTTTTTCTCCAGGAGTATGGTGGAACAGCCCTAGATCACCTTTTTGGAATCTTATACCCAAGTTACTAAGAATATTACCAGTGGTGTTCAGGGAGCTTAGCCAATTAGCGATCAGAAAAGGTGTTTCCTCTGTAGTTCACACCTATCACCTCTGATCTCCGGCTCCACCCCTGCCAAGGTCTAAAGCCTCGGGGCCTGGGCAGGGGACTCCCAATTCCCTCCTATCACTGGCTCTGCCCCTGCCCAGTTCCCTCCAATCGCGGGCTCCGCCCCTGCACAGGCCCCAAGCCTCTGGCTGAGGTTTGGAGCCTGGGCAGGGGCCCCCCAGCTCCCTCTGATCGCCAGCTCCACCCCTGCCCAGGAGCCCCCTGGCTCAGGCCCTTCCCAGGTTGCTCAAAACCCACGCGGGGCCTACCTCGGAGTGACCTGGGTGCTGAGAAAGTTCCCAGGACCCAGGCTGCTGGGTGCCTATGTATGCAAATTAACCTCCATCTTTGTTGGGTTAATTTGCATACTCACTCTGATTGTGGGCATAGCGGAGGTACAGTCAATTTGCATGTTTGTCTATTATTAGGTATGATACACACACACACTCAGTGGCCAGATTATTATGCATTCAGAGATCATAGTAATCTGGCCACTCAGTGTATATGGGTAGAGGCCTGAGTAAAGTGAGGAGAAAGCCATGTGCAAAATGGAGCAAATTGCAAGATGGGTTACTTCATCCTTTCTGGAAGAAAGTACCTGGGCTCATCTTACCTTATAATAGACAAATATGCAAATTGACCGCACCTTCGCTATGCCCAAGCCACGCCCATCAACCACGCCCACCAGGAAACCGTTGCAGGGAAGCTGGGGTGCGGCAGAGCCCAAGGCCCGGAAAGCCGCCCGAGGCTTTCCGGGCCTTGGGCGCCAGCGGGGTGCCTGCTCCGATGGCAGGAGCGAGCCGACCTGGGGGGTCGGCTCGCTCCTGCGATCGGGTCGCAGGGACGCTGGGGTGCGGCGGAGCCCAAGGCCACCGCCCAGGGCCAAGCCAGGACCCTGAAAGAAGGTAGAAGGCGGTGCCGGCAGAAAACTGGTGCAGGCAGCCAGGTGAATGAAGGTCTATTGCATGAATCTTCGTGCAAACGGGTTACTAGTTTCCTAATAAGTTGGTTCACCTGTTGCCACTAATAGGAAGCCCACATTTTGTTTTGGAGCCCTCACCTACATAATTAGCAATAAAATATTGGCTTCCATCGTAGAACTTTACTCCATAGAGAATATAAAAAATGGAATTAAATTTTAAACTTTTGGTTAAAACTGTATTTTTTCAATTCTCTTTAGCAGGATAATAGTCTTATTTATGCCTTTATTCTTATTATAAAGAATTAATCACTTCAAAATTTACAACTTTAATGACGAGAATCATGGCAGTTCCCAGAAGGCTTTGAGTGAAGCAGCTTGGAAGTGGGCAACCTGGAAGTCACTTAAGCCACTGGAGCAGTACAGGGCTGGATGCATAGTCTTTGACATCAGCTTCTGGGACCCTCAAGAAACACTGGAGTCTAGAACATACTAAGGATATTTAGAAATTCTTTGGGATTATACCAAGTGGAAAGAAACCTGCAAGTGAAACAGTAAAGAAGAATGAGAAAACAAAGTTTGCTGAAGAAACTGAAAGCCAAAAAAGGAATAAAGGAAGTCAGGCAAATAATTCTTGTAAAGAAAATTACTCTAAGCAGAAGCAACCAAACAAGAAAAAAAGGATCATCTATGATTCAGATTCAGAATCAAAGGAGACAGTGCAGGTAAAAAAAAAATGCCAAAACACAACCAGAAAAATTGCCATTATCTCCTAAATGTGGTAAAATTCTGATAATTATCTACAAATAATTATCTTGGGGCATCAAACATAAAAAAGAATGAAGAAAACACTAAGACCAAGAGTATGCCTTTATCACCAATAAAACTTACCCTACATCAGTGCTTGATTATTTTGGAACTGGAAGTGTCCAAAGAAGAGGGTGGCAAATAAAAGAGCTTTCACAAAATGCAGATTCCAGATTAAATGATGAAGTCGTCACCAAACAATTACAACTTGATGAAAATGCAGAGCTGAGAAGACAACTGAATGAAGATGAAGAGTTTGCCAGAACATCCGCCATGTTGGATAAAGAACAACAAAAAGTCTTAAAAAAAGAAAAAGGCTTGAAAAGACCCCAAAGAGAGTAATAGTTTCATCTATACAAGTCAATTTAAGTAAAGCAGAAAAACATAAATATCGTCATAAAGTAAAAACAGACCTATTTCCTGATGAAAGAACTGCAGTCTTAAGAAGCAAACTAAATATGAAAAAGTACAAAAGAATCTCAGCAACATTCCAATCATCAACTCACAAAATAGGAGAAACTACTTTTCCCTATGCTAGTTCCAACCTTTTGGGGGAGACAGGGAAAAATAAAGAAGGAAGTTAGTTATTCTAAAGAAACAGAACCTATCACCTCAAAAAGAAAAGAAAGTGCCATTGAATTGAGAGACAAAAACTCCTAAGAAAACCAAAAGTTCTCCAGCAAAAAAAATAATTTATGTCCTGAAAATTCTGAAGAGATGCACTAATTATCATGCTTATCAAACTAACATAAGTAGAGAAAGTACCAAAGATCTGGGCTCTAAAGAATTACTAAAGGGAGCTGAAAATTGCTTATATTTGAAATCACTGGTGTGCTGGAGTCCATTAAAAAAGATGAAGCCAGCCCTAGCTGGTTTGGCTCAGTGAATAGAGCATTGGACTGTGGACTGGAAGGTCCTGGGTTTGATTCCGGTCAAGGGCACATGCTCTGGTTGCGGGCTTGATCCCTAGTAGGGGGCATGAAGGAGGCAGCCGATCAATGATACTCTCTCATCATGAATGTTTCTATCTCTCCCTCTCCCTTCCTCTCTGAAATCAATAAAAAAAATAAAAAAGATAAAGCCAAGTCTCTAATGGAACATTACAGAGCAAAAAGTAACTGGAAATGTCAGCAAGAAAACAAACTACCTTGTCATGGGTCATGATAGTGGACAGTCCACTATCCTTGGGGACGTTGGGAACAACCTTGGGAACAAAAATTATTGATGAGGATGGCATATTAGATCTGATTCAAACTATGCCAGGCAAGAAGTCCAAATATGAAATAGTTGAAGCTGAGATGAATAGAGAAAAGTATAAGTTGCAGAGCACACTCCCCAAAAAATGACCAAGGAAAAAAATTAGTCCAACTAAGAAGGAATCAGAATCCAAAAGACAAAAGTGACTTGTAAAAGGAACAGCTCTATAAAGTCAGGAAAAAAGAAAACAAGTGTGTTTCGGAGAGGCCTGGACTTCAAGGAGCAGGTCACTTGAGGAGACAAATGGTGTTAGCCAAGCTAGGAATTTAGCTAATGACAGTAGTGAAGACAAAGTGGAAAATTTGCTCTGGGTGAATAAATATAAGCCAACCTCACTCAAGACCATAATTGGACAGCAAGGCAACCTGATCTGTGCCAATAAATTCCTACGCTGCCTCCAAAACTGGCACAAGGATCTATCTGAAGATAAGAAACACTCAAAGTTTGGTAAATTTGTCGGCAAAGATGATGGCTCTAGTTTTAAAAAAGCATTGCTCTCAGGCCTTCCGGTGGTTGGCAAATTGGAACTGAATGCAAGTGATACTCACAGTAAGAACAGTTTGAGGGAGACTGTTGCTGTGCCACTAAATAATAGCAGCATCGAAGGCATTTATTCAAGGGGAGCACCCCATTTGGTAAGCTCAAAGTATGGCATGGCAGGCAATGAGGACAGGGGAGGAATTCAGTTTCTTACCTTCCCAAGCTGGTTTGAGTAAGTACTTGTCTATGGGCAAACACAAATGTACTGTTCAAGAGTCTCAGAACTTACTCCAGCTAAAGGACTATGCCTATACCAGTAGATGATCTGTCACACATAAGGGATGCATTTGTACAGCCCTTGATCTCACAAGGGGTAGGAGTACAGGATGTTGTTGCTCTTATGGATGTATTATTTTATGAAAAAAGACTTAGAGAATATCATGTAAATTAGCAGCTGGGATGGCAAATCTAGTCCCTTCTCCAAGATCCCAAAGTGAAAGCAGCCTTTACAAAGCAAGAGCAAGCACTAAGGAAAAGCTTACACCTTACTCCATATTCACTGCAGGCAAGCACAGGCCTAGCACTGGATTCTGAGCTCAACCGAGATAAATGAAGATGATTCTCAATCTGATGAGAAAGAGCAAGACGCTATGGAAACTGATGCTGAGATTAAGAAAAAGACAAAATCGTCAAGGCCTTCAAAATCAGAAACAGATAAGGAGTGCAGAAAAGGAGAAGGAAAAATTTCAAAGAAATGAAATCATTTTTTATTATGGACAGTCACTTTTTATTCACCCTGTTGACCAGCCTCGCTGGTCTAGAGAATGCCTTGTTTTTTTCCAAAGAACCATATTTTAGCATAATAGGGTGACGGAGTGGTCCCATTATAAATAAATAGTGATACAGTTAGAAGGGTGATGTGAGAGAGACACATTGATTGGTTGCCTCCTACACATGCCCCGACCTGGGCCAGGGATCAAGCTTGTAACCAAGGTACGTGCTTTGCAACCCGAATCAAACCTGGGACCCTTCAGTCTGCGAGTCAACGCTCTATCTACTGAGCCAAACTGTCGAGGGCACTAATGCACACTTCTGATAGAGGTTGATAGGACTGCTTGGGTTAGATTGTACCTCAAAATGACTGTGCATAATCAGAACTAGAAAATACAGGTGGGCTTTGGAATCAGATTTTAATTAACAATAATATGCTTGGGAACAGCGGTAATAAGGTGACTTTTGTAAGGTTAACAATTTATCCTAAAGACTTTGATAAGGACCAGTGCTGATTTTTTTAAAGGTAGTTACTATTATGTGGTGAAATTTTGTAAATAAATTATAATACAAAACAATCAACACCTAAGATGTCATTCTTTATACACTGTCAGATATCTTGCAAAATGTAAATTAGGAATAAAAATGTTCCACATGATACATGTGAAAAAAATAAAGAATGAAAATCATTCCATGATCCTTCAACTTACTATAAAACAAAGGTCCTAATTTTGGTGAGACAAATTGTTTCAGTCCTTGTAGCTTTAGAACTATCCACACTGGCTTCCATCTATTACATTAAGACCAACAGTGATATAAATGTCTCCTAGTACAGACTGCCCAGAAAGCAAAAGTATTTTCCTTCCTCTTTATTTAATATTTTTCCGTTCAGAGACAAATCCAGGTATAGGGATAAAGGGTTCTAATCATTATGTCATTTTCTGTCCCGTATTCTCTCTCTTATTTCCCATTCTAATTGTTCTCTTTATGTACCTTGATTGTGTTCTTGGTTTCCCTTGAATGTCTAGTAGCCCTTGGTTGCCTGTACATATATATGAAGAAGTAGGTTGATTAATGTAAGTAACTGGCATGGATTTCAAATGCAATCTGTGGGCAACATGTGCTAACACAAGATCTTCTCTTTAGGGTGAATGAGCAAGGGGCAGGTTTAAGAACCCCACAACTATCAAAAAACAAAGATTTATTTGGGGATTGAGCATGGTATCATATTCAGACTGAATAAACTGCCTTTCCTTTTTTCTTTCTTCCTCTATCACTGAAGTCCAGTATTGCTTTAATATCATCTCTTCTCTCTGACCCAATCCAGTAGAATAGGAGATTTTCTTTGGAGAAGATTTGACTAGGAATAAACACCACTAACTCTCTCTATATGTTGGAGGGGTGGGGTACCATTTATGTCACATGGGCAGTTGTATAATTAAGCCTCTCCAGCATTTTTATAGACAGAGGAGTCCTACCCTGAGACTGTTTTAGGTTGTAGATTCTTCTACTCTTGTTTTACCATCATTCTAATCTCATCTGCTTTCTCTCTTTCAGAAATTCCTCAAAATTTCTGACTTGCTGATGGCATCCTTTCTTGTTGTCCAGGCACCATTATCGATTTATTCTTTTAAAAAATGTTACTAGTTTATTTTATGTAAATAACTATAAAACATAAAAAAAATGAATAGTCTCTAATTTCACTATCCAGTAATCTCTACTTACACTTTTATATTTTTAACTACAGGCCTGGTGCACAAAATTCATGCATGGGTGTGTGTGTGTGTCCCTCAGCCCAGCCTGCACCCTCTCCAATCTGGGACCCCTCAAGGGATGTCCAACTGCCTGGTAGGATCAGGCCTAAAAGGGCAGTCGGACATCCCTCTCACAACCCAGGACTGCTGGCCCCCAACTGCTCGCTTGCCTCCCTTCCTGATAGCCCCTAACCACTTCTTCCTGCCAGCCTGATCACCCCCTAACCACTCCCCTGCCAGCCTGATTGATGCCTAACTGCTCCCCTGCCAGCCTGATTGCCCCTTACTGCCCTCCCTGCAGGCCTGGTCCCCCCAACTGCTCTCCCCTACAGGCTTGGGTCCCCCTCAACTGCCCTTCCCTGCATGCCTGGTTGCCCCCAACTTCCCTCCTCTGCTGGCTTGGTCACCCCTAACTGCCCTCCCCTGCAGGCTTGATTGCCCCCAACTGCTCTCCCTTGCAGGCCTGGTCCCTCCCAACTGCCTTCCCCTGCTGGCCATCTTGTGTCCACATGGGGGCAGCCATCTTGTGTGTTGGAGTGATGGTCAATTTGCATATTACTTTTTATTAGATAGGATAAAGGCCTGGTGCACGGGTGGGGGTCAGCTGGTTTGCCCTGAAGGGTATATCAGATCAGGGTGGGGGTTCCCTTGGGGCGTGGGGTGGCTGGGCAAGGGGCCTGTGGTGGTTTGCAGGCTGGCCATGCCCCCCGGCGACCGAAGCAGAGGCCCTGGTATCTGGGATTTATTTATCTTTTACTAGAGGCCCGGTGCACAAAATTTGTGCACGGGGGAGGGGTGTCCCTCAGCCCAGCCTGCAGCCTCTCCAATCTGGGACCCCTTGAGGGATGTCCGACTGCCCATTTAGGCAGTCGGACATCCCTCTCACAATCCAGGACTGCTGGCTCCCAACTGCTTGCCTTCCTGCTTTCCTGCTTGCCCCTAACCGCTTCTGCCTGCCAGCCTGATCACCCCCTAACCACTCCTGCCAGCCTGATTGATGCCTAACTGCTCCCCTGCCAGCCTGTTTGCCCCCAACTTCCCTCCTCTGCCGGCCTGGTCACCCCTAACTGCCCTCCCCTGCAGGCTTGATCGCCCCCAACTGCCCTCCCTTGTAGGCCTGGTCCCTCCCAACTGCCCTCCCCTGCTGGCCTGATCGCCCACAACTGCCCTCCCTTGCAGGCCTGGTCCCTCCCAACTGCCCTCCCCTGCTGGCCATCTTGTGTCCACATGGGAGCAGGATCTTTGACCACATGGGGGCAGCCATCTTGTGTGTTGGAGTGATGGTCAATTTGCATATTACTCTTTTATTAGATAGGATAGAGGCCTGGTGCACAGGTGGGGGCCAGCTGGTTTGCCCTGAAGGGTGTCCCAGATCAGGGAGGGGGTTCTCTTGGGGTGTGGGGCGGCCTGGGTGAGGGGCCTGTGGTGGTTTGCAGGCTGGCCACGCCCCCCGGAGACCCAAGTGAAGGCCCTGGTATCTGGGATTTATTTATCTTCTACAATTGAAACTTTGTAGCCTGGAGTGGAGCCAAGCCTTCTGCTTGCTCTGTGGCGGCAGCCATTTCTGTTGGGATTCATTTATCTTCTATAATTGAAACTTTGTAACCTTAAGCAGAGGCCAGGGCGGGCCAGTGCAGGTGGAAAGCTTGGCTTCCTCCATCTCCGGGGGCAACTCAAGCCTCCTGTTCTCTCTAGCTCCGTGACTGCCGCCATTTTTGTTGAGATTTATTTATCTTTTATCATTGAAACTTTGTAGCATTGAGTGGAGGCCTGGGCTGGCAAGGGCAGGCGGAAAGCTTGGCTTACTCCATTGCCGGGGAAACCCAAGCCTCCCTCCTGCTCTCTGTGGCCGCAGCCATCTTGGTTGGGTATATTTGCATATTCGCTCCTGATTGGCTGGTGGGCGTGACTGGTGGGTGTGGCTTGTGGGTGTAGCAGAGTTATGGTCAATTTGCATATTACTCTTTTATTAGATAGGATGATTGAAACTTTGTAGCCTTGAGCGGAGGCCAGGACAGGACAGGGAGGCGGAAAGCTTGGCTTCCTCCATCGCCAGGGAAACCCAAGCCTCCTGCTCACTCTGTGGCTGCAGCCATTTTTGTTGGGATTTATTTATCTTCTATAATTGAAACTTTGTAGCCTTGAGTGGAGTCCAGGGCCAGCCAGGGTGTGCAGGAAGTTTGGCTTCCTCCATTGCCGGGGAAACCCAAGCCTCCTGCTCGTTCCATGGCCGCAGCCATCTTGGTTGGGTTAATTTGCATACTCGCTCCTGATTGGCTGGTGGGAGTGGCTTGTGGGTATGGCAGAGGTACAGTCAATTTTCATATTACCCTTTTATTAGATAGGATATAGAATTTTATTATATTTTATATTTTATAATACAGAATAATAAAAATGTTTAGAAGGAAGAAAATACTACCATACACAATGGAATACTACATGGCTATAAAAAAAAAGAACTCTTACCATTCACAACAGCATGGATGGACCTGGAGAGCATTATGCTAAGCAAAATAAGCCAGAGAAAGATAAATATCACATGATCTCACTCATTTGTGGAATAAAAAGAACATCATAACTGATGAACAAAAATAGATCCAGAGACAGAGAAGGATCAAATAGACTGTCAAACTTCAGGGGGAAGACAGGGGAGGGCTTGGGGGGAGGTAAGGGATCAACCAAAGGACTTATATGCATGCATATAAGCATAACCAATGGACACAGACACTAGGGTGGTGAGGGCAAGTGCCATGGAGGGGGGGTGCCCGGGGTAAGGTCAATGGGAAAAAGGAAACATAGGTAATACTATATGTAATACTTTCAACAATAAAAACAAAACAATAAAAACTACCATACAGCTATGGCCCCAACACAACCTTACTTAAAATTTATCCCAGTCTTTTAAAAAAATCTATTTTTTTATTACTGATTTCAGAGGAAGCGAGAGATAGAAACATCAATGATGAGAGAATCATTGATTGGCTGCCTCCTGCACACCCTACACTGGGGATCAAGCCCGAAACCCAGGCATGTGCCCTGACTAGGAACTGAACCGTGATCACCTGGTTCCTAGGTTAATACTCAACCACTGAGCAATACTGGCTGGGCTAATATTTAATTTTTAATATATAAAATGTGTTCATCTTTTCCTTCATGTGTCCTCTCTTCCTTGAAAAGGCCTTTGCCTTCCTAAGCTTATAAAGGCAGTCTCCAAATTTTACTTACAAATTTATTTCATTTGGTAGATTTACGGCTTTAATTCACCTGAAATTCATTTTCTGTTTGATTTAATAGGGATTGGTATCTTCTTCCATACTGTCAATGATGCTAGTTTCTATTGTTCATGAATGCTCATACTTTTCCCTTTCCACCATGCTCTCTTTTCAGCCCCTGCCCAACAAGGGCTGAAACTGAGCCATTATTGTTTTTAATACTTCATATCTTATCTTGCTTGTCAGTACTATCAAATTAATCTTTAGTTTTCAGCAAAAGAAGTCAGTGTGAATAGACAGCCCACAATAAAAAATGTACCCCTTTCTTATTAAGAAAAAAATCAGGAAGATTATAAAAGAAAAATTTGACATAAACTTAATTACATTTAAATTTCTCAATATATGTCATTCCATTTAATTACATAAAACATAATTACATTTATGTGTCTGTTTGACTTTTCCCTATCTGTGGCAATTCAGTTTGGGTTTTTATTTAGCACTAGAGGCACAGTGCATGAAATTTCTGCAAGGGGTTTAGCCCTCACAGCCCTGGCTTTGTCCGGAAGGTCATCCAGACTGCCGTTCGGTCTAATTAGCATATTAGCTAATCATTATTATATAGGACTAGTGGCCTGGTGCACAAAATTCATGCATGGTGGGAGGAGGGGGTTCCCTCACCCCAGCCTGCACCCTCTCCAATGGGGGACCCCTTAGGGGATGTCCAACCACCGGTCAGACATCCCTCTCGCAATCTGGGACCGCTGGCTTCTAACCACTCACCTGCCTGCCTGATTGCTCCTAACCCCTCTGCCTGACTGACTGATCACCCCTAATCTCTCTGCCTGCCTTCCTGCCTGATCACCCCTAGCTGCCTCTGCCTGCCTGTCTGATCGCCCCTAACTGCCCTCCCTGCTGGCCTGATCTTGCCCCACCTGCCCTCCCCTGCTGGCCTGATCTCACCCCCAACTGCCCTCCCCTGCTGGCCTGGTTGCCCCCAACTGCCTTCCCCTGCCAGCTTGATTTCACCCCCAATGACCCTCCCCTACCAGCCTGATCTCACCCCTAATTGTCCTCCCCTGCTGGCCTGATCACCCCTATCTGCCTCTTCGCCCCTAACTGCCCTCCCCTGCCAGCCTGATCTCGCCCCCAACTGCCCTCCCCTGCTGGCATGATAGCCCCTAACCCCTTGCTGGCCTGATCTCGCCCCCCCCCCAACTGCCCTCCCCTGCCAGCCTGATCACCCCTAACTGCCTCTTCCTTGGCTCCCACCACCATGACTTTGTGCGGAAGGAAGTCAGACTTCCGGAAGATGGCCAGTTGACCCCGTCTAGCATATTACCCTTTTATTAGTATAGATAGATTATATAGGATAGGATTGCTTAAATGGGAGTGGGGAGCCCTTTTTCAGCAGGAGATGCTCTTGGCAGACAAAAACACATAATCCCTATATTTGAACTGATAGCCAGCCATATGCACTATATTGCCAAAGTGATCATTAAAAAATTGAACCACTTTCTTACACTTACACCAAACAGCTATTGCCCTTAAAACCCCTCCTCAGCCCCCACCTTAGGTTCTGCCTTCACAGTTCACCCAGATTACGTTCTGATTGGTCAGTTTCTATGCCAGCCAGCATCAAAAGCTCTGCCTCCTAGGCAGCCATTGGCTCCTGGCACTTCACCCAGATTTGGTACTGACTGGTCAGTTTCTATGCCAGTCAGCATCAAAAGCTCCGCCTCCTAGGCAGCCACTGGCTCCTGGCACTTCACCCAGATTTGGTTCTGATTGGTTGGTTTCTATGCCAGTCAGCATCTCCGGGCCTGTCTCTGGGCCTGATCAAAGAGATGGGGCTGATCAGCAGCCCCCCCGGAGTCCCAGAGAGAAACGGAGGGATGGCTACTGGTGAAGCCCAGAGAGAAGGAGAGAGGCAACAGCTGATCAACAGCTGCCACTGAGGCTGCGGATCAGACCCTGCCTCTCTCTCTGCAGGCCTCTCTCCGGGCCTAATCTGCAGCGCCCTCAGCAGTCAGTGCTGGGTCGCCACAGCAACCCAGCACTGACTTCTGGTGTTAGGTTGAGCCATTGGTCGTTCAGACTCTGGCTTTTTATATATATAGACTGTAGTAAAGGAAGAATGAATGTCACAATAGGAATTAAATAAGAGCAAATCTAAAATTTATTGGTTATGATTGGGTCAGACTTATCTTTCTGTAGAAGTCTTAGACCCATACAAGTCAGAACAAGACAGAATGTAAAAATAACTATTTTTCCATTTCAGGAATTAATGGTTATTTCCTTATAATAATGAGATGATATTTTATTTTTGAAATCACGTGAACATGGATAGTGGAATTATTATTTCCCAGAAATGGATAACTAAATGATGAATTCTTTCCATAATCTACTTTGGCTTTTATACTGAAATCAGGTTTAAATAAGACATTTCTAAGTTAAAGGCTTGGCTAAAATTATTTAGAATTGGAGATGACCTGCCCTAGGAATTCTTCCTAATAAAAATCTTTATATCACTAGATTATGTTTTTTATGTTAACTGGGTTCTGATTTTAGCAACTGTATAAATGTATTTTCTTCTAAATAAAAAAAAAATCTACAGATTAATAATTATCCAAGCTGAACTCCCAAAATACTTTTCAAAAGTGATGATGGGTTGACATTTGAGCAATGTTTTAATGCAGGAATGGGTAACATCTGACCTGCATATAAGGCCCACAAAATCATTTGGTCTGGCCCTACCAAGGCAACCACAGGTAGGACTCAAAATTCAATAAATCTAGGAGCTTTATTCACAGCAAAATAAATTTATATTAAGTCAATTATATTAAGAGAATGATGTTATAAATATTCAAATGGCCCTTGGCAGAAAAAAAGGTTCCCCACCCCTGTACGAAGACAGATCAGTTCAACCCACCCTTTTGACCAAAACTTTGCTTTGGTGTAGATTGTACCTCTTTAGGGCAGTAACTTTTAATACTCATGGAAGGTGATATTAGCATTAGGGATAGGGAAGCTTGAAGGGAAAAAAGAAACATTTACAGAGAAAAATCAGTGTCATCCCCACCTCCTACTACTGCAAAGAAAATTCAGGTAGTGTAATTTTATTATGAGAATAGAAAAAATAAGGAGTATGAAGCTCAAAAGTAATTATTTAGGAAAAGGAATATATATAACACCAAACAGTCTTTCCTTCACTCTTTGATAAATATTTTATTTATGAAATGTTTTATTATAAAGTTATAAAGTCTTTACATCTGAATAAAATTATTTCTTAATCTAATGGTCCAGATGTTTTTAAACAATTGTTGAGAGTGGACCACGAAAGACCTGGAATAATTGTATGGTCAGGCAACTATACCACAGATCTTTCTTATTTTTCATAGTGATTTAAAATAAACATGCTGTTATTTACCTATTATGACCAATGCTGAAAGGATACCCTGTTCCACTTCTAGTTTTTAAAACACTTTTGTTGAGGTATAATTTACATAGTATAAAATCCACCCACTGTAAGGGTAAAATTCCATGATTTTTAGTGCATTTATAGAGTTGTGCTACCATCACCATAATCCAGTTTTAGAATATTTCTGTCATCTCCCAAGATTCCTTTGTGTTCATTTATGGTTTATCTTTGATCTTGGCCCTTTACCTAGGAAATCACTAATCTACTTTCTTTTTCTTTTAATATATTTTATTGATTTTTTACAGAGAGGAAGGGAGAGGGACAGAGAGTCAAACATCGATCAGCCGCCTCCTGCACACCTCCTACTGGGGATGTGCCCGCAGCCACGGTACATGCCCTTGACTGGAATCGAACCTGGGACCTTTCAGTCCACCGGCCGATGCTCTATCCACTGAGCCAAACCAGTTAGGGCTAATCTACTTTCTATCTTAGTATATTTGCCTTTTCTAGACATAAATGGAATCATAAAATATATAGTCTTTTTTGTCTGGTTTATTTTACTTCACATAATATTTTTGAGGTTCATTCATAATGTAACATATTTTCTGCTTCAAGGGAATTTTAGAATCAGTTTTTCAAGCAAACTTAAAAATAAGGAAAAAAAATCCTGTCAACCAGGAGGAAAGGCCTTTGCTCAACATGGCCTTTAATCCTCCTTACTTGTTTCTTGCTTAGAATTCCTCCATCTTTTAAAGCATTTTTTGAGGAATTATTTTATATTCAGAACATTTCTGAATGGAACAAAACCACATGAAAGTACAAAAAGTACTTTTTGTTGAATAAAAACATTTAGTTTTCAGGATTGCATGAAGATACAGAAATGTAGGACCAGAAAAGCATAACTCACTAAGAAGACAGAAGGGAAACTAAATAAAGAACATTCTCATAGTTATAGTTAGTTGTGTTTAGTTTTGTCTTTTTGTTTTACTTCTCTTTTGCAAGTAAGTACTTTAATTTTCTGGCTATTATTATAAACTAGAGGCTCAGTGCACGAAATTCGTGCATGGGGGGGTAGCGTGTGTGTGACTCAGCCCAGCCTGCACCCTTTCCAATCTGGGACCCCTCTCACAATCCAGGACTGCTGGCTCCCAACCGCTCGCCTGCCTGCCTGCCTGATTACCCCTAACCGCTTCTGCCAAGCCTGATCACCCCCTAACCACTCCTACCAGCCTGATCGACGCCTAACTGCTCCCCTGCCGGCCCGATTGCCCCTAACTGCCCTCCCCTGCAGACCTGGTCACCCCCAACTACCCTCCCCTGCTGGCCCGGTCACCCTTTACTGCTTTCCCTTGCCAGCCTGTTCCCCCCTAACTGCCCTCCCCTGTCGGCCATCTTGTGATGGCCATCTTGTGTCCACATGGAGGTGGCCATCTTTGACCACATGGTGGCGGCCATTTTGTGTGTTGGAGTGATAGTTAATTTGCATATTACCTCTTTATTATATAGGATGGTATAAACAATATTACTCTCCAAATCATTTTAACTATAATGCCATCTCATTAGACCAAAGTCATATAACTGACAACCTCTTATCTGGAACATGATGAGGAAGCAAGAAAAAGTATTTAAAGACAAAAGAACCAAATAATTATAACAAGGCCATGTTGTAAAATGTATGCAACATATTCATAGGAAGCCCCCTGGCTTCCCAGTCCTCATTAGGAACTAAATACTTTTATTTTATACACAGTTCTATAAAGGTTTGTTCTTTCACTGCCTCAGTGGTCGGCAAACTCATTAGTCAACAGAGCCAAATATCAACAGTACAACGATTGAAATTTCTTTTGAGAGCCAAATGTTTTAAATTTAAACTTCTTCTAACGCCACTTCTTCAAAATAGACTCGCTCAGGCCATGGTATTTTTGTGGAAGAGCCACACTCAAGGGGCTAAAGAGCCGCATGTGGCTCACGAGCCGCAGTTTGCCGACAATGGCCCTAGACAATCAAAAACAACAGATCATTGAGAAATCAAGAGGAAGAGACAGAGGAGGAAGAGAAGCCAGGAGAGATTGGTCCTTAGAGAAGGACTTATTGCTAAGAGTGGGAAATAACAGGGCGACAGAGAAGGAGACAGAAAATGGACACAAAGGCCTGGACCATCCGGTGAACTCTGACAGCACCACTGCATGAGACAGTGTGGGAGAGTTAACGATGACTCTCTGTCTCTATGAAAAGAAGTTTCCTTATATTCAAACTACCTCCACTCCTTCCTGGAAGAGGAGTAGGTTGGGCAAAAGTAGGTTTATAGCTGTGAGTGCACAAAACAGAGATTATCCTTCTATTATTATTTATTAATTGTTATATTATTTTCCATACAAACAACTGTAAACCTACTTTTGCCCCATGCTGTATATGACAACTATTTAATTAAATTTATAAATAAATAAACAACCAAGCAATTTTTATTTGCTATCTAATAATAAACAAATATGCAAATTGACCGCACCTTCGCTACACCTAAGCCACGCCCACCAGCCAAGCCACGCCCACAACCAATCAGGACGAGTATGCAAATTACCCCAACAAAGATGGCGGCTAATTTGCATATCAAGACAGCGTCGAAAGGGGGGGAGGGGAGGAGAAGGGAGGAGCGAAGTCAGGGCTGGGGGCGAACGGAAAAGCAGGCGGGCTGGAGGAGAAGGCGGGGCGGGAGACAAGGGCGGGGCGGAGGCGGGGCCGGGGGCGAACGGAAACGCGGGCGGGCTGGAGGAGAAGGCGGGGCAGGTGACAAGGGAGGAGCGGAGGCGGGGCCGGGGGCGAACGGAAACGCAGGCGGGCTGGAGGAGAAGGCAGGGCGGGCGACAATGGCGGAGCGGAGACGGGCCGGGGGCGAACGGAAATGCGGGCGGGCTGGAGGAGAAGGTGAGGCGGGGGACAAGGGAGGAACGGAGGCGGGGTAGAGTGCAGCAGGAAATCCTATTGCAGGATTTTTCCTGCAACAGGAAAGCTAGTATCCTATAATGAAGGCAGCAGTATATTATAGCTTTTAGACAACTGTCTATTAAAGTAGCTAGAATTCTTACAGAGAGGAAGGCTGTGTGAGAATGAAGGCAGAGATTAAAGTGATGCATCACAAGCCAGGAAATTCTAAGAATTGCTGGCAGCCATAATAGTCTAGGGGAGATCAACACATTCCACGAGATTTTTTACTTTGACAAAGAATGATCAAATCTTTTTTTTTTTTAGTAAACACTGTTTCAGAGGCAGAACAGCTTTCATATATTTTTATTGATTTCAGAGAGAAAGTGAGAGGGAGAGAGAGATAGAAACATCAATGATGTTGCCCTAACCGGTTTGGCTCAGTGGATAGAACATCAGCCTGCGGAGATAGAACATCAAGAGCATGTATCTTGGTTGCGGGCACATCCCCAGGAGGTGTGCAGGAGGCAGCTGATCGATGTTTTTCTCTCATCGATGTTTCTAACTCTCTATCCCTCTCCCTTCCTCTCTGTAAAAACATTAATAAAATATATTTTTTAAAATATGACCAGGAATCAAACTGTGATCTCCTGGTTCATGGATCGACACTCAACCACTGAGCTACACCATAGCCAGGAAAAAATGACCAAATCTTAACTCCTAAAGAACCTGTTTACTTCCAGTGCAAGATTTGCCTATGATGAAATTAACCAGGAATGATGCATTTGATAATGATGAAAAAGAAGAGATGGTCCTTGGGCCTGAAGAAGAAATGATACCTGGAGATTAAGAAAAATCTACATGTGTGCTAAATGGGACAAACAAATGTTTGTTTCTTGCTCAGTGGGGGTTCCCAAACCCCAGATCCAACACATGTCTTTTTTTAATTAATATATTTTTATTGATTTCAGAGAGGAAGGGATAGGAAGGGAGAGACAGAAATATCAATGATGAGAAAGAATCAATGACCGGCTGCTTCCTGCATGCCCCCTACTGGGGATCGAGTCCACAACCCAGGCATGTGCCTTGACCAGGAATTGAACCATGACCTCCTGGTTCATAGGTCGATGCTTACTTAACCACTGAGCCATGCCAGCTGGGCCAAGCCCTATCTTTATATCTAAAATCTCATTCTCCTCTCCGAGTTTCTTCAAACAGTAGAAAGAAGATATGGAAGGGAAACTGAGTCACATAATATTTCACCCAATGGTTTACATCATGAATTCTATGCTTGCTATTTTCTATGCTTTTGCTAATAATACACTGTGCCAAGATTTTAGAATGGAAAATGACAACTTTTCTCTCTCAAGAATCTGACTCCAAATAATGGACTGGGGCTTTTAGATTGTTGTATCTCTTGTGTTTTCTAAAAAAAAAGATTAATCAAAGCAATTGAAGAATAAAAATTCACTGGAAAAGCAGATTATTTACTCTGCTCAAGTTCAAAAGGGGAGTAACCATACTTTTTCTTTCTTTCTTTTGTTCAGCTGGAAAGACAGCTAATGATGCAGAACGAAATGAGAGAAAGACAAATGGCCATGCAGGTTGCTTGGTCTCGGGAATTCCTCAAATATTTTGGAACATTTTTTGGCATTGCAACCATCTCTTTAACAGCTGGGTATGTTTGTTATTTACTTTAAAATTTTCTTAAGTAATTTATTTATTTTGTCTTTGCCATTATCATATTACTAGAGGCTGGCGCACGAAATTCGTGCATGGGGTGTGTGTCCCTCAGCCCAGCCTGCACCCTCTCCAATCTGGGAACCCTCAAGGGCTGTCCAACTGCCTGTTTAGGCTTGTTGGTGTAGTGGAGGTGTGGTCAGTTTGCATATTACTCTTTTATTAGATAGGATTATTCAGTTGGCCAAGACAGGACTTTGGTCCAAATTCTGCGCATGTAAACAAGTAATCCATTATAGCTTAATCCCTGGAGGTAATTCTGTAGAAACAGGTAGCAATAGTTAATTCTGCCTTTAGTTTATTAGATTGCCTCTGTTCTTTTCTCCATTTTACAAGTTAGAGAACTAACTTAGCACTGAGACAGGAGGCTTCTACAAGTTTATCTCTACAATCCTTAAATGGTAGATATCAACACTTCACTATTTATAAAATGAGTAATCTGAGCCTCAACATCAAATACAAAGAGTAATTCATAGACCCTGCCTGTCCTGGAGAACTGTAGAATCTGGTGAGGGGTTATGGGTAAGGAAATCCTATTTTCAAAGAAGATGCAAATGAATTAAGTAACTTTTGAAATGAAGGACATTCTTTCAAAAAGGAGGTAAATTTTTTTTTCATCGAGTATAAAGATATGTATTTACTGGTCATTTCTTGATATTTATTTTTCTTTGTTCTTGAACCAGAGCAATAAAAAAGAAGAAGCCAGCCTTCCTCTTCCCTATCATTCCATTAGGCTTTGTCCTCACCTACCAGTATGACTTGGGCTATGGAACTCTTCTACAAAGAATGAAAGGTAAGCTTTTGATAAACCAGACTCTATTTCTTACTCATTATCTGGTTAAAGGGTCCCTTTCTTATGATTCCTTGACTTAGGAAGATTCTGATAAGACCCTCTCCCTGGGTTTTAAATATAATAATTATTAAAATTTAGATTATATAAACTTACAATGAAATAAATTACAAAAAAATAGGCATTATATTAAAAAGTACTCAACTGATCAGCTTCTAATTATTATACTATAATCTACACATTTAGATTATATAAGTCTATACTCTTAAGTTATGAATATCTATTGTATCTGTATGGTAGAAATGCAGATACAATATACAAATACAATAAAATACAGATACAACTCTGACTTTAGTGACATCCCATTGGTACCCTTGAAGTTGATTGTGGTGCAAGTATTTACACCATGGAAATCTGCAAATATTAAATCAAGACTTGACTTATTTTGTTGTTGTTGTTTATTTAGACCAGGAGTTTGTATACTATGGCCTGTGGGCTGGCCACCTGTTTTTGAAAATAAAGTTTTATTGGAACATTGACATGCCATTCATTTTTTTAGTTGGCTTTGGCTGCTTTTCATTACCATGACAGAGATGCCTCATTGGAACAGAAACAAAAGGCCTCACACAAGCCTAAAATATTTACTGTCTGGCCCTTTAACAAAGTTTACCAACCCATGATCTAGACTTAAGATAGTGATGAAGGCTATGTTAATAATGCAGATTATGTTTAAAAGTGTGTTGTGTCCATAGCCATTACATTGTGAATGGCTTTTTTAAAAAATGAGGAAATATTCTCCCAATATTTAAAAAACTGTTATCTGATTTAGCAAAGTTGTTCATATCATTCTCAAATGAGTAAAGTTCCAACATATGTCATTGTTTCACTTTTGTCATACTCATTAATGTAAAAGAAAACACCAACCATCATTCATTGTGGAATTATACTCGTTCACCAACTGCTATTATAGGCTAGCTATGACTACAAGGGTTCAGCAAAAATCAATGAAAACATTCTGTGAGAACCAATTTGCTACTTGGAATTTATGATACAATGTATTGTACATTTTATTATTTATAACTTGTGTGCTACATATATTTTCTATAAGTAAATCTATAATAAACATATGTGCTTAATAAACTTTACATTTTATCTGCCTCCCCCCCGGCCCAGAGCTGGTTGTTAAATATTCACCAGACTGTGCTGCTCTCACAGAACCTTGGCTGTCACTGCCCTAGCAAATAGCACTGCTGTCAGAAGCCATTCCTATCCTAGGAAGATAGTTTCCCATTAGTCTAGGACAGTGGTCGGCAAACTCATTAGTCAACAGAGCCAAATATCAACAGTACAACGAGTGAAATTTCTTTTGAGAGCCAAAAACTGACTTCTGCACACGGGCCATAAAGTTCCAATCGCACTGTGTGTGCGCGCCTGCACGTGGTATTTTGTGGAAGAGCCACACTCAAGGGGACAAAGAGCCGCATGTGGCTTTCAAGCTGCGGTTTGCCGACTACTGGTCTAGGATATTCCTGCTTCCAAATTCCTACCACTTCTCTGGGAACTGCACTCATACGAGTATCCCTGTGTCCCCACTTCTCGAGCCTTTAACCCATAGAACATTGGAAACAGTATTTTCCCAAGCCTTCATTTTGCCATCCTGCTCTCTCCTGGGCTATGGGCCCATCCTTGAAGCTTTGTGGGAACTGCTTTATGTGGTAAAGGAGGAGGTACAGGCTTGGGAGTAGGGAGTAGAACATCTCATTCCAGGGCCTGGGGAAATGGAGGGATTATATGTTCTGAAAAAAAAAAAATTGAAAATGGAAATATATTTCTGCATAGATGCTATGTAAAAGTGTTCTTTGTGGTCAGATGTTATTGATATCACAGTTCAGCTATAGAGTTCTTTGTTGATGGCCTAGAAATTTATTTATAGCATTATTAATATGGGAAAATGTGTTCTGAGTACTAAAATGCTGATCTACAAATTAATTTTTTTGGTACAATCCCATTTGAAGCTGGGAATTAACTAGCTCACTTTCACATCACTCATCTGCTAAAGGTTTCATTAGTCTGAGCCCAACTGAGCAACTATGTCTCACTGTTTTATAATGGACATTAGAATTCACAGAGTAAATTTACTTTCTGGAAACAATTTGATTGTATATTTTTAAAGTAATTTTATTACAGGTCCATCAGAGTCTACAGAATTCAAAATTTTATACTTTCAGGGCATATTGTGGAAATTTCTTGTAAAAAGAAATACATCTTTAGAATCTACCAGGAAACTTACCATATTAGAAACTTAGGTTATCACATTTAGCATTGTTAACTAATGATGACCCCACAATATAAAATCCCTGTTTGACTAAATTTATCATCAGCCATTCTGTAAACACATACTGAGATTTGCTACATGCCAGCAAGACATTCTCACATGGAAACATCTAGTCTGTCATCAGTGGCCGGCCTAATTATATCAAGTTAGAATGATCTTTACTTACTATTTGAGAGTGAAGAAAGAAGTGTTGGGAGATGGTTGAAATACTCTTATAATTTGAAAAATTTTGGTCTGTTAGGTTTGGAGTATAAATTGTGTGCTAGAAGATAAGAACTTAAAGAAAGCATTTGCCTTCATTCCCAAAGTTTATAAAATGTCAATGTGTATTATGACACAATTTTAAAATTAATTTTGCTGGAGCGCCAAAGCTTTGCTGCACCAAGACCCGGCCCATAAACATGTCTCCTGCACAGTAACTCTTCCTTTATAGACAAAGAGAGCCCCCCCAGTGACACCAACAACAATCAAGACTTAACTATACAAAGGAGGACCAAGATGGAGGCATAGGGCGGAAGCCTGATTGTTGCCTACCACAACAACTTGGAGACTACGACAAGAGAGCAGAGCAGACACCATCCAAGACCACCATAGGGCTGGCTAAGTAGATGCTCTACAACTAGAATAAAAGAGGGGTATGTGGGATGATGCTGATGCCGGTGACCCAAAGACCACACTTTAAGAACTACGGCTCAGGCGACACAAAAGAACTATGGCTCAGGCGATACAACAGCGGCCTGGAACGTGCTCGGAGCAGTTCCCCCGGCGGTCTCCGGCTGAGGGGACTGCTCCACTGGCAGCCAAGCACGGACAGACGAGCCCCTATGAGACATGGGGTGGGAGACTCCGCGCTTGCTGACCTCTGAGTCCGTCAAGAATCTCAACGCACCGGAAGCGGCCAGGTGCGCATGCTCGACGACCGGCCACCGATGCAGACCCAAGGGCCGACGCAGCGACGTCAGACCGGCCCACCGCCATGCACCGGGTGCACCGGAGCTTCGCCGAGCCGCCGCCCGACGAGTTCTGCAGCAGCCATACTGGAGCTCTGGAAGGATGGCCAGGGGAATTGCTGAGGGGGGAATGACCAGCAGGAATTGGGATCGGGAAGACGGGGCCCCGCTGAGACCCGGGTGCGGGCGGGGTTGCGCGCCTCTGGGCTCGGGTGTGGTCACACGCCTCTGGGTATAAGTGAGGCCTCAAGTCCCTGGGTCTAGGTGAGGCCACATGCCCTGGGTCCAGGTGAGGCCGGACTCCAGCTGGGTGAGGCCAAGTGCCCCTGGACCCAGATGACGCTGGATCCCGTCTCCGGGCGAGGCCAAGCGCCCCTGGGTCTGGGAGAGCCCACACACCCCTGGGTCCAGGCGAGACCATGTGTCCCTGGATCCGGGTGAGGCCACGTGCACCTAGGCCCGGGTGAGCCCAAGTGGCCCTGGGTCTGGGAGAGGCCAAGCATCCCTGGGTACGGGTGAGACCATGTGTCCCTGGACCCGGATGAGGCCTCGTGCACCTAGGCCCGGGTGAGCCCAAGTGGCCCTGGGTCTGGGAGAGGCCAAGCGTCCCTGGGTCCGGGTGAGACCATGCGTCCCTGGATCCGGATGAGGCCTCGTGCACCTAGGCCCGGGTGAGCTCAAGTGGCCCTGGGTCTGGGAGAGGCCAAGCGTCCCTGGGTCCGGGTGAGACCATGTGTCCCAGGATCCGGGTGAGGCCTCGTGCACCTAGGCCCGGGTGAGTCCAAGTGGCCCTGGGTCTGGGAGAGGCCAAGCATCCCTGGGTCCGGGTGAGACCATGTGTCCCTGGATCCGGGTGAGGCCTCGTGCACCTAGGCCCGGGTGAGCCCAAGTGGCCCTGGGTCGGGGAGAGGCCAAGCGTCCCTGGGTCCGGGTGAGACCATGTGTCCCTGGATCCGGGTGAGGCCTCGTGCACCTAGGCCCGGGTGAGCCCAAGTGGCCCTGGGTCTGGGAGAGGCCAAGCATCCCTGGGTCCGGGTGAGACCATGTGTCCCAGGATCCGGGTGAGGCCTCGTGCACCTAGGCCCAGGTGAGCCCAAATGGCCCTGGGTCTGGGAGAGGCCAAGCGTCCCTGGGTCCGGGTGAGACCATGCGTCCCTGGATCTGGATGAGGCCTCGTGCACCTAGGCCCGGGTGAGCCCAAGTGGCCCTGGGTCTGGGAGAGGCTAAGCGTCCCTGGGTCCGGGTGAGACCATGTGTCCCTGGATCTGGGTGAGGTCTCGTGCACCTAGGCCCGAGTGAGGCCACGTGCCCCTGGGTCTGGGAGAGGCTAAACGTCCCTGGGTCCGGGTGAGACCATGTGTCCCTGGATCCGGGTGAGGCCTCGTGCACCTAGGCCCGGGTGAGCCCAAGTGGCCCTGGGTCGGGGAGAGGCCAAGTGTCCCTGGGTCTGGGTGAGACCATGTGTCCCTGGATCCGGGTGAGGCCTCGTGCACCTAGGCCCGGGTGAGCCCAAGTGGCCCTGGGTCTGGGAGAGTCCAAGCATCCCTGGGTCCAGGTGAGACCATGTGTCCCTGGATCCGGATGAGGCCTCGTGCACCTAGGCCCGGGTGAGCCCAAGTGGCCCTGGGTCTGGGAGAGGCCAAGCGTCCCTGGGTCCGGGTGAGACCATGTGTCCCTGGATCCGGATGAGGCCTCGTGCACCTAGGCCGGGGTGAGGCCACGTTCCCCTGGGTCTGGGAGAGGCTAAGCGTCCCTGGGTCCGGGTGAGACCATGTGTCCCTGGATCTGGGTGAGGCCTCGTGCACCTAGGCCCGGGTGAGCCCAAGTGGCCCTGGGTCTGGGAGTGGCCAAACGTTCCTGGGTCTGGGTGAGACCATGTGTCCCTGGATCCGGGTGAGGCCTCGTGAACCTAGGCCCGGGTGAGGCCACGTGCCCCTGGGTCTGGGAGAGGCCAAGCGTCCCTGGGTCCGGGTGAGACCATGCGTCCCTGGATCCGGATGAGGCCTCGTGCACCTAGGCCCGGGTGAGCCCAAGTGGCCCTGGGTCTGGGAGAGGCCAAGCGTCCCTGGGTCCGGGTGAGACCATGTGTCCCAGGATCTGGGTGAGGCCTCGTGCACCTAGGCCCGGGTGAGCCCAAGTGGCCCTGGGTCTGGGAGAGGCCAAGCGTCCCTGGGTCCGGGTGAGACCATGTGTCCCTGGATCCGGGTGAGGCCTCGTGCACCTAGGCCCGGGTGAGCCCAAGTGGCCCTGGGTCTGGGAGAGGCCAAGCATCCCTGGGTCCGGGTGAGACCATGTGTCCCTGGATCCGGGTGAGGCCTCGTGCACCTAGGCCCGAGTGAGCCCAAGTGGCCCTGGGTCGGGGAGAGGCCAAGCGTCCCTGGGTCCGGGTGAGACCATGTGTCCCTGGATCCGGGTGAGGCCTCGTGCACCTAGGCCCGGGTGAGCCCAAGTGGCCCTGGGTCTGTGAGAGGCCAAGCATCCCTGGGTCCGGGTGAGACCATGTGTCCCAGGATCCGGGTGAGGCCTCGTGCACCTAGGCCCGGGTGAGCCCAAGTGGCCCTGGGTCTGGGAGAGGCCAAGCGTCCCTGGGTCCGGGTGAGACCATGCGTCCCTGGATCCGGATGAGGCCTCGTGCACCTAGGCCCGGGTGAGCCCAAGTGGCCCTGGGTCTGGGAGAGGCCAAGCGTCCCTGGGTCCGGGTGAGACCATGTGTCCCTGGATCTGGATGAGGCCTCGTGCACCTAGGCCCGGGTGAGGCCACGTGCCCCTGGGTCTGGGAGAGGCTAAGCGTCCCTGGGTCCGGGTGAGACCATGTGTCCCTGGATCTGGGTGAGGCCTCGTGCACCTAGGCCCGGGTGAGCCCAAGTGCCCCTGGGTCTGGGAGTGGCCAAACGTTCCTGGGTCTGGGTGAGACCATGTGTCCCTGGATCCGGGTGAGGCCTCGTGCACCTAGGCCCGGGTGAGCCCAAGTGGCCCTGGGTCGGGGAGAGGCCAAGTGTCCCTGGGTCCGGGTGAGACCATGTGTCCCTGGATCCGGGTGAGGCCTCGTGCACCTAGGCCCGGGTGAGCCCAAGTGGCCCTGGGTCTGGGAGAGTCCAAGCATCCCTGGGTCCAGGTGAGACCATGTGTCCCTGGATCCGGATGAGGCCTCGTGCACCTAGGCCCGGGTGAGCCCAAGTGGCCCTGGGTCTGGGAGAGGCCAAGCGTCCCTGGGTCCGGGTGAGACCATGTGTCCCTGGATCCGGATGAGGCCTCGTGCACCTAGGCCCGGGTGAGCCCAAGTGGCCCTGGGTCTGGGAGTGGCCAAACGTTCCTGGGTCTGGGTGAGACCATGTGTCCTTGGATCCGGGTGAGGCCTCGTGAACCTAGGCCCGGGTGAGGCCACGTGCCCCTGGGTCTGGGAGAGGCCAAGCGTCCCTGGGTCAGGGTGAGACCATGCGTCCCTGGATCCGGATGAGGCCTCGTGCACCTAGGCCCGGGTGAGCCCAAGTGGCCCTGGGTCTGGGAGAGGCCAAGCGTCCCTGGGTCCGGGAGAGACCATGTGTCCCTGGATCCAGGTGAGGCCTTGTGCAACTAAGCCCGGGTGAGGCCACGTGCCCCTGGGTCTGGGAGAGGCCAAGCGACCCTGGGTACGGGTGAAGCCAGATCCTGGGTTCGGGTGAGGCCGTGCGCCCCTGGATCCATCCGGGTGAGGCTGGGTCCCAGGCCCGGGTGAGTCCACGCGCCCCTTGGGTATGGGTGAGGCCACGTGCCCCTTAGTCCGGGTGACGCCGTGCCCCTGGGTTCGGCCGAGACCAAACCAGAGGGAGTCGGACCTCCGTTACCACCATTTGTCCACCATCCAGAGCTGAGGGGTAAGTGTTGACATGTACACATAAGGAACTACTGGACATCGAAATTGGGTCTCAAAAGAACTGTTGGTCCAGGGGGAAGCTCGCTACAGATTGATTCATTTGCCTGTCAGCATAAATATTATTGCTCGTCTCACATTCAGTTCTTATTAGTATATATCTAGTGACATATGATCTCGTTCATCTAGAGGAAATGATGAACAACATAGACTGAGGAACAAGAACAGAACCAGAAGCAAGGAGGCATCGATCGGACTATCGAGCCTCAGAGGGAGGATAGGGGAGGGTAGGGGGAGGGTGAGGGGAGGGGGAGAGTTCAACCAAAGGACCTGTATGCATGCATATAAGCCTATCCAACGGTTAAGTTCAACAGGGGATTGGGGCATGCGTGGGGAGAGGGGTGGGATGGGAATGGGGGGATGAGGACAAATATGTGACACCTTAATGAATAAAGAAATTAAATAAATAAATAAATAAAAATAAAAAATAAAATTAATTTTGCTAATTAGTCTTCAACATTAAAAGTTGGCAAATGTTAATGGGTCCAACAAATTACTAGCTGTTATCTGAAAGAGGAACTATTTATAGTATTGTGTAGATGTGTGTGTATGTAGGCATACAGACTAAAGAATATTTAATATTATTTGGGGTATTTACAAGTAGTTTCAGGTCAAATATTGGCTTTCCTAAAAATTTAGAATTTTCAGTAAATTTTATTTTCTCACATGTCACTTATGATATATTAAGAGGCAAAAGGAAGGGGACTACCTCAAACCCCCTCCAAACACAACTAATCTTTAGCACCCTGACTTTCTGTCAAATAAAATGGCATCTGATTTATCTTTCTGTGAGTCTTCAGAATTCATCACTATATTTCCTTTGGGAGATCACTTCTGAGGATAGCGGGTGAAATATTTAACTGTAAGATTTGAGGAACACAGCAAGTAGGTCTTCTCACAAACTGCTGATACTCCATTGTCACCTTGTCTATGTCTGTACTTTATTTAAGGTGAAGCTGAGAACATACTGGAAATAGAAAAGAGTAAGTTACAGCTGCCAAAAGGAATGATTACTTTTGAAAGCCTTGAAAAAGCCAGAAGGGAACAAAGTAAATTCTTCATCGACAAATGATATCATGTTTACCCACTGAAATTCAAAACACAAAATTGTTGACTTGAATAATGGTTTTCACAATTGTTTAAGTGTTCAAGATTTTGATATAATGGATTTTATTTTAAAATATTAAAATATAAGATCAGGTTTGTTAAGCTATTTTGAAATAAAATTTATAGCATTAAACAAAAAAGGAGGTATTCTAAGTAACTTTTAGATTTCCCATATATGTATATTATAAATATGTAAATATGAAGATAATAAACTATATTGTTTTGAATTCCTGAAAGCAAATGCCCTACAGCTCTCATTTTTCTGTCTCACACACCTTCCCCATCACATTCATCTTTAATTTGGATTTGTCAGTTGTGTCCTGTCTCCACCTGACAGAAACAACTCATATAATGACTAATATGTATATTGTGCTTCCTATGGCCAGTCACTCTTCTGAGTGGTTTGCATAGATCTAGTATAGGAAGGACTGCTTCTCTGCAGAGATTACATTTGAGCTGAGAACTGAATAATGAATGAGCCAGTTGTATAAAAAGCAGGTATGGGGGCAGGGAAGGGCTTTCTAGGCAAAGGGAAGAGCCAGAGGAAAGGCTCTGAGACTTGTCAAAGAATGGAAAGAAGCCCAGGGAGAATCGTAGGAGATGAAATCTGAAGGAGAGAAACAAGCACAAATACATGGCTCATGAAGCTGATGATACATTAACATATGGCTTTGATACAATTATAGTTGAAGAGAACCTTGGGGCCAGGTCTTGAAGGATCCATTGAGTTCTCCATGAAGACAAGGGGGTGAAGAGGAAGTGCATCCTTTGCAGAAAAAGAAGAATGACTAAAGGGAGTGCTATCCTGTCAAGTCCAGGGATTTGCTGCTGGTTATTGGGTTTGCCTGGGGGAAGAGGTTCCTTACTTGGGAGACTGTTAAGAAATAAGCCTGGAGGCACAGTTCAGCTCCTTTGGTGTAACACCAGGGAGGTTGTGCTCTATCCTATGGGGACTAAAATTACAACTCAATCAAGTTTATATGGTATTCCACCTAATTCAGTTTGTGTTTGGGGATAATTCTGAAGGGTCCTTATGGTATAGTATTTAACTGCACTTTGTAAAAGATTATAGCAGTGCCCCAGATCCACTCAAAACAGTTTTAGTAACAAATATTGAAACTATATTGTCAAGATGTTAAAGAAGGAAGGAAGACCCTTAGAAATGATCTAGTCCAAATCCCATTTTACAGTTGAGAAAATGGGAGGTTCATAGTGATTTACCTAAAGTTCCACATCTGGTAATGGTAGTGGAGAAAATGGGAGGTTCATAGTGATTTACCTAAAGTTCCACATCTGGTAATGGTAGTGGGTACTAAAACCCTGGTGTCTGATATCCCTCGAAAGATTCTTTCCAATGCAACATGCTTCTTGACTTCAAAAGAAAGTGACAAAGTAAATATCAAAAATAATTTTTAAAAATTATGACATATGCTCAATTTCAGAGCCTTAGAAAATGTCCCAGAGATAGGGTTAGAACAGGATAGGGAAGTAGCAGAGTCAGACTGAAAAAATAATCTACAACCAATGTAATTGGAATATGAGTAATCTGAAGTTGATACTATATTTTATAGGCTTCAACAATTTTAATATATGCATGTTCAAATGTGATATTTTAGAGACACTAGCCAGAACCCAGAAAGTTTTTCTGCTCCACTCTTATTTACCCTTGCTGGGAAAATATTATTAATTAAGCCTTCTTACTCATGCATTGTGGTGTCTCTTAGCCTTGGAATATGTCTGTTCTGTGAGAGGGTTGGAAATGCTCTCCTAGGTTTGGCCTTGTGGGTGCCTACAGGAGATTTCAGAAATACTGAAATACTACAAATACTTGCAAACTACAAACTGTCCAATTTGAAGAAAGTAGTTTCTAATATTCAGGGCTGACTATTTAGCATCTCTACTGATTTTTTTACTGGTAACTTTGGGTCTGGGAGTTTATGAAGATTGAAGCAGTACTTGGGCTGCAGGTGTACCGGGAAGCCCAGGCTGGCTGGAAGCAGAGGAGCGTGGGGGGTAACAGGTGAGAAAAGCCTAGAAAATAAGAGAGCCAAGGAAGAGTAGTCTTTATGAAGGGATGGAGCTGACTCAAATGCCTCTCACAGTAAATGGCTGCCAGGGTTCCATTATTGGCTTGCTTGTGGGAGCTGAGCTCCCTAGGGACCAAAGTCACCCATGGGATCCCCTCACAGGCCTGTTTATTTTGCTGTGATAACTTGTTCCTTTGGCTACTTGGATGGTAGTAAGAAGTGTGTCTGGAACAACACAAATTTATCATGACTGCTGATAAAAGTAACTGGAACCCTACATCCCACTGATACTCAGTGGTCACTGAGTCTGAGGTTTAGATAGCATTTCTGGTTCATTATTTCTCAGTCCACAAGTGTCATGGGGTTAAAAGATAGATTGCTAACCTCAGTTTATTTATTCTTTTTCTTGGAGGACTTCACCTGTGGTCAGAAGCACTGTGTAGATGTTTTCTGCTCTGCCTGGACATGAAGGACAGGCAACCCCTGAGCCTGAGTTGGTTTGGGCATTTTATTTGGTGTTAAAGAACAGAGTTTAGAATATGTCTCATGAAGTCACATCCTAGAGAGGACTGGCAATCTGGGATTCTAGCTTGGTGGGGATTTCAAAAAACTATAAGGAAACAGCTGTTGAAGGTATGTAAAAGTCAATGGATTTCAATCAATTGAAATGAAATAAGGAAGGTCTGTGAAAAGTTATCAGTGTCAGGATTGGGCTTTGAGGAACATCTATAACTATTTTTCCTAACATTCCCACACCATTAATTTTCTGCTGATGAAGATCTGACACAAGTAGAAGATAGTATCAACTGTATCTACCAAGGTGATCTTGAGAGAGAGAGAGAGAGAGAGAGAGAGAGAGAGAGAGAAGAGAGAGAGAGAGAGAGAGAGAGAGAGAGAGAGAGAGAGAGAGAGAGAGATACATTCCATAGAAATTCAATATGGATTCTGGATACTCGACAATTTCATTTCTTGAAAACTCCAGAAAAGACTTGGCATCCAAAATGCTTTTCATCTTCAAGGAACTAAGATATTTCAAAGGAGTCCAACTAATGCTATGTATTTCAAACTAACAATAACAAAAAGACACCTATGGTTTGAATAGTTTGTGCCTCTAGGTCAGGGGTGGGGAACATCCAGCCTGCAGGCCTTATAAAGTCCCTGAAATCATTTGGTCTGGCCCTACCAAGGCATTAGGGGTGAGTTAATTAAATGTTTGACCAAATATAACAGCCTAATTTTTAAATTGATAATTTTGTATAGCCTGAGAATGATGTTATAAATATCCAAATGGCCCTTGGCAGAAAAAAGGTTCCCCAACCCTACTCTAGATAGTTACTTCTTTGAATTCAATAGCTATGAGAAACACAGGATGCTAAACTGACCTTCCATCCAGTTTTCTTGTATGGACTGAAAGCAAAGGACAAGCCTACCACCTCTGAAATAGCCTGAAAGTCTTACTAGGCAGGTGAAGGGGATTTTGTTCATCTACTGACTTTCATAATTGCTTTTCAGCAATTCAAGCAGACATCAATTTCCTACTAAAATAGGTGTGTTATAGGAAAAGTTCAAATGGGCTCATAGTTAAGATATTCTGTTCTTCCTTCCATTTCTTTATCTCTTTTTAGATAATCCTATCTCAATATAGGATTTCCCCAAAGCAGATTTGGCACCCATCACTTGAGCAAGTCATTGATTTTGGAGGTGATCCCAAAAACATTGATGGGGAATTGAGGAAGTAGAGAGGACAGAGAAGGAAACTAGTAAATGAAGTCTAACCCAGAAAGTGACCTTTGCAGACCACTGTAGCTTAATCCCAATGAAGAACTCTGGGAAATTGTTTAAAACATCCCCTACCCCCACCTGAGTTATCCAATCTAAGGAGTGAAATTTTCCCAGCTTACAATGTACAGGCAAAGTGGGCTCTGGAAACCAGAATAAACCTCAAGCAAGAAATGCAGATGTTAGACACTGGAAGTCAGATCAGCTCAAACTGAAACGATAAGGGGTAATAAGTAGTTGAAAGCAACTCATATTTTAGTCACAGATAGGGCCGTGGTCTGTAAACTGCGGCTCGCGAGCCACATGTGGCTCTTTGGCCCCTTGAGTGTGGCTCTTCCACAAAATACCACGGCCTAGGTGAGTCTATTTTGAAGAAGTGGCGTTAGATGAAGTTTAAGTTTTAAAAATTTGGCTCTCAAAAGAAATTTCAATCGTTGTACTGTTGATATTTGGTTCTGTTGACTAATGAGTTTGCCGACCACTGTGATAGGGTTACTTTAACTTTACATCTCTAAGTAACATTCCGGTGTAGCTATTTCTTAATGTTTCAAATATATATTATTTCTTGACATATCATAAAGATAATAAAGAATTAGCTCTCTTAACTCCCCAAACCCCAACAGCCACCACCACATGCATCTATTTCTCCATCCTTTCAATAATGTTATGCGATCATTTTGGTTGGATCAATATTCATTGTTTACATTATAATGATGCTGCAAACACTGTTCATAACTGTGTCATATAATAAAGTATAATTACTTCCTTTTTTTGCTCAGCTTCCTGATTTCTCTAGAATTAGTAAGTCTTTTGTTGTTTTATGTGCTTAATGTTCTTTATAACTTCATTAACCTCAAATTCTTTGTTGGTTTTTAAATCTCCTCCAAAGACATACATTCACATCAGGTATTTTATCAATACCTTCTTGAAAAAAAATTGGAGACTTCTGACGTGTTCTCACCTGTACTGTTTTTTTTTTGTGGGTTTTTTTTCCTACATCTAAAAGGCAGCTCTCTCCTCCTGAGTTTTCCCTTCACCACCATGGTGGAGGGGGAGGGTCCTTTCTTCTTATACCGAGGTTGGATCTTTTGTTTCCTATATTCTATGTTGTGCTCCCTCATTTGCTGGAACTCATCCCTCCTTAGCTTTGTGACAAAGAGTGAGTGGAAAATAAAAATGTTGAGACCTTATATATCTAAAAATAACTTTCTCTTCTTACACTTGATTGATAAATTGGCCGGGTACAGAATTCCTGGTTGTTAATGACTTTCCATCAGGATTTCTAAGGCATTTCTCAGCCTGCTTGGATGTCAACACTCTGCTGGAAAGCCCTCCTACACCAATCCTCCTCCTCACCTTGCTTGAGCTCCATCCACTCATGCTGGCCACCCATCACATAGTTTGATATATTCCTCATCCCATTCAAATGCTAACACCACTAGCCTGCACCACCCTGCAAAAGCCTTTCTTAACCAGTTCAGGCTCACACATCTCTCACTGGGGTCACCTTCCCTTCCTCCCTGCTCCCAGTGTGGATGCCTTCCTCACTCTTCTCAGATTACAACACCCCCATGGGAACCACCAGAGCCTTCCCCTACACCTGCCAGCATGGATACGTCCTTTGTCCTGCCCAAATGAATGGATTTAGCAAGAAGTTATTCAGAATAGAAGGGAAAAGAAAAAATAAAATAACTGAATTTTAATCTTTGTCATCTAATACATATATTTAGAATTTTTTAAACAAAATTGTTTTTGTTTATTTTTGTGTGTTCAAGTAACCCTTATTTTTTTAATTTTTATTCAATTTATTGGGGGTGACAGCCTGTCTAATAAAAGAGTAATATGCAAATTGACCATCACTCCAAGACACAATATGGCTGCCCCCATGTGGTCAAAGATGGCTGCCCCATGTGAACACAAGATGGCTGCCACAAGATGGTCTGCAGGGGAGGGCAGTTGTGGGCAGTTAGGGTTGACCAGATCAGCAGGAGAGGGCAGTTGGGGGAGACCAGGCCAGCAAGGGAGGGCAGTTGGGGGGAACCCAGGCCTACAGGGGAGGACAGCTGCGGGGGACCAGGCCTGCAGGGGAGGGCAGTTGTGGGCAATCATGCAAGCAGGGAGGGCAGTTAGGGGTAACCGGGCCGGCAGAGGAGGGCAGTTGGGGGGAACCAGGCCTGCAGAGGAGGGCAGTTGTGGGTGATCAGGCAAGCAGGGAGGGCAGTTAGGGGTAACCAGGCCAGCAGAGGAGGGCAGTTGGGGGGGACCAGGAATGTAAGGGAGGGCATTTGGGGGGGCAGGCCTGCAGGAAAGGGCAGTTGGGGGGGACCAGGCCTGTGGTGGGGGACAGTTGGGGGGGACCAGGACTTCAGCAGAGGACAGTTGGGGGGGGGGGACCAGGCCTGCAGGGAAGGGCAGTTGGGGGCGACCAGACTGCCAGGGGAGGGCAGTTATGGGTGACCAGGATGGCAGGGGAGGGCAGTTAGGGGAAATCGGGCCAGCAAGGGAGCAGTTAGGCATTGATCAGGCTGGCAGGGGAGTGGTTAGGGGGTGATCAGGCTGGCAGGCAGAAGCAGTTAGGGGCAATCAGGCAGGCAGGTAGGTGAGGTTTGGGAGCCAGCAGTTCTGGATTGTGAGGGGTCCCAGATTGGAGAGGGTGCAGACTGGGCTGAGGGACACCCCCCTCCAGTGCACGAATTTCATGCACCAGGCCTCTAGTTAATAAAATTATATAGGTTTCAAGTGTACAATTCTATAATACATCATCTGTACATTGTATAGTGTGTTCACCATTCACAGTGAAGTCTTTTTCCATCTCCATTTATCCCCTCTTTACCCTTTTCTACTTCTCCCCACCACTCTTTTCCTTCTTGTAATCCCCATAATGTTGTCTGTATCTATGAGTTTTATTCGTAATCCCTTTACCTTTTTCAACCTGCCCACTCCAAACCTGTCCCTTCTGACATATGTCAGTCTGTTTTCTGTATCTATAAGTCTGCTTCTATTTAGTTTGTTTATTTTGTTCATTAGATTCCACATATAAGTGAAATCATATGGCAACTGTCTTTCTCTGATTGGCTTATATCACTTAGCATAATATTCTCTAGATCCATCTATACTGTCACAAAAAGGTAAGAGCTCCTTTTTTTTTTTTTAATGGTTGAGTAGTACTCCATTGTGTAAATGTACCACAGCATTTTTATTCACTCATCTACTGATGAACATTTGGGCTACTTCCAAATCTTGGCTATTGTAAATAATGCTGCAATGAACCTAGGGATGCACGTGTTCTTTTGAATTAGTGTTTCAGGTTTCTTCAGCTATAGTCCCAGAAGTAGAATTGCTGGGTCATAAGGCAGCTCTATTTTAAATTTTTTGAGGTAACTCCATATTGTTTTCCATAGTGGCTACTTATTTAGTAAGTAGATATTTTTCTTTATGTTCTATTCTTTTTATTAACTTAGTTCTCAACCCTCAAATTTTCAAAGGGTAGACAGGAAGAGTCCACATATCTCTACAGGGATCCTAATTAGGGCAGGATTTTAGAACTAATATTTTAAACTTGTTGATTTGCCATAAGTGTATAAAGAGTCATAAAATGTGCCCTTCATCCTCAAAGGATGAAGGTTTGTATTACATACGTGCATATGATAACTATAAAAATTAAAATTATTGATTTGATTTTGAAAATTGACTATATGTCATTGCTGTGCTGACTGCTCAGTAGGCACTAAGGGGACATGAAACTTTCATGTGATTAAAAAAAGACACTGAACTTGATATCTGAAGTCTTTGCTTGAGTCCCACCACAAACTCTCACTAATTGTGTGATCTCTGACAAAGCATTCTGAGTATCCTATCTAATAATAGACAAATATGCAAATTGACCATACCTCCAACACGCCCAACAAGCCACGCCCACCATCCAATGAGAGCGAGTATGCAAATTAACCCAAACCAAGATGGCTACAGCCACAGAGAGCAAGGTTTCCTAGGTAACAGAGGAAGCCAAGCTTTCTGCCAGCCGTTGCAGGCCTAAGCCTCCACTCAAGCTACAAAGTTTCAATTATAGAAGGTAAACAAATTCAAACAAATGGTGGCAGAATGGAGCTTGAGAGAGCAGGCCAGGGTTGCCACCAGCAACAGGGGAAGCAAAGCTTTCCGCACACCCTGGCCAGGCCCACCCGCTTAAGGCAACAAAGTTTCAATTATAACCCAACACAAATGGCTGTGGGCCTCGGAGGGAGCCCCAAGCTTGGCTCCGCTCCAGGCTACAAAGTTTCAATTGTAGAAGGAAAATGAATTCCAGACACCAGGAGTTATGTTCAAACTTGTTACTATAAAAATAATAACTCTTGAAAATCAACAGAATTGTAGTTTTTCTAAAGCTTTAAAATGTCATTCTGGCATGCTAATAAGTGCTTAAAATTGTTTGAAAACACTTGTAAGGATTATTCTGAGATGTTTCAAGGTTAGTATATTAAGCCAGGTACAAGTAAATATTAAATATAACTTGTTAATCTCTTCAAATATATGCAGATTATAAGTGACATTTGATATCCTTGCAAAATAAGCAAGCTTGACTATTCTTGAAAGTCAAGAAAGAAGAAATAAAGTATGACTGGTCAGGTTCTATATTCATTACTGAACATCTCTGTACTAATTTTTCACTTATGCTATTGTTACAAGATTGAAGCAGAATAATCCTAATAAAAGAGAAACATGCAAATTGACCTTACCTCCGCTACGCCCACAAGCCACGCCCACCAGCCAATCAGGAGCAATTATGCAAATTAACCCAACAAATATGGTGGTGGCCACAGAACTGGAGTAAGCAGGAGGCTTGGACTGCCCCCAGCAATGAAGGAAGCCAAGCTTCCTGTCCGCCCTGGCTGGCCCTGGCCTCCGTTCAAGGCTACAAAGTTTCAATTATCGAAGATAAATAAATCCCAGATACCAGGGCCTCCACTTGGGTCGCCGGGGGGCGTGGCCGGCTTGCAAACCACCACAGGCCCCACACCCAGGCCGCCGCACACCCCAAGGGAACCCCCACTCTGATCCAGAACACACTTCAGGGCAAACCAGCCAGCCCCCACCCGTGCACCAGGCCTCTATCCTATCTAATAAAAGAGTAATATGCAAATTGACCATCACTCCAACACACAAGATGGCTGCCCCCATGTGGACACAAGATGGCCAGCAGGGGAGGGCAGCTGGGAGGGACCAGGCCTGCAAGGGAGGGCAGTTGTGGGCGATCAGGCCAGCAGGGGAGGGCAGTTGGGAGGGACCAGGCCTGCAAGGAGGGCAGTTGGGGGTGATCAAGCCTGCAGGGAAGGGCAGTTAGGGGTGACCAGGCCAGTAGAGGAGGGCAGTTGGGGGCGACCGGGCCTGCAGGGAGGGGCAGTTGGGGGGGGACCCAGGCCTGCAGGAGAGGACAGTTAGTGGTGACCAGGCCTGCATTGGAAGGCAGTTAGGGGTGACCAGTCCTGCAGGGGAGGGCAGTTAGGGGCAATCAGGCTGGCAGGGGAGCAGTTAGGCATCAATCAGGCTGGCAGGGGAGTGATTAGGGGGTGATCAGGCTGGCAGGCAGAAGTGGTTACAGGCAATCAGGAAGGCAGGCAGGTGAGCAGTTGGAAGCCAGCAGTCCTGGATTGTGAGAGGGATGTCCCAGATTGGAGAGGATGCAGGCTTGGCTGAGGGACACACCCCACCGTGCACAAATTCGTGCACCGGGCCTCTAGTGTGTTTCTATAAAAACATTGGCTAGGATTCCAAAATGGTGGCAGAGTAAGTGGAAGCTACACTGACACTCTCCCAGGACCAAACTGGAAATACAACTTAAAATACAGAAGAACCACCCTGAAAAATCAATGGAAGACTAGCTGGAGAGAACTCTGATAACCTAGAATAGAAAGTGGAGACTGCACAGAGACTGATAGGAAGTGCAGAGGTTTGAAAGGGCTGACTTTCCCAAAGATAGCAGCTGAAGTTCTGAAATGATATCTCACCTCTGGGGAGTTCCCACTGAGAACTCTGGTGTTTAAACCCCAAGCAGGGTTCCCCAGCCCAGAGCACCAGAACTGAGAAAGGTGCAAACATAACATCAGGCTGTGAAAAGCAGCAGGGTTGCTGCTGACCAGCGAGAGACAGCTGGAAATGCAGGCACTCTCTTAAAGGGCCAATGCACAAAATTTTGTGTGCAGCCACTCACCTTGTGCTCTGGCAGAGGGAGGGCAGAGTGGACTGGAGCTGTGTAACCAAACGCCAGGAATAGGGGCTCTGGGGTTGGAGCACAGAGGGCAGCCACCCTGGTTTCCTGTGCTGAGTGATTCTCTCATGCTACAGAGGAAATCTTTCTCCAGGGACCTTTGCTACCCAGGCAGTTTATGCCTGGGGAGAAGGCAGTTGCCCCACCCTATGAGTGATAGCCTGAGGCTAATCAAGTCGCAGTGTCAATGGGACTGCAGGCATAGCTGGGTCTCTGGAGGCTTTGAGTCTTTGCCTGATCTAATCCCAGGCCCAGAGTTAGGAAAAACAGACCTTGGTGCACATCTTGGTCCTTTACAAAGGCACCCAGCCCCAGCAGATGGAGTCACAAGCTATGAGTTGCTGATAGCTCCAAATAGTGTTCTAAGGACAAGTCACAAACAGTGTCTGACACTGTCCTGCACTAGAGATTGGGAGTCGTAGCAGATATACCTACTACACAGAAACAAACCCAAACAGGCAACCAAAATGGGGAGACAAAAAAAATCCCCAAATGAAAAAATAATAGAATTCTCCAGAGGAAGAGCTAAATGAAATGGAGATAAGAAATTTATCAGACATATGAGTTCAGAATAATGGTGGCAAAGATGCTCAAGAGCATGAAAAAAGATACAGTAACTATAAAAAATAGCATAGCACTAATAAAGAACACAGTGGATGGAATACACAGCAGATTAGGGGAAGCCAAGGATCAGATCAGTGAATTAGAAGACAGGGTAGAAAAAAGTCACTCAGAGAACCAAAAAGAAGGCCTGGGGCAGGGAAACAGGGGCAGGCTAGAAGGGGCGATGGGGAGAAAGGGGGACATATGTAATACTTTTAACAATAAAAAATTACTTTTAAAAAATGAAAAAATATAAAACATGTGCTAGAATAAGAAAACATGAAATAGTCATTTGCAACCATATGGATGAATCTTGAGAGTATCATGCTAAGCCAAATAAATCCGACAGAAAAGGACAAAAAACGTGACTTCATTCTTACGTGAGATATAAAACAGAAAGCAATAAATGAACAAAAAACAAACTCATAGACACATGCAATAGAAGGGTGATTACCAGAGACAAAGAAGAATGGGGAGAGAATAAAAAGAGTAAAGAGGGTCAAATATATGGTGAGAGACCAAGATTAGACTTAGAGTGGTGAACAGATAATGTCATTAACCAATGTCTTCACAATAAATTTAAATTTTTTAAAACTGGCTAAAACCTTAGACAAGTTACAAAACATATTTCCTTTTCCATAATACACATTTGTTTTTCACCATATTAATTAGCACATCCTTATATTAGCTCTTTACAAGACATTTAAAGTATTGCATACACATTCATGCTGAAGACTGGTATATTCAGGAATTTCAATCTTATCATTTTTTTTGGATTGTTAAGTAAAAAATTCAATGGAATTATTCCCAAAATCTTCTATCAGATTCTTGCTCCTCACCCTCCCTGACCTATCTTTATAATGGCAAAGTACTTTGTGCTCCTGGACTTCCAGTTAAATATCTCTGGAACTTAATTCAATGGACTTAAGTGGGGGAGTAGTTGCCTGAGAATAAGCTGAATGGATAAGGAAATTATTTACATACTAGAGGCCTGATGCACGAAGATTCGTGCAAGAATAGGCCTTCCTTCCCCTGGCTGCCAGCATCACCTTCGCTCCGGCCCGGAGCCGCCTTTCTGCCTTCGCTCTGGCCTGGAGCCGCCTTCTGCCTCTTGCCTTGTCGTGTCAATTTGCATATTCCCTCTTTATTGGCTGTGGGTGCCGCCATCTTTGTTGTGGAGTTACAGTCAATTTGCATATTCCACCTTTATTTGATAGGATATAAAAGCCTAATATGCAAAGTGTCCCGTCGGGAGTTTGACCAGGAGACCAGGAGTGAAATCGCTAGCTATGACATGCACTGAATGAATGGGCGGCACAGAATGAAGGTAGGCCCCGGTTGGCAGCCAGCAGCAGGGAAGGAAGGCCCCAGCCGGCAGCCAGAAGGCCCCATCGGCCCTGATCACTGGCCAGGCCTAGGGACCCTACCCATGCATGAATTTCGTGTACTGGGCCTCTAGTATCCAACATACTTCTCAACAAGTTATAACTTTCTATCATTCATATCCCTAATGGCAGGTGCCTAAATCATACAAACTGGGAGTGGAATGGCTATGAGAGACAGTATCAGGCTTGACTGGTCTAGCTTTCCTATGGCCCTGCTCACTATGATCCCACATATTGGGTACAGCAAAAGAGAAATATGCCAGTGTATGTACTATTTTTGCATACTAAGATACATATTTCTTGCTTCTTATTAACTTACTAGAGGCCTGGTGCACAGATTTGTGCACTGGTGGGGTCCCTTAGCCTGGCCTGTGGAGACTGGGCTGAAACCGGCTCTCCTACATCCCACAAGGTCCCAGATTGTGAGAGGGCAGTTCTCGAGTGACAAACCCCTGAATCAGGCTCCCTCCTCTTTGATTCTGGGTGCGTCACCTGAGAACTGCAGCTGCCAAGTCACCACAACTCGGCAGCTCCTGCATTGAGTGTCTGGCCCCTGGTGGTCAGTGCACATCACAGCTACCGGTTGGAGCGTCTGCCCCTGGTGGTCATTGCGCATCATAGCTACTGGTCAGACGGTCAAACGGTCTGATGGTCACTTAGGCTTTTATATATATAGATTATTTTTTTTATTTTTTCCTACCAAACACACTGCTTATTTTATTAGCCTAGAGGTTTTTATTGAAATTTTGAAAAGATACTTACTTTTTAAAATGTCTAAAGAGAAGGCTATGTGAAAATTTCTGGTTGGCCTGATATATTTTCTTACTGTATTCTTTTTGAAGCCATTAATAGTTATATATTATACTGGCTCCAAGTCCATTAGAAAAACTATGTAATCTCTTTTTTTTTTTTAATCCTTACCCAAGAATATTTTTCCATTGAGTTTTAGAGACAGTGGAAGAGAAAGATGAAGAGAAATATGAATGTGAAAGAAACACATCAATTGGTTGCCTCCCACACGTGCCGCAACCAGGGCCTGGGCCAGGGAGGAGCCTGCAACTGAGGTACATGCCCTTGATAGGAATTGAACCCGGGACCCTTCAGTTCCCAGGCTGACGCTCTATCCACTGAGCAAAACTGGCTAGGGCAAAACTATGTAATCTTTTTAATTCTGTATTTCAATACTATACCAAGGGAAGATTTCACAATTAAATGTTTAAGTTTGAAATGTGGACAAAAGAAAGATCCCAATTGCACGTATATATAAAATTGTTTTACATAGCAATGTGTATCTTATTTAAAAAGAAAATCTTCGGATGCACTTTTGCTGTGCCTCGAAAGAAAGATGTATTTTGAAACTGGCTTAAGAGATCTATGTGATTCCCAGGTCATATGCTTAAGGACTGTTTCATATGCAACTATTGTTTTTTTCTACCAAACCCTCTTCTACCTAATATGTTATCCAGGGAATGTTTCTAACCAAATAAAATAAAAAGGTTTGTGTCATTGAAAAAAAATTACCTCACCAAATACAGCAAACATAGGACAGTAAAAACAACAACAAAAACCCACATGATTTTTATGCTGTAACATGTACTATCAAAATTTTCTTCCTGTAATTGTGGGATTCTACTGCTTTTTTTCCCTTTTATGGTTTGTTTCTCTCTCTTTCTGTGTGTGTGTGTGTGTGTGTGTGTGTGTGTGTGTGTGTGTGTGTGTTCTCTAGTCTCTGAAATATAAAATGCAACATCAAATTAAAGTATTCAAGAAACTGGGTTGCTATCAAACCACCTCCCAGAGAAATTGGAGGAAAGTCAGTGGAGAAAGTGCATGGCAAACTTAAGATATTGTGCAAGTCTAAAGTGATGCATTGAGAATTTTAATGTTTCTACTGCAATTTAGATAAAAATTCATCAGTTTTCCCTATCTTGTCAATAACTTATAATTTCATTCATTATATTTTTATAGATTGATATACCACATACTATACTCATTAATCTAACTATAATCTTATTTAGATCAACAGGTTATGCAGCAAATGTTCATACTGGGAAACTCTAGGTTGTAAGAATATGAATTACTATTTTATTTATTTTTTAAAATATATTTTTATTGAATTCAGAGAGGAAGAAAGAGAGAGAGAGAGAGATAGAAACATCAATGATATAAGAGAATCATTGATCAGCTGCCTCCTGCACGCCCCACACTGGAGATTGAGCCTACAACCCAGGCATGTGTCCTGACCAGGAATTGAACCATGACTTCCTGGTTCATAGGTTGACACTCAACCACTAAGCCACACCAGCTGGGAAATTCCTATTTTATTTTTGTTGATAAATTTAGTGTAATGGCCAGACTAGCTTTATAATAAAGGAAATACTTCAAATATTGACTAGCTTTACTTAAGTATACAAAATGGCTTGAGGATAAGGAAAGAGGGTAAAAAATACAACTATAAGAGGGACAAGAACAGAAAGATGGGCAAATGGAGGAACGGTTGGAAAGATAAATTTGAGCTGGGGAAGAGAGGTAGGGGTAGTGGATTACAAGGAGCTGGGTAGGAACAGGGGTGGAGCTTGGACCATTGCCTCAAGGTCTAAGTGGTATTGAGAGCTATAAAAGCCTGGTGGAACCAAGGGAAAGTATCCTGAAGTCCAGGATTGGCACACTGGCAGAGGCTGGTAGGTGGCAGCAGCTGCAGTCTCTAGACAAAGGCTGAAATGCCCAGAGCAAGAGAGATAAGGTCTAGGATGCTGCGCCTGTTCTTGTTCCACCTGCTACTGAGTCAACTTTCCAGAGAGGTCCAAGGCCAGGACATGGAAGTTTTTACTATGTGCAACCTCGAATTAGTCCGTTTCTTCATCCGTGTCTGCGGCACTCACATCTGGGCAGAGGACATGAGGAAGCGGCGTAAGACAAGATCTGGACCATCTGCAGGTGAGAGCTGCTGGTGCCTAAATTTTGGGTTGTTCCCTTATAACTTGCTTTCCTAGTAAGGGTCTTACCAGGGATCTTGCCAGAGCAAGGCAAAGCTATGGGAACAGTAAACGGTATTATCTGAGAGGCATGCCCTTCACCTCCTGGCAGGCAGGGAAACTCGGTGGGGAGAAGGGGATAGACACAGAGGAGATAAGGCTGCCCAAAGACCTGTAAAAGGCAGGGCAAATTGGGGCTAGACCCCAGAGTCAAGGTCTGTGGCCTGGAGAGCAGGATTGCTGCTGGCTGGGGCAATTGGACAGGGCATCTTGAGAGGATAGGGGGAAGTGAGGTATGAACCGGTTATCATACCTCACAGAACTCAAGAGACCTCTCATAGGGTCCTGGAGAGGTGGACATGAAAGCCTTGGATTTAACAACTCTCTTTCTCTGAAAAAAAAAAGCTGGGCCATGGCCCATGCCATTGAAAACCTCCTATTTTGTTTTATGTATTTTTTTTAAACTTCACCAAAGGGGAGAGCCTAGCTTTTTCTGATATTTTAGAGGGAGATGGAGAAAGAGAGAAAAACATTGATGAATTAGAGAAACATCAATCAGTGAGAGAAACACTGATTGGTTGCCTCCTGCACACCCCCTACTGGGGATTGAGCCCATCCCCAAGGCAGGCATGTGTCCTGACCAAGAATGGAGCTGGCAAACTCTAGGTGCATGGGACAACACTCAATCAACTGAGCCACACCAGCCAGGGCCCCATAGCTTTGAACTGGGTCTTGAAATTCATTTGTGAGAGAAGGGATTGAAGATAAAGAAAAGGGCCTTGTCACCTCCAGGAGAAATTGCAAGGGACCAAGAGTCAAAGGAAGTTTGCCCTTCAGACAGCTAAATGATTTTGTTGCAGAATCACCACCCAAAATTCAGGTGTGTGTATTTATGTGCTAGTAGGCCAAAACATTGAGACACTGGTTCTTGGAGATAGAGAAAGGTGTATTCAATTTGGCTGAGGTGACAGGATGGGAGAGCAAGATCTCACAAATCCATCTGTCCCTAAAAGCAAAAGTAGGGAGTTTTTATGTAGCTAGGGAGTAGGGGAAGGAGAGTTCCAGAGAACTGAGAGAGAAGTCTGTATATCTTTAGTCACAGATGATGCTTTTTCATATCAGACTCCTGAGTGTTAACAGCTGGTCTCAGCTACTTTGAAGACATTCTTTCCTTTTGCAAAACAAACTCAAAAACTCTCCTGGCAACCCTGTATTTATTTCCTGCTTGACAAAGAGATAGTACATCAGCAATTTGAGTCCATTTGTGAGAACAAAAGAGTTGAGTAGGAAAAGTGCTTAACATGTGAACAAAGACCTGATTAAGAATTAAATTATTTAATTCTAGTCAAAAATACTAGGGGCATTAAAATCACAAGGGGATCAGCTACAATTTGGAGTAAATATTCTGAAGAAGAGAAATCGTTAAATAGTAGATGTATGAGGGTGTCAAGGACTGGTTTCACCTCCCTAAGAGATTGGAACAGCTGAAAATTCTGCCTTTTTAACTTTATCTTGAAGCGGTAATTTTCTACCATGGAATATTTGATAGTTTAAAATAACTAATATACTCTTCAAGGGTTATTATAACTCAGTGGTTACTTAGCAATGGAAGAAAATTATATGTGGTCAAACTGAGTGTTTTTAATGACCAAGATGACTTCAGCTATGTCGGGGAGAGGTGAAGGCCTTTGATGAAAGCATTAAGGGGACATAAGGAGAAGTAACAGACGGTCCAAGTGGAATGAAGCATTATAACCTTAGTAAATTTGTAGTATTTTATACTGCCCAACTATATGAACTAAATTGTTTACATATCAGGATACTTGCTGATTATTTTGATATTTAATTTTATTAAGGCAATGCTTTCCTTTATATCTATGCAAATTTTTAGTTTTCCTGATGTCCACTGACATGAGTATTTTTTCTTCTCCCCCTCTTTTTTTAACTTAGAAATCATGCCATTTTCCACCAAGAATCCAGAACCCTTAAATATGAGGATGGAATTCATTCCTACTTCTCAACAGGAACTGAAGACAACACTGGGTGAGAGGCAGACATTATTGAAAGAGCTACTACAACAAGCTTCATCAAAGGATATAAATCTTAACTTTGAAGAATTTAAGAAAAATGGTCTCGAGAGACAAAGTGAAGCAGAAAACAAAAGTCTTTCAGAATTAAAAAATATACGCTTAGTTAAACATTTCCTAAAAAAGAGAGAGGCCCCTTATCTATTATCTAATAAGTGTTGTGATGTAGGCTGTACCAAAAAAGAGGTGGCTGTCTTCTGCTGAGATGAAACTAATTGTGCATTTCATGTAATGTTCACATGTATTTGCAATGACATTCACTAATGCCTCTGTCACCCCACTGATTATTAGAATATGAGAAATCGTTATTAGTGTTTGGGTTTTTAATTTTGTGTGTAAGAAAATATTCCTTGCATTATTGTAGTTTCTGTTAATAAATATTTTCATGCAAAAAGTATTTTGTCTTTCTTATTAATGGAATTTTGTTAACTGATTTTTTAATGCTGATAACTTAAAGTGGCAATAAAATCTTTATCATTTCAACCACACACAAATAACTCAACTTAAAAATTTTTTAACTAGATAGTAAAACTCTATGTCTTGCATTAGTAAGAATGGATGTCTATTTTTGAAACTTGTATTTGATAACTTATGATCTGTCACCCATTTTTCCCTCAAGATTTAATATCCAAATGTTCTTTCACTACTTAATATTAAACAAATTATTTTAATAGCAAAATTAAAAATAATTCAGTGCACATAATGACGAACAGGTCCATAAAATGGACCAAAATATTTTTATTGATATTAACTCATATCAGATATTCAAAGAGTCACAAAACTTAGGACTTTTTGACAACATTTTTAAAGATTTTTGTGTTGTATTGGACTATCAATTGCAAACAATAAGATTGGACACTATTTAATTCATTTGGGACCAAATAAACTTAAATATTTTTCAAACTAGAGTTCTTCCCTTAATTCTACTGCCTAAGAAGCTGAAAAGTAAATTATGTTTTTTTAAGGGGAAAAATAAATAGCTATAGATAAGAAAATAAGGAACTCAGTGTCCTTATTTATATTACAGAAGAAGTGGTTTAACAGGGGAATGTACTTTATATTTACTACTAGAGGACCAGTGCATGGATTTGTGCACCGGTGGGGTCCCTCAGCCTGGCCTGCAGGGATTGGGCCAAAACTGGCTCTCCGACATCCCCCACAGGGTCCCCAATTGTGAGAGGGCAGTTCTCGGGTAACACACCCTGGAATCGGGCTCCTTCCTCTCTGGTTCCGGGGGCATCACCCAAGAACTGCAGCTGCCAAGTCACTGCAGTTCAGCAGCTCCTGCATTGAGTGTCTGCCTCCTGGTGGTCAGTGTGCAACATAGCTACCAGTCAGATGGTTGAACGGTTGGAGTCGCTTAGGCTTTTATATATATAGACTATAGAATTTACAAACCATTTCTATAACAAAGTAACTGTGAATTGATATGAAAACTTGTTAGAATAGTAAATTAACAAACATATCATTTTAGTATTTACCTAGTTCCTTCAATTTACATAGACATAAAATTTTAGACAAATTCACTTAAATACCAAGTAAATCTCCACCATATGTCTGTGAATAGAATTTAAAGGTTTTAAGACAGTAATTCCCATATTTCAAATACTCATACATGATTAATAATAACCAGGCTTTATTAAGTCCTCACCAAGGATAACTTATAAACCTTCATATATGGCTGCAGAACATCAGAGGCCATAAGACATCTTGGACAAAGCCAGGAAGAGTTCTGTCTGAAATGAGAAGTCCAACACAAAAGAACAAGGGCAGTGACCAGGAAACTTACAGCCCAGACAGGACAAAGAGACATCCCTGGACACAGAAGGCATCTCCCCAGACCCTGCCATGGCCCATGGCCCTCATCTGCTCCTCCACAAAAACCCTGGAGGCAGAACTCCTGGTCCAGAATCTGTATTCACTACCTCTGATGATACAGCTACTTTAAAAAAATTTTTTTAATTGATTTCAGAGAAGGGAGAGAAAGATAGAAACATCAATGATGAGAAAGAATCATTGATCACTGCCTCCTGTACAACCCCTATTGGGGATCAAGCCTGCAACTGGGCCATGTGCCCTGACTGGGAATCAAACTGTGACCTCCTGGTTCATAAGTTGATACTCAACCACTGAGCCATGCCAGTCAGGCTATATTTTTATTATTAACTTAAGTCTATAGTTTACATTAGGGCTCATTCTTTGTGTTATAAATTCTATTTTTTAATTAATTGACTTTGTTTTTAGACTAGTTTTAGGTTCACAGAAAATCTGAGTGAAAAGTATAGAAAGCTCCCATATATTCCCGTCCTTTCCAGGGCACCTACTCCCCTACCCCCCAATATTTGTACATTTGTTACAATTGATAAATCAACATTGACATATTGTTGTCAACCAAAGCCCATAGTTTACACCTGGTGTTGTACATTCTATAGATTTTGAGAAATGTATAATGACATGTATCCATTCTTATAGTACCATATAGGACAATGTCATTGTCCTAAAATTCCCTCCCTTCCCCCAAATCTCTGCTACCAATTCTTTTACTGTCCCCACAGTTTTGCCTCTCCAGAAACTCATTAGTTATCACACAGTAAATAGCCTTTTCAGATTGTCTTCTTTCACTTAGTAATATGTCTTAATATTTCTCCATGTTTTTTCAAAGCTTGATTATTCATTTCTAATGACACTGAATAACATTGGCATGGAAGAACCACAGTTCTTTTATTCATTCATCTTGGCTGCAATCAAGTTTTGACAATTATGGATAGAGCTGCTATAAAAACATTCATGTGCAGGTTTTTGTGTGAACATGTTTTCAACTCATGTGGGTAAATAGCAAGAAACATAATTGCTAGATGAAATGGTAAGAGGATGTTTAGTTTTTTAAAAAAAAAAAAAAAACTTCTAGAAGAGTAACAGACAGTAATTTTGAGAAATGTTGAAGAAAGTTTTAAGACATTTTCTCTTCATGAAAACATTCTCTCTTTAGCATTCAGTATGTTATACTTTATAAGATTTCATTATTTGTAAAATGGGGTTATGAAATCTATTATTTAGCTTCCATGAAGAATGTTGGGAAAATAATGTTTAAAATGTGAAAGAATGGTGTGACCAGTGTGGCTCAATTAGTTGAGCATCATCCCATGAACCAGGGGGTCGCTGGATGGATTTTCAGTCAGGGCATATGCCCAGGTTGCAGGCTCAATCCCCAGTAGGGAATGTGCATGTTTTTCTCTTATTGGCATTTCTATCTCTCCTTCTCCCTTCCTTTCTCTAAAATCAATAATATTTTTTAAAAATATGACAGAGTATATATTGGATGTCTTTAAGAAATTTGATAGCTGAAAAATATATAAATAAAAATGTTATTACTAAAATCTACTGTTTTAGAATGGCAATATACTTCTGTCAACCACAGAAAAGAGAAAATAAAGTGACTGATCTGAAAAAAAAAAAAACACACAAAAACTTCTAAGCTGTCTTTCAAAGTGGCTGTACCATTTTACATTACCAGCAGCAATGAATGAGTTCCTCTTACTCAGATCCTCCACAGCATTAAGTGCTGTCAGTGTTCTGGATTTTGGTCATTCTAATAGGTGTAATGGTATCTCGTTGTTGTTTTAATTGAATTTATTGGGGTGACATTGGTTAATAAAAGTATACAAGTTCCAGGTATACAATTCTATAATTCTATATCATCTGAATATTGTATTGTGTTTACCACCGCAAGTCAAGTCTTCTTCTTCCATCACCATTTATACCCCTTTACCTTCTTCTACCTCCCCCATGCCTCCTTCCCTTTGGCAATCACTATACTGTTGTCTGTGTTCATGAGTCTTTCTTTTTTTCTTTGCTTAATCCCTTCACCTTCTCGCCCATTCTGTTCTCTGTATCCATGAGTCTGTCTCCATATGGTTAGTTTATTTTTGTTCATTAAATCCCATATATGAGGGAAATCATGTGGTACTTGTGTTTTTCTAACTGGCTTATCTCACTCAGCATAATACTCTCCAGGTCTATCCATGCTATTATGAAACGTAAGATTTTCTTCTTTGTTATGGCTGAGTAGTATTCCTATTGTGTAAATGTAACACAACTTTTTTCTCCCACTCATCTGCTGATGGGCACTTGAGCTCCTTCCAAACTTGGCTATTGGAAATAGAACTGCAATGAACACAGGGGTGCATATATTCTTTCAAATCTGCGTTTCAATTTTCTTTGGATATAATATCAGAAGTAGAGTAGCTGGGTCAAAAGGCAGTTACATTTTTAAGTTTTTGAGGAAACTCTACACTGTTTTCCATAGTGGCTGTACCAATTTGCATTATGGCCAACAGTGCACTAGGGTTCCCTTTTCTCCACATCCTCGCCAACACTTGTCATTTGTGGATTTATTGATGATAGCCATTCTGAGAGATGTGAGGTGATATCTCATTGTGGTTTTAATTCACATTTCTCTGATAATTAGTGACATTTGGTATCTTTTCATATATATATTGGCCATCTGTATATCTTCTTTGGAGAAGTGTCTAATCAGGTTCTTTGCCTGTTTTGAAATTGGATTATTTGGGGGGGAGGGTTGTTTATTTTTTGGTGTTGAGTTGTTTGAGTTCTTCATAAATTTTGGAATATTAACTCCTTATCAGAAGTATCATTGGCGAATATGACTTCCTATTCTGTGGGTTGTCTTTTCATTTTGTTCATGATTTCTCTTGCTATGAAAAAATGTTTAGTTTGATGCAGTCCCATTTGTTTGTTTTTTTCTTTTGTTTCCCTTGCCCTAGGAGATATATCAGAAAAAATATTGCTACAAGAAATAGCTAAGATTTTACTCTGGTAACTGATGAGTCCACCCTTTGAGTGTGTTACTCATGAAGGTGGTTGAATGGTGCTCCAGCATGGTCTGAAGCTGTCCATTGGGTGTCCTGGCTCTGGGGCCTCAGTCACCAGCTCTTGGTGAAGTATTTGCCAAGGTGTTCTGCCCAGTGAGCAAGAAGGGACAGTGCATCTGTGCTCTGGCTCACACAGTTCAGTGACACAGGTGGAACAGGCCTTGTTAGGCCTCAGCTTAGAGCTCTCGTGAGAAATCCTTTTCTAGGTAACTTAGTCTGTCTTGGTCTGAGGGAAAAACACTAGCTTGTTAATTGGTACTTGGGCAGGGATCTCGGATTTCAAAGGAAGTTTGTGTTCTTCTCTGGTGATTCATATAGTAACTGCTTGCTTTGATTGAGCTCTTACCATGGAATAAGAGTTCTCATTCCTTTCTTATTCTCTTTCTTACTTAATCTTGACCTTTTTTAAGTTTCTGCCTTCTCATACAAACAGCCCCTATAGCTTGGAATTGTGTTAATAACTTCTTCCCTTGGAACATCTTTCCAAGAAGTTGCACCTGGCCCTGGTTCTTAAAGGAGCATCGCCTCCCCAGTGCATTCCTCTGACTCAGCCCAGCTCTGGGCCTGGGACTACATGAACTCTGTTGAGGTGCCTGTGCCCAACTATGGTTACCCCTGTCATTCCCTTTTCTTTTCAAAGCAGAACTAAAAAGAGACTAATTACCAGAAGCCTAGCTTTTTCCTAAGAACCTGCAGAAAAAAGCTGTGCCCAAGGGTGGGAATGAGGGCAGAAGACATGTCAATTAAGAGTATGCCTTGGATCCACTTTGCTAGGCCCTGGTAGCTTGGCTCCTTATTTGGGCTTAACTGACCACAAAAAGGAGAATAACATCTGTGTTCTTAGCATTTGGGATGGAGGGCTTCACCTAGGGACCTGCACAGTTTTAGCCTCTGTCAACCAGGTGTCGGGGTCTTTAAAGCAACCCCCGGCCCTACCCTTGGTTCTACTCTACAGGACTCTGCCAACCAAGACCATTTACTTGGAAACCCCAGCCCCCAATTAGCAGTAACACCACTGCTCCTTGCTGAATTGGATTGCTGATGTGTAGTTCAGAGGTACAAAATTAGCTGGTAATTAGACTATTACTTGATGTCACCAGCCTGAAATGCAGTCACCTAGTAAGAAATAAAGCAGGCATCCCTATACATTAAAAAAAAAAAGTTCCACTCCTCAATAAGCTTATAACTAATAAAGAGATAATTACCAGTACATGATTTTTTTCAAAATTCACCATAGTGCAACAAAGAACTGTAATTATGACATAAACATAAAATAGGATATAAAGTAACAAGTAGTCATTCTTTTTTTTTCTTTTTTAAAAATATATTTTATTGATTTTTTACAGAGAGGAAGGGAGAGGGAGAGAGAGAAACATCGATGAGAGAGAAACATCAATCAGCTGCCTCCTGCACACCACCCACTGGGGATGTGCCCGCAACCAAGGTACATGCCCTTGACCGGAATCGAACCTGGGACCCTTGAGTCCGCAGGCTGACGCTCTATCCACTGAGCCAAACCGGTTAGGGCAAATAGTCAATTCTTAGGAAGCTTATTCAGTTATTCTTTCATTCACCAAATGTGATATGATTGTTAATTGTTAATTGTTAATTGATATTAACATTTCATTTATTATTTGTTATTCATTATTAGTTATAATTATTAATGTTAAGTTATCACTGAGAACCAACTATGTGCCAGACACTGTTCAAAAAAAATGATATCAAGGTAGACAAAATTAATAAAATCACTGCCTACATGGAGCTCACGTTCTGGAAGAGACTAATAGTAAACATATAGAGAAGTAAAATATATAGCATGTTAGTTTGTAATGAATGATATGAAGAAATATAAAGCAGAGCAAGGGTATAGAAAGTGCAAAGAGAATGAGAGTATAAATCGAATTTGCCAGTTTCTGACACATATTGCTTATTGTGTGTGAGTGTGTAATCTTCCTTTCAGTTGTAACAAATATTTTCCTTTTTCACAGGGTTTCGCTGATAAAGTTCTGACTAGGACTCATGGCCCACTGTAGTTTGGACATTAGTTGTTTTTTAAGGAAGGCAATGAAATCAAGCTAATCAAATCACATCAACCTTTAAAACTGACTGCCAGTTAATTTAACAGTATTCATGGATGCCACTGGGAAAGCAGGGCAAAGCTAGAGAAAGGAAAAACGGAGAAAAAGACAGAGTCAGGAGGCAGAAAGAAAGGGGGAGAGAAAAATTAAAATGGGAAGGGAAATGGAGAACATCACTGACAACTGCTGGCGCCTCTCCAAGGCTTTGTCATCCTGAGATGGCCCCTGACTGCCCCCTCGTGGCTGGTAGTACTTGCTTCATAGCCAACACTAACACACAAAAAAATTTAAAGTGACAAAGCGACCTATAGAAACCACACTGCTCTTTCCTGCCCTTTTCCTCCTAATTTAACAAAATTCTGTTATTCTTAGAAGGCAAATCCTCTACGAGTCCCTGTCACGGACTAATTACCATATGGCAATAGTCAGTCCTCTGTAATCTATAACCAAAAGAACCAGATTATCATCCCGGGTACCCGAGGCCCATTTCTCCCTGTGGAACGGGTAGAAATTGTCTGAAGAAGCTCTGACTCTGACTTTAAAACACACGTTACACATACTCTAGCACACATTACGTTTCAACATATTTCATTGCCAACGACGTGTCAGGCCCTGAGGCACAAGGGGAGACAACAGCAGACACAGGTCCTGCCTTCGCCAAGCTTGGGGGTGTAGAGGAAGAAGTTCCTCAGCAAGCACACACAGGAGAACAAACCTCCTGAGATAAGCACCATGAAGGAAATGAGAGGTTTCTCGGAGGAAGTGACGCCCCACTAACAACCGAGGAAAAAAAAAAAAAAAAAGCTACACCGGAAGGAACAACACATCTTCCGTGAGTTTTTCCGTTAACTGGGGCCCCATGTTTCATTTGATTCGTCCCCCTAGTGAGGGAGGCAAGAAAAATGAAATCAACCATGGTACTTACCACCGTCTGAGAGCCCGGGGGAGCGCGGGAGGCCCAGGCCCAACCACCACCTCGCACCGCGTCCTGCCGGTGTTCTCACGAGGTCCCCACGGTCCGCACGTGCTCAGTAGACCTGCAGGTGTGCGCGCATGCGTGCGCACGTGCCCAGCTCCGGCGCATGCGCAGGGCCATGGGGCCGTTAGCGTGCGTGCGTGCGTGCGTGCGTGCGTGGCAGGCCTATCTCGGGGGAGGGGTCGGTGGGAGAGATGCCTCCGCTCCTCCACCTGTGTCTGCTGTGGCTCGGGCTCCTGCTGGTTCGGCTCTCCCAAGAGCAAAGCTATGAGAGCAGAGCCAGGAAGCTGTGCGGCAGGCACCTCCTGAGGGGAATAGTAAAGCTCTGTGGCGATGCTGACTGGAGCCACTCCAAGGAGAACACCCCTTTAAAAAAGCAGCTGGCTCTCCAGGACCTGGAGAAGGTGGAAAGCTTCCTCCCCGGCCGGTCGAAAAGCTCCCCAAACACTTCCCGGGTCCGGGGGAGAGGCGCAAACGCAGGTAAACATCTAAACCGAAGGCCTGTTGGACTCTCTGTGTATGTCTTATCCCTGAATCTGCTCTGCCAGATGGCGAACTTCCCCAAGAAATGGAGTTGGTGCCTAGTACACAGCTAGATTAAAAAAAAAAAAATTGTAAACCAGTGTATTGTGGATATACAAAACCTCTAGGAAGCTCGCTTTCTTTTTTTTTTTTTTTTTAAACTGAGGGGAAATAAATGTACATATGTAAGTCTGCACATTTATGTAAGAATGCTGCTTCGTCCCCAGCTTTCCCTTTCTGGAGGACCCTGGTCACCTGGCGAACCCCCTTTGACCTTCAAAGGCTGACCTAGGTATCATTTTCCCCTGTGAAGTCGTCACGGACCGTGCCGTGGCTTCTCCGTTCTCCGTTCTAGCGCAGTAGTAACACTCGGCTCCATTGGACTGTCCTTCGGACCCGCTACATGATGGGCCTGGCCCAGTGCAAGCAGCAGGAAGGGACCACTGAGGTTGCTAAAATATAAAGCTCCCCTTACCCCCCCCCCCGCCCCTTTTTCTTGTGCGTATCATCTCCACGGTCCATTGTCCCACCAGACTTCAAAGTTCAAAGATAAAATTATTGAGAATTTCAAGACCGCGACAGTTGAGCATTAAACAAAATTTGGGGTCCTTCGAAGCACCATGTCTGTGCGACTGCACGAGCCTTTCTCCGGTAACCCCAGCCTCCTGTACCATGCCATGGTACAGCGGCTGTCTCAGGCATGTTTTTATTCCACGTGCCTAGCAGAGGGCCTAGCGCATTGTATGTGCTTAATATATATTGAAGGCATCCTGAATGCTTTTAAGCAGTTTTTAGGAAGAATATTCTTGTTTCAGAGCTAGTGTTATCTCCCAACTATGTTTTTTACATTTGGTGACTAACACATTTTAGTCCCATAGGGTTTACCATTTTTTCAAAAAGAAAATGCATTTTATTTATAGGTGGTCCATAGCATAGTCGGATCAAAATTATGGTCTTTTTAAGGTAATTACATGTATTTGCACAAATTTTGCAAAAGTCAAGATTTCTGAAGTTAAGACTAGGAGTATCATGTCAAAAAAAAAAAAAGAAGAGAGACCTTAATGTAGTTGACTGAAACAAGTAAAAAAGTGCCTATCTCATTGTAGGCACTCATTAACTTATTTTTTAATGAAGGAATGAAGGAATGAAACTTACAATATTAGTGCTGCAATGGGAATGAAACTTTTAAAGACAGACAACATAGAAACCATCAGACTGAATCTTGACCATTTCCCACCATCAAACCTACCTACATATAAATTCACTTTATTCTGCTCTTATAAAGGAAGAAGTGTCTCCCTGAAATCTTCCAATTGTACATTAATTTAGTGATTTTCACACTTTAACATGCATATGAATCACCTGGTGAATACTATTACTATACAGACTCTGATTCAGTAGGTCTGGGGTGGGACTAGAGAATCTACAATTTTACAAGCTCCCAGATGATATTGATGCTGTTGGTTGGATGATGCTTTCTGAGTAACATGGGTCTAGTACACCTCTCTATCTATTCCTTATTCTTTTCTCCCAGACATGCAAGGAGGACCTTCACTTTCTACATCGTGTTGGGTGGGCATTTCTCTCACATCTAATACTGTATTTTCACTAGCTATGTTACAGTCAAAGTTTTACTTTCAGATATCCAAGCTCGAGTTTGTTATTTTAAAAGAGCTTGGAATCACTTTTCTTGACAAAGCCTGCTATGGAGACAATTTTCTTAATTAAAAAAAAAAAAAAGTCACCGGGCTGCATGGCTCAGTGGTTGAGCATCAACATATGAACCAGGAGGTCATAGTTCAATTCCCAGTCAGGGCACATACCCAGGTTGCAGGCTCAATCTCCAGTGAGAGGTGTGCAGGAGGTAGTTGATCAATGATTCTCTCATTGTTGATGTTTCTATCTCTCTCTACCCCTCCCTTCCTCTCTGAAATCAATAAAAATATTTAAAAAAAATAAATCTCTTCCCCTTTTTCATTAATTTTCCCAACCCCTCTCCCATCTAGCAACTGTCCAAATGTTCTTTGTATATATGAGTGTGTTTCTGTTCTGCTTGCTTGTTTATTTTGTTTTTTAGATTCCATATATAAGTAAAATCATCTAGCATCTTAATCTTCTGATGATATATTTACCTCCAACAATGGAAAAGATAGTTTGGTACACTGATATTAAAAACATTTTTTTAAAGCTACTCATACATAACTTGAATCTGATATTGTGTACTTTTTGTTAGTGGATCCTGAATGTATGGGCCATGTCTCCAAGACCTACCCCAAAATGTGGCTTTATGATATTTCTAAATTCTGGCTGAGTATATTGTGCCTCTCAGATCTTAGTGCAGGTAAAAATATTAATGTTTCATCACCAACTTTTCATAATCCATAACACCTGTTCCAGTTATCTGTATATATAATTTATATATATAAAAGGCTAATATGCAAAGTGTGCCCTCGGGAGTTCAACTGGGAGACCAGGAGTTCGATCGTTTGCTATGATGTGCGCTGACCACCAGGGGGCAACATGGAATGAAGGAAGGCCCCGGCCGGCAACCAACAGCCAGGGATGGGAGGCCCTGGCCAGCAGCCAGAAGGCCATGATCAGCCCTGATTGCTGGCCAGGCCTAGGGATCCTACCCATGCACAGATTTCACGTACCAGGCCTCTAGTATTGACCATATTCCCCTATCTTGATATTCATTCATGTATTCTTCATTGTTGTTTGCTTGTTAGATATCATTATCAAAACTGGGCCATGAAGGCCCCCTCTCTATATTAATTCAATAACATTTGAGTGTCTCTTGTAGGCTAGGTATTTTTCTTGATAATCTATATTCTATATACCGTATTTTCCGGCATATAAGACAACTAGGCGTATAAGACGACCCCCAACTTTTCCAGTTAAAATATATAGTTTGGGAAGATGACACCCGGCGTATAAGATGACCCCCGACTATGAGAAGATTTTCCTGGGTTAAAAAGTCGTCTTATATGCCGGAAAATACAGTATATAAAAGGCTAATATGCTGTGTCCTTCCCTCTGTCCAATGGGTCACTATGACATATACTGACCACCAGGGGGCAGACGCTCAATGCAGGAGCTGCTGTGATGCACACTTGCCATTTACAGAGAAACGGCAGCACAGACCTGGCTGACAAAGCAACATTTGGCTTCCCCTAAGTGGGACACAGGCACCACCACCCCAGAGCGACAGCCCACCAAATCACAGCTGACACTGCCGAGACCCCATGGCCAGCCTGGAAACAGTCACTGTGGGTGCTGGGTAA